>NC_035438.2:140504014-140820792 GCF_002127325.2 Helianthus annuus | reverse complement strand
GGTACTGAGGGGGCAACTGGGCTCCTTCAATGGTTTGAGAGCATTGAGAATACTTTCCGTCATGTTCAGTGTCCTGATAATCGCAAAGTCGAGTTTGCTTCTAGTGTTTTTCAAAAGAGGGCGCTTACATGGTGGAATGGGGTTATGAGAGATCGTGGTGCTGAAGTTGCTTTAGCACAAACATGGGCTGAATTGAGAACTCTTATGATGAGGGAGTTTTGTCCTCGTCATGAGCTGCGAGCTCTAGAAAGGGAGTTCGATGATCTGAAACAAGTAAGTGGTGAGCACCGGGAGTATACTGATAGGTATGAGGAGCTGAGTTTATTATGCCCAACAATGGTCACCCCACTCGACAAGGCTATCGAAAGATACATCGATGGTCTACCTGACTCCGTACAAGACATCGTTACTGGTAGTAATCCTACCACTATCCGTCAGGCAATCGAGTTAGCTGCAACGTTGACTGAATCACAGATTCGAAAGGGTAAGTTGCACAGGAAGGGTGATAAGAAGGGTAAGAAGCAGGATTCTGACAAGAAGGATAGCAAGAAAGGTAAAAACAAGAAGGGGAGTGATGCAGGTTCCTCAAAGGGTTCTAGGAAGCGGAAGGCTTCCCAAAATTTTGCTGTTACTACAAAGACGAATCAGCCTGCGCAACCTCTTGCCAAGAAACCATACTTTGGCAATGCACCTCTGTGCAATAAGTGTAACGGACATCATCAACCACACCACCAGTGCCGTCAATGCACCAACTGCGGAAGATCTGGTCATCTTGCTGCTACATACCGCATTCCTGTCAATCAGAATCGGGCTGCTCAGAACCCGGTTCAACAAGTTGCTCAGCCTCTTGCTCAGCAACAAGGTCAAGCTGCATGACCTCACTTCCCACCAGGTTCTTGTTACAACTGTGGGGATCTGACCCACTACCGTAACCAGTGTCCAAGATTGGTGAATGGGAATCCAGCTCAAGCTCAGGCTCGAGGACGAGCTTTCAACATGAATGTTGTTGAGGCGCAAGCAGACAACGAGGTGGTGAACGGTACGTTCTTTGTCAATAGTCAACCTGCGTCTGTTCTTTTTAATTCAGGGGCCGATAAGAGTTTTGTGTCGTTATCTTTTGAGCCATTGCTTCAAGTGTCTAGAACGAAACTAGGTAAGCCTCTGACAGTTGAAGTTGCTAGTGGTGAACCCGTTGTTCTTGATTATGTTCTTCGCAACTGCCAATTGAACCTTAACGACCATCTCTTTCCTATTAACTTCACGCCTATGCAACTTGGGAGCTTCGACATTATTGTTGGTATGGATTGGTTAGCCAAGCATCGCGCAGAGGTAGTTTGTTTTGAGAAGATCGTTCGTGTGCCGCTTTCGTCAGGTGAGATACTACAGGTTCGTGGTGAAAAACCTGCTAGTAGCCTCAAGCTTATGTCTTGTTTTCAAGCTCGGAAGTATCTGCGAAAGAACTATGTGGCCTTCTTGGCACATGTTACAACATATAAGGGCAAAGGTAAGTCTATTCAAGATATCCCTATTGTTCGGGATTATCCAGAGCTGTTTCCTGAAGAGTTACCTGGTTTACCCCCAGCACGCCAAGTCGAGTTCCGTATTGATCTCGTACCTGGTGCAAATCCCATTGCCAGAGCTCCATATCGTCTTGCACCATCTGAGATGCAAGAGTTGTCTAAGCAGCTTCAGAAGCTTTCTGACAAAGGTTTTATCCGTCCTAGCTTTTCACCTTGGGGTGCTCCCGTTCTTTTTGTCAAGAAGAAGGATGGATCCTTCAGAATGTGTATCGATTATCGTGAGCTGAATAAGCTTACTATCAAGAATCGATATCTCCTACCTCGCATTGATGATCTCTTTGACCAGTTACAGGATGCTACTTGATTCTCGAAGATCGACCTTCGTTCTGGGTATCATCAACTTCGTGTGCATGAAGAGGATATTCCCAAGACAGCATTCCGCACTCGATATGGGCATTATGAGTTCACAGTCATGCCATTTGGTTTGACCAATGCTCCTGCTGTTTTCATGGACTTGATGAATAGGGTCTGCAAACCTTATTTGGATAAGTTCATCATTGTTTTCATTGATGACATCTTGATTTACTCTAAGACGCAAGCTGAACACGAGCAACATCTTCGTCTTACTCTGGAACTCCTGAAGAAAGAGCAACTTTTTGCCAAATTCTCCAAGTGTGAATTTTGGCTTAAGGAAGTTCAATTTTTGGGACATATTGTCAACAAACAAGGTATTCATGTAGATCCCTCCAAGATCAGTGCGATTAAGGATTGGGATACGCCTACTACTCCTACTGAGGTTCGTTCTTTTCTTGGTCTGGCGGGTTATTACTGCCGCTTCATCGAGAACTTCTCAAAGATTGCAGTTCCTCTAACTGCTCTAACTCAGAAGAACAAACCCTTTGAATGGGGTTCTAAGCAAGAAGAAACGTTTCAGACCTTGAAGCAGAAGCTTTGTGATGCACCTATTCTGACTTTACCCGAGGGTAATGATGATTTCGTCGTTTATTGCGATGCATCGAAATTGGGTCTTGGCTGTGTTCTGATGCAAAGGAATAAAGTCATAGCCTATGCATCAAGACAGCTGAAGGTGCATGAGAGAAACTACACCACTCATGATCTTGAGTTGGGTGCAGTTGTCTTCGCTCTCAAAATCTGGAGACACTATTTGTACGGCACAAAATGCGTGGTTTTCACTGACCACAAAAGTCTTCAGCATATCTTCAATCAGAAAGAACTCAACATGAGGCAAAGACGTTGGGTCGAACTCCTAAACGACTATGATTGCGAAATTCGCTACCATCCTGGTAAAGCAAATGTCGTGGCTGACGCATTAAGTCGTAAGGAACGTACTGTGCTTCATTGTGTTCGTGTTCAATCTGCTATCCAAGCTCGACCTGATATCCAAGCACGCATTACTCAGGCTCAACAGGTTTGTGTTTCACAAGACTTGATGGGTAAGGAATTACCCTATCACATTAAGCCTGATCTTGTGCTGAAGGAAGATGGATCATATTATTTCATGGACCGTTTGTGGGTCCCAAGCCAAGATGACTTCGCACTTTGCTTATGGATGAAGCCCATAAGTCTCGTTATTCTATTCATCCTGGCTCAGACAAAATGTATAAGGATCTTCGTACTCAGTATTGGTGGCCTGGTATGAAGAAAGACATTGCCTTGTACGTTTCAAAGTGCCTTACTTGTCTCAAGGTTAAGGCTGAACACCAACATCCTTATGGTCTTTTGGAGCAACCAGAGATCCCAGTTTGGAAATGGGAAAACATTGCTATGGATCTCATTACTAAACTTCCGCGCACAAAGAAAGGTCATGATGCCATCTGGGTAGTTGTTGATCGTCTTACTAAGTCAGCGCATTTCTTGCCAATCCGTGAGGATTTTTCTGCTGAAAGGCTGGCTGAAATCTATGTGGATGAAATTGTATCTCGACATGGTGTTCCTTTGAACATTATTTCTGATAGAGATGCTCGCTTCTCTTCTCGATTTTGGAGAACCATGCAATTTGCTATGGGGACCCAACTAAATCTGAGCACAGCTTATCATCCACAAACAGATGGCCAAACTGAAAGAACAATCCAGACTTTGGAGGATATGCTTAGAGCTTGTGTGATCGATTTTGGTGGTAGTTGGGATTCACATCTTCCATTGATTGAATTCTCCTACAACAATAGTTATCACTCCAGCATCAACATGGCTCCTTCCGAGGCTCTCTATGGTCGAAAATGTCGTTCACCAGTCTGCTGGAATGAGATAGGTAAGGCTCAGCTTACTGGACCTGACCTCATTCTAAAGACAACTGACAAGGTTTAGAAAGTTCGTGATAACCTACAGACAGCTCGAAGCCATCAAAAGAGTTACGCGGACCGACGACGCAAGCCCTTGGAATTTCAAGTCAGTGATCGAGTATTACTTAAGGTCTCACCTTGGAAAGGTGTGATCAGATTTGGAAAGAAGGGAAAACTTGCACCTAGATACGTTGGACCATTCAAGATCGTCGAAAGAATCGGTAAGGTAGCCTACAGACTTCAATTACCTCCTGAACTTGGAAATGTTCATCCAACTTTCCACGTATCCAATCTCAAAAAGTGTCTAGCTGATGAGAACCTCCACATACCGCTTGACGAAATTCGTGTTGATAAAACACTCCATTTCGTTGAGAAACCTGTGGAAATTATGGATCGTGAAGTCAAATGGCTTAAACGCAAGCGCATTCCGTTGGTTAAAGTTCGCTGGGAATCTAAACATGGACCTGAGTTTACTTGGGAACGTGAAGATCAAATGAAGGCGAAGTATCCACATCTATTCTCACGAGTTTCCTCTAAACAAATTTCGGGATGAAATTTCCACAAGTAGGGGAGACTGTGACATCTGTGCTTGTAATCATTGTAAACAGTTCAGTTATCAATGAAATAAAGTTATTTGATCCCTATGTTTGTTTGTTGATGTTTGATATTTTTCATGTTTTGGTTTTTATTCAATTTCAAACTCTATATCGCTTTCTGGAGAATTATACGCAAACTGGTGCGTAAACGTAATCAGTTAAACGCGAAAAATACTCCGGAACATCAATTTATGTTTAACATACCTTAAATAACCTTTACATAACTTAGAAATAAGTTTTGAAGGCTTTGGTATGGCAAAATCAAGTTTATTCGCTTACAGGGACTAAAATTGACAAACTGCAAAAGTATCCCAATCTGAACTGTAACGAACATTCCGGAACATGATCATAAGTTAAACACACCTTAAATATCCTTTACATAGCTTAGAAATAGGCTTTGAGGGATTTGGTGTGCCAAAATAAACTTTATGCTCATTCAGGGACTAAAAGCGTCAAAAAGTGCATAAGTTTGCATTTTCGCGCATAACTTACGTTCTGAATACATCCGGACATCCAAAAATTTATGCAAGCATTAAAATATTTTATTTTAGTGTTTGGCATGAGAAAAATCCATTCGTCACGCAATTTGGATCGTTTTAAGCGAACACCGCAACCGTACGACCAAACGAACAGACATCCGAGATATTTTTGAGCATGTTTTGAGTTCTCTATACATCAACTTCATTTTAGAGGCTTGAAATGAGGTTAACGGGGCTTAGACGTGTCAAAAATGGGCCGAATTGCATGATTCTGAAGTTCAGGGACCGAAACTGCAATTCTGTAATAGTTGGCCAGGCGACCCGCGTAAGACTACCTTAAACTCTTACACGGGCCACGTGAGAGGCCCAGGTCTGCAAAAATCAGTTTACAGCTATTACCAGCTGATCCACACACTTGTAAATGGTTTTTGATCATTCAAGGGGCCAAATTTGATGGTTTTTAAGAGCCCATGGTATCCAAACACCATGTGCCCACTTGGACGGCCGAGATCGAAGCACGTTTCGCGATGAACGATCCTAACGGTTGTGCCTTTCCTATAAATACCCACCTTCACTTCATTCATTTCCCACATTTAATCTGATTCAAAGCCTTCTAAGTGGAAGTTTATACTTCCTACCTGAAAGCGAATCAGGTTAAATCTTGCGGGGACCTTCTGTAAGTATTCTTTCGCGTTTTTCGTTCCTTTTAGCGTTAAAGTCAAACTGCGTTTGACTTTCTGCATTGACCAGTTTATGGTCAACACGAAGTTCGTTTGAACTTCATAACGTGAGCGTAATCACGATGGTTATAGTCCCTAGTGACTATACCTACTAATTACCACGTTATCTAGGCTCAGTGACGAGTCGTAGTTTCGGGCAAAATACGTTTTCTCACGTATTTTGTAACCAAACTACTCTAGGGTATTAAAACCGTTTGTGTGACAACCCGAGTTTCCAAGGTTTTCTACTCAACTTTATACTCGTTCGCAAAGCATTGATTATATACGTGTTGTGCATTATAAGTGTCTATGTATGTATATTGTGTTAATAATGTGTTGTGGGGTTTAATAAAAATTCTCTAGCCGAAAACACCCCTATGAAAACACCCCATGACCGAAAACACAAAAGTGTTTTCGTCCTCATGAGATCAACGAAATCAAAAGTGGGCTTTGGCCCATTATCGAATAAATATAGAACTTGTTTTACCTGTACGCACAAATTGGATAACTGACAAACCCTAATCACATCTCACACTCTCTCTCGTTACCTTTGGAACCCGACGGCTATTCTCTTCTCATTCAAAGTCGGATCGTCCTAGTTTAATCATTCATTGTCTCGGTTAGTGTTTTGTCGCATCTAATGGTTGTTTTGACGATTCTGATTTTGTTATGCATGACATGATTTGCTATATTTTATGTGCATGACTTGGTGTTGATCTAGGGTTGAGAAGTCAAGGGTATCACTTCATATTAATTGTTTGTCAGGTCTCACATGATAGAGTGATTAAGATTGCATGAGAGGTCCAATTAGATTTTGATTAAAGATCCTGTTGTCGGCCATAACATTTACATGTGCATGAGGGTCATATTTAAATATAATGGAATTGTATGATAGGGACCTTTATGATCTGATGTTATAACCGATTGTGTTGTGCATGTCGATGATTAATCCGATGATGTAATGATGATTGTAAGACTAAATAATGATTGAAAATAACTAGATCTTCGGATACAATTGGTTGAATGATTTAATCGGCCCAATCCCGTGTGAGCTAGCAATAGTTTTGGGCGGCCATTCATGTTCATTGTCAGGAATATAATATATGTAATCAGAATTCTTGCGACTTAGATGGTTTGGTGATTGTTGTTATTTAATAAAAAAAAACAAACAATTAGATGCACTCTAGGGAACCAGTCATGTCAGTGGTTTGGTCGCCTCATAATAAATGATGGTGGGTGAATTGATAGATGCACAGGCCAAGAACAAGTCCTAGCATAGAGATCTGTTGTGTTCCTTGTTGATTGGTAGTAATGGGCGGCCCATGAAAGGCATTGGCTATTGAAACGGTCCACTAACACTTTAATGCCAATCGGTTATATTATTAAGAATTTTTATGGTTGCGGTTGAACTGGGATGAAACAAACATATCGACGAATCACCGGTTGACGAAACTGACTTGGTGAAACAAAGGTGTTTCGCCAAGACTCTTTACGACGCAACAACCTTGGCGAAACAGAAGTGTTTCGTTAGAGAGGGGTCATGGCGAAACAGGGGGCGTTTCGCCAATAGGGTAATCTGCTCAGTAACTTGGTTAATTGGTGTTAGAAGTTAACTAGAATTATTAACAACTGTATCTAGAAGTTAACTGGAATTATTAACAACTGTTAGCCGATACGCATGACTTGTATGATTCAGAATACGTGCCATGTGCTACTTAGTAATTGTTATGTGTTATTTTATACGATGGTATGTGCATGCGTGAATTTCGAGAATATAAACTGATTGCATATACGTGCATACTTTAGGACGAGATTGATTTACTTTGAGCACATACCTAGCATACCGAGCAAACCAAGGTGAGTTCACACTCTTACTAAGGCATGGGATTCCCAAGGGCTTGGGGATGGGATTGAAGGAATGAGATTGAATAGATTCGTACATACACGGTTACTAGACTACCATACCATCGTCGTCGGTTGTGCAGGACACATACGTAAAACCTATGTATACTTATGCTACTCACTGTCCTCAGGTTGTGAAGGACACTCACATAAAACCTACGTGAATCTTATACTCACTACTGCCTCGGTTGTGTTAGGCACTTACGTAAAACCTACATAAACCCCCGCGTACCCCTATTCTCGGTTGTGAAGGATACTTACGTAAAACCTACGTAAACTTGTACGTATTACTGTTCTCGGGATATGTAGAACACTCATGGTTACGAATAGTCTGGTGGATATACAACATGGGAAGCCCCCACCAATAGAACGTACTATCGGCCCAGTAGAGCCACATGTTACAAACGAACTTACTATTACGCATTTATTTTCTGTGAACTCGCTCAACTAGTTGTTGATCCTCTGTTACATGCCTTGCAGGTCGTTAGGTACATTTGGGAGCTTGCACAGGGAGGAGCTGGTCGTTGTGGGCTTGGATCGTGATTGTTTCTTTAAACACTTATGACATTTCATACTCATTTATGTTGGGTTTTATTTATACGCTTCCGCTAAACAGTGATAACATACTTATGTTTTGGAACACCTTTCATATTGGTGGTTGAATGGCATTTACTTTTATATATTAATTACATGTTCAATATGATTGGTGGCTTGATCCTGGTCAGTCACGCTCCCAAGCGGTGATACTCCGCAGGTGGATTTTGGGGGTGTGACAGATTGGTATCAGAGCCATTGGTTATAGAGAACTTGGTTTTAATAAGGGAAAAACGTTTTTATTAAAACCAGACTATAACCAGAACAGTGCTCTCAACGATCCACAACGACGCTTCGTTCCACGTGCAAGACTCAACCTCCTAGGTAATAAGGTTTATGTTTATTGCCTACATGCTAGAATTGCATAGAACTTTGCTCGTAGTATGCTTAGATTACATTGCTCACTACTTGTTATTGCTTGAGAACACTTGTGTGCTTACACTCTTCTGTCATCGCATTATTCGCGAACCTTTCTCACTTATGTTGCCTTTGATGTGAAGATCAATGGCCGGACGTATTAACTTGACACAAGCCCAGTTGACGGCTCTTATCAATGAACAAGTTGCTACGGCACTTGCAGCTGCAAACGCAGGAGGTATACCCTGCAGTCGTAACTTATCCTAGGATCTTTAGATCCTACATTAACTCTTGTGTTTAACTTTGTCCTATTCGTACACAATAGGTCAACACGCTCAGCAGCCCGTCTGCACTTTCAAGAACTTCATGGACTGTCGTCCAAGCACATTTAGTGGCACTGAAGGAGCGGTTGGACTCCTCCACTGGTTCGAAAAGCTCGAGTCTGTGTTCGAGATATGTGAATGCCCTGAGGCTCGCAGGGTGAAATATGCCACTGGTACTTTAGAGGGGATTGCGCTAACTTGGTGGAACGCGCAAGTGCAGATCTTAGGGTTGGCAGCTGCTAACGCCACCCCTTGGAATGATTTCAACGAATTGATCAAGAGGGAATACTGCACTCGGGAAGACATTCATAAGCTGGAAGATGAGCTTTATCATTTGAAAATGACTGGGTCAGAAATTGAAGCTTATACCAAAAGGTCAAATGAGCTGGCCGTGCTGTGTCCAACTATGGTAGACCCTCCAGTTAAGCGCATCGAGTTGTATCTCAAAGGGTTAGCGCCAGAAATTCAGAGCCATGTAACATCGGCTAATCTTGACAACATTCAGGCTATTCAACGCCTCGCTCATCGCCTCACAGATCAGGCAGTGGATCAGAACAGACTGCCTAAACGTATCAGCGCTACTGCTACCGTTACCACTTCTACTACACTTGCTACTCCCAGTGACAACAAGAGGAAGTGGGATGGGGATTCTAGCAAAGGATCAGCTTCAGTTCAGTCACAGGCTCAGCAGCGAAAGACTGACAGTTATCAGAGTCTCAGTCAGTACTCTTCAGGTAGCCACGGGCAGGGCGGATATCGAGGGAACCTCCCAAAGTGTAACAACTGTAACAGACACCACAGTGGCCAGTGTAACAAGGGTCGCTGTCAAAGATGCCTCAAGATGGGTCATGAGGCCAAAGACTGTAGGAGCCCTCGGCCTGCGAATCAGAATCAGCAGCAGCCACCAGCACAGCAGAATCAGCAACAGGGCAACAGGGGATGTTTTCATTGTGGTGCAGAAGGTCACTTCAAAAGGCACTGCCCTCAGCTAAACAGGAACCAGAACAACAACAACAACAATAACAACAATCAGGGAAATGGCAACAACAGCAACAACGGTGGGAACAACAACGGCAACGAAGCAAGGGGTCGTGCATTTGTGTTGGGGCAGGGTGATGCCAGAAATGATCCCAACGTAGTCATGGGTAAGTTTCTTCTTGACGACTTTTATGTTACTGTATTGTTTGATTCGGGTGCGGATACAAGTTACGTGTCATTGAAAGTTAGCCAAATGTTAAAAACGTGCACCAACTCCCCTAAGAACCAAACATGTCGTAGAGTTAGCTAATGGTAAAAGTCTAGAGGCTACACATATAGTTCAGGGTTGTAATCTTATCCTCGCTGGTCAGACTTTCTCCATCGACCTCATTCCTATAGTTCTTGGTAGTTTTGACATTGTCGTTGGCATGGATTGGTTATCCAAGCAGCAAGCAGAGATCCTATGTAAGGAGAAGATCATTCGTATTCCTCGTTCGGGTAAAGAACCTCTCGAAGTTCAAGGCGATAAGAGTGGTGCTGTGGTTGGCATCATCTCTTTCCTGAAGGCTCAGAAATGTTTACGAAAGGGGCACACTGCCATTTTGGCACTAGTTACTGATGCAGCGACGAAAGAGAAAAGAATAGAGGATATCCCAGTTGTACGAGAATTTCCTCAAGTGTTTCCTGAAGATTTACCTGGTCTACCGCCTCATCGCCAGGTCGAGTTTCAAGTCGAGCTAGCTCCAGGAGCAGCACCTATAGCTCGCGCACCGTATCGTTTAGCTCCAACTGAACTGGAAGAACTGTCTAAGCAACTACAAGAGCTCTTGGATAAGGGCTTCATTCGTCCAAGCTCTTCGCCTTGGGGAGCTCCAGTATTATTCGTGAAAAAGAAGGATGGCACTTTCAGGATGTGCATAGACTACCATGAACTGAACAGGGTCACAGTGAAGAACCGTTATCCTCTTCCTCGTATCGACGACTTATTCGACCAGTTGCAAGGGTCGAGCTACTACTCCAAGATTGATCTGAGGTCAGGGTATCATCAGCTGAGAGTCCGGGATGAGGACGTCTCCAAGACAGCATTCAGAACTCGCTACGGTCACTACGAGTTTCTAGTCATGCCATTTGGGCTTACGAACGCACCTGCAGTTTTCATGGATCTTATGAATAGGTTGTGGAAACCCTATCTTGACAAGTTCGTCGTTGTCTTCATCGACGACATCCTGATCTACTCCAAGAGTCAGGAGGAACACGAGCAGCACTTACGTCTCATCTTGGAACTTCTTCGAAAGGAACAACTGTACGCCAAGTTTTAAAAATGCGACTTCTGGCTTCGTGAAGTCCACTTCTTAGGCCATGTGGTGAACAGGGATGGGATTCATGTCGATCCATCCAAGGTAGATTTGATCAGGAACTGGCCTGCATCGCGTACACCAATGGAAATACGTCAATTCTTGGGTTTGGCAGGGTACTACAGACGATTCATCAAAGACTTTTCGAAGATCGCACAGCCGCTTACTATGTTGACACAGAAAGGTGTTACCTATCGTTGGGGTAATACACAAGAAACGGCTTTCCAGTACCTGAAGGATAGACTATGCAGTGCACCCATCCTCTCATTGCCAGAAGGCACAGACGATTTTGTGGTCTATTGTGACGCATCGATACAGGGTCTTGGTTGTGTATTGATGCAGCGGGATAAAGTTATTGCCTACGCTTCGCGACAACTCAAAGTTCATGAACGGAATTATACGACGCACGATTTAGAGCTGGGAGCTGTTGTTTTCGCGCTTAAGATATGGCGACACTACCTGTACGGTACCAAGTGCACTATTTACACCGATCACAGGAGTCTCGAGCATATCTTCAAGCAGAAGGAATTGAACATGTGTCAACGACGATGGGTCGAGTTACTTAATGATTACGAATGCGCCATCAAGTACCATCCAGGCAAAGCCAATGTTGTGGCTGACGGTCTCAGTCGAAAGGACACTCTGCCTAGGCGTGTACGAGCTTTGCAGCTCACTATACAGTCTGATCTTCCTGCACAGATACGAGATGCTCAGGTGGAAGCATTGAAACCAGAAAACGTAAAGGCTGAAGCTTTACGTGGTTCGAGGCAACGATTAGAACAGAGGGAAGACGGTGCCTACTATGTAACAGGGCGTATATGGGTACCACTATACGGCGGTTTACGAGAACTTGTGATGGATGAAGCTCATAAGTCTTGCTACTCGGTACATCCAGGTTCGGATAAAATGTACCACGATCTTAGAACTACATACTGGTGGCCTAGTATGAAGGCCCACATTGCAACTTACGTCGGCAAATGTTTGACTTGTGCAAGAGTCAAGACAGAGTACCAGAAACCCTCAGGCCTACTCCAGCAACCCCGGATACCACAATGGAAATGGGAGGAAATTTCCATGGATTTTGTTACTGGCCTACCTAGATCCCAGCGTGGGAATGATACTATTTGGGTGATCGTAGATCGACTCACAAAGTCTGCTCATTTCTTGGCTATCAAAGAAACGGATAAGTTCTCCACGTTAGCAGACATCTACTTGAAAGAAGTTGTTTCGAGGCACGGAGTGCCAACCTCCATTATTTCGGATCGGGATGCACGATTCACTTCAGAACTATGGCAAGCAATGCATAAAGCTTTTGGCTCTCGATTAGACATGAGCACAGCCTATCACCCTCAGACGGATGGACAGTCTGAGCGCACGATTCAAACTCTAGAAGACATGCTTCGGGCATGTGTTATTGATTTCGGCAACAGCTGGGAAAAGCATCTCCCTTTAGTGGAGTTTTCATAGAATAACAGTTACCACACCAGCATACAAGCCGCCCCATTCGAGGCATTGTACGGACGTAAATGCCGGTCACCTCTCTGTTGGGCAGAGGTGGGGGATGGTCAGACTACAGGTCCAGAAATGGTAGTTGATGCTACTGAACGAATAGCACAGATACGACAACGCATGGCGGCAGCTCGTGATCGCCAGAAAAGCTACGCTGATCAACGCAGAAAACCACTCGAGTTCCAAGTTGGGGATCGAGTGCTACTCAAAGTCTCACCCTGGAAGGGTGTGATTCGTTTTGGTAAACGAGGCAAACTCAATCCACGGTATGTTGGACCGTTCGAAATCACTGAAAGAATAGGCAAAGTAGCCTACAGGCTAAACCTACCAGCTGAACTCGGTGCAGTTCACAACGTATTCCACGTGTCGAATCTGAAGAAGTGTCTGTCAGATGAGACCCTAATAGTTCCTTTTAAGGAACTCACTATCGACGAGCGGTTGTAGTTCGTCGAGGAACCAGTTGAAATCACGGACCGGGATGTCAAGGTCCTCAAGAACACTAGAATACCTCTTGTACGAGTTCGTTGGAACTCCCGACGTGGCCCAGAGTACACCTGGGAACGCGAAGATCAAATGAAAGAAAAGTATCCCCAGTTGTTCGCGAACAGTACAACCACTACTGAGGATGAAGCTACCACGGAATTTCGGGACGAAATTAGAGATCAACGGGGGGAGGATGTGACACCCCAGGAAATTCATGCAACGTAACGAGCTACCTCAGTGAGTACCTACCAAATTTCGGGACGAAATTTCTTTTAAGTTGGGGATAATGTGACAACCCGAGTTTCCAAGGTTTTCTACTCAACTTTATACTCGTTCGCAAAGCATTGATTATATACGTGTTGTGCATTATAAGTGTCTATGTATGTATATTGTGTTAATAATGGGTTGTGGGTTTTAATAAAAATTCTCTAGCCGAAAACACCCCTATGAAAACACCCCATGACCGAAAACACAAAAGTGTTTTCGTCCTCATGAGATCAACGAAATCAAAAGTGGGCTTTGGCCCAGTATCGAATAAATATAGAACTTGTTTTACCTGTACGCACAAATTGGATAACTGACAAACCCTAATCACATCTCACACTCTCTCTCGTTACCTTTGGAACCCGACGGCTATTCTCTTCTCATTCAAAGTCGGATCGTCCTAGTTTAATCATTCATTGTCTCGGTTAGTGTTTTGTCGCATCTAATGGTTGTTTTGACGATTCTGATTTTGTTATGCATGACATGATTTGCTATATTTTATGTGCATGACTTGGTGTTGATCTAGGGTTGAGAAGTCAAGGGTATCACTTCATATTAATTGTTTGTCAGGTCTCACATGATAGAGTGATTAAGATTGCATGAGAGGTCCAATTAGATTTTGATTAAAGATCATGTTGTCGGCCATAACATTTACATGTGCATGAGGGTCATATTTAAATATAATGGAATTGTATGATAGGGACCTTTATGATCTGATGTTATAACCGATTGTGTTGTGCATGTCGATGATTAATCCGATGATGTAATGATGATTGTAAGACTAAATAATGATTGAAAATAACTAGATCTTCGGATACAATTGGTTGAATGATTTAATCGGCCCAATCCCGTGTGAGCTAGCAATAGTTTTGGGCGGCCATTCATGTGCATTTTCAGGAATATAATATATGTAATCAGAATTCTTGCGACTTAGATGGTTTGGTGATTGTTGTTATTTAATAAAAAAAAAAACAAACAAACAATTAGATGCACTCTAGGGAACCGGTCTTGTCAGTGGTTTGGTCGACTCATAATAAATGATGGTGGGTGAATTGATAGATGCACAGGCCAAGAACAAGTCCTAGCATAGAGATCTGTTGTGTTCCTTGTTGATTGGTAGTAATGGGCGGCCCATGAAAGGCATTGGCTATTGAAACGGTCCACTAACACTTTAATGCTAATCGGTTATATTATTAAGAATTTTTATGTTTGCGGTTGAACTGGGATGAAACAAACATATCGACGAATCACCGGTTGACGAAACTGACTTGGTGAAACAAAGGTGTTTTGCCAAGACTCTTTACAACGCAACAACCTTGGCGAAACAGAAGTGTTTCGTCAGAGAGGGGTCACGGCGAAACAGGGGGCGTTTCGCCAATAGGGTAATCTGCTCAGTAACTTGGTTAATTGCTGTTAGAAGTTAACTAGAATTATTAACAACTGTATCTAGAAGTTAACTGGAATTATTAACAACTGTTAGCTGATACGCATGACTTATATGATTCAGAATACGTGCCATGTGCTACTTAGTAATTGTTATGTGTTATTTTATACAATGGTATGTGCATGCGTGAATTTCGAGAATATAAACTGATTGCATATACGTGCACACTTTAGGACGAGATTGATTTACTTTGAGCACATACCTAGCATACCGAGCAAACCAAGGTGAGTTCACACTCTTACTAAGGCATGGGATTCCCAAGGGCTTGGGAATGGGATTGAAGGAATGAGATTGAATAGATTCGTACATACACTGTTACTAGACTACCATACCATCGTCCTCGGTTGTGCAGGACACATACGTAAAACCTACGTATACTTATGCTACTCACTGTCCTCTGGTTGCGAAGGACACTCACGTAAAACCTACGTGAATCTTATACTCACTACTGCCTCGGTTGTGTCAGGCACTTACGTAAAACCTACGTAAACCCCCGCGTACCCCTATCCTCGGTTGTGAAGGATACTTACGTAAAACCTACGTAAACTTGTACGTATTACTGTTCTCGGGATATGTAGAACACTCATGGTTACGAATAGTCTGGTGGATATACAACATGGGAAGCCCCCACCAATAGAACGTACTATCGGCCCAGTAGAGCCACATGTTACAAACGAACTTACTATTACGCATTTATTTTCTGTGAACTCGCTCAACTAGTTGTTGATCCTCTGTTACATGCCTTGCAGGTCGTTAGGTACATTTGGGAGCTTGCACAGGGAGGAGCTGGTCGTTGTGGGCTTGGATCGTGATTGTTTCTTTAAACACTTATGACATTTCATACTCATTTATGTTGGGTTTTATTTATACGCTTCCGCTAAACAGTGATAACATACTTATGTTTTGGAACACCTTTCATATTGGTGGTTGAATGGCATTTACTTTTATATATTAATTACATGTTCAATATGATTGGTGGCTTGATCCTGGTCAGTCACGCTCCCAAGCGGTGATACTCCGCAGGTGGATTTTGGGGGTGTGACAGATTGTTTTAATACCAAACCTGTTTTCTAACTTTACCAAACATGTTCTAGCATGTTTAGCTCGTCGCTTTTAGTTTTGTGCTTGTTTAGGGTCGTAAAGGTAAGCGATCTAATCAATCGCTTATGCTTACGAACCCGACCCATTTGGTCGATCATTAGGATCCGACCAAACACTTTAGGTGACCATAGTATATAGGGAATAACCTTCCGAGGTTATACCTTATGGTCACATCGTTTAAGTAGTTGTATGATAAGTGGTTCTTATGCCTTAGGTAAATTACCAAAATACCCTTTTTGCGCCAAAATTCATTCTAAGCCTATGTAACATAATTTTTGGTATCTAAACTGATTTAACAACAATATTAAACATGTTAAGGCATATCTTGCTTGTCATAGGACTAGTTAGGCGTTCCGGATGCGTTTTACGCAAACGACGCGTTAAAGTGGCAGAAGCTACCTAAACAGGTCGTAACGGGTCAAAAGCACTTAGGATAGGTTTCGTTTTAGTACGTAGGCTTTGTTAAACCATATTACATAAGTTCCCATACTTATTTGGTTTGCGAACCCTCGTACTACCCGATCGTCCGATTGGTCCGTTTATTAATGTAGATACCTATATAGGTGTTGTTTGATTCCGTGATCTTCTAGCATTGCTTGGTGGTTATCCTACGACTTCTAAGCAATCTCAAGTGAGTACATAGTTGTAACAACTCTCACTAAAAGTAATACTTAGAATGATAATTAATCAAAAAGGAAACCTTAATTGAGACACCCAAGTGATTCTGCATTAACCCTAAAATTTTCAGAACAATCGGAATCAGGATCAGGGCCCCTAAAAGTCAAGGGGGGTAAACCCTAGTTGACGGTTATCTATAATATTTGCTGTCTAAGTTTCGTTTGAGAAAAGTGTCAATTCAGCAAGCCTAGTCCCGAACCCAGCTAGCCTATATAATTAGACTGCTTCCCTTACGGACCGTAAGGGATATGGCTTACGGTCCGTAAGCGTGTCCAAAAATCAGTATAAATAGCAGACATTGGCACTTGCTTTCTGTGATTGAAACGACGTCCAAATTCTCTGTGTACGTCGAGTTATAGCAATAACAGTCCATACCACACACAATTCACGAAGTGCTGCCGCAATCAGGGTAATAACTCGATCGCTATTACGATTCAACGTCCGATCGATTATAACTATCCAACGATTGTCCAAGTGCTGCTCAAATTGAGCTTGTACTTTTATTATTCGTCGTGATTTCGACTTGAATATTTGAGTGCTGTTCGAATTCGGACTATGCTCTGTTATTCGTCGTGAATCCGTTGAATTATTAAGTATTGCAACGTTTTAATCGTTGTGAGGGTTTAATCTCGTGAATTGTCTTAACTGCTGTATTAGTTACTAACCCGTTTGTGTGTGCATTATGTTAAATTAGGTTAATCGAGGCTAATCAGTAGGCTTATACTTTGCTCATTAAATCTGCAATGTGAGTCATTCTCTTTCTATCAACTGTTTTACAAAACTCCAAATTATTTTCAAAGTTATAATTACAGGGATTAAGTCTTTGTAATCACCAAATTACAGCCGGTATGTGGGGTTTTGTATACATTACTTGTTTCTCATCACACTTGGACAAACGGGTGGCCAAGGGGTGATCTGACCACAGTCATAGACACCATTGGACAAATGGGCTAGCCAATGGAGGGTCGAGTGACAAATACTGTGGGTAGATGGTTTGATATTAGAAACATTGTAATCGCTCTTAATACTGTAATTTATAACAAACGTAATGTTTTCAGTAAAATGAATGATTCACTCAGTATTTCCCCGCTGACAAAACCTTTTCCAAACATGTTTCAGGTGATCTGTTGTGATCCAAGGAAAGTGCCGTGAAGCACTACAAGCTCAGAGAAGTGGCTCAGTGTAAATAAATAAAGAAACATGTTTTGAGAAATAAAGATTTCCTTGCGAAATCATCTTATTGTAAATTATGGGGTTTATCCCTAAAACTTTATGTAATATATTAAACGGGCATTTTTTTAGTATTAAAAGATCCTGTGTTAAAAGACTTCCGCTGTCGCCTAAATTAAATACCACGGGATTCCTGTCCCGCGGCTCTTGAACCGGGTCAAACCGGGGCCGAGGGCCGTGACAGGAAAAGGTGGTATCAGAGCCACTGATCGAGCCTTAACTGGTTATTTGTTAGCTACAGTATGGGTAAACAAAAGCTTTCTGCTATCTACCACAAATTAGACACTACACCCATAGAAAAAGGAACCTCTTCCTCCAAACCCCCAGCAGATCTAAAAGAAGGAATTTTTGTTCGTAAAGCAAATTATGAAAATCCTCTTACCCCAGAGAAAAGAAATTCAATTCTTAGGAAGGGTCCGGAGAAAATAAAGATACCCCAAGCCAAGAAAGTGAGGTTTAATCCAGAAATCCAGGATATTGTTACTAGTCCACCTTGGGAGGACGAATTAGATGAAAAATGGGCAAATCTTTATATGTTAGCTACCGTAGCAGAAAACGCAATGTGACACCTGTGTCACTTCAACCATCAAACAAATACCAAAACAATGAAATATTGTATTTCATACTTGGGATTTGTATAAATATGTGTATCGTTTGCACATATCAACTCTTGTTCGATTTCGGGCTTTAAATCGCTTTCTGGAAGGTTATACGCGCACTGATGCGTAAATATAACCAGTTTAATGCAAGAAACACTCCGGAACAGTGACATAGGCTTAACATAACTTAAATAACCTTTACATTACTTAGAAATAAGCTTTGGAAGGTTTAGTGTGCCGAAATAAACTTTTTGGTCATTCAGGGACTAAAAGCGTCAAAAAATGCATAAGTTTGCATTTTCACGCATAACTTACGTCCTGAATATATCCGGAGATCCAAAAATTTATGTAATCATTAAAAAATTTTATTTTAGTGATTGGCATGATAAAATTCCATTCATTGCGTAATTTGGATCGTTTTTGCGTTCATTACGATTTCCGTCGTAATTAACCGAACAACGCAACCGTACGACCAAACGAACCGACATCCAAGATGTTTTTGAGCATATTTTAAGTTCCCTATACTTTAACGTTATTTTAGAGCCTTGAAATGGGGATAACGGGGCTTAAAAGTGCTAAAAAATGAAGTTTTACATGTACAGGGACCATTTTTGAAATTTCTGGCAGATACATTGAACCTGGTCCATTTTTTTAGATTTGATGGTTTGAACCCATGGTTTTGAAATACCATGGGCTGGTATTTAATGCTTTTTACAATTCTATGGGCTCATATTAGGGGCTCCCATGGTTTTACAAAACCATGGACACATGTGTACGGTTGAGATTAAAGCACGTTATTCGACGAACGATCTTAACGGTTCCATGAAATCTATAAATACCCCATCCCATTTCACTTCAAAACCCACATTTGAATCTGATTCTACACTCTCTAAGTGGAAGTATATGCTTCCTACCTGAGAGTGAATCGGGTTCGAATCTTGCGGGGACCTTCTGTAAGTATTCTTTCGCGTTTATCGTTCGTTTTAGCGTTAAAGTCAAACTGCGTTTGACTTTTTGCATTGATCAGTTTATGATCAACGCAAAGTTCATTTGAACTTCATAACGTGAGCGTAATCACGATGGTTATGGTCCCTAGTGACTATACCTACTTATTTCCACGTTATCTATGTCACACCCCCAAAATCCACCTGCGGGTAACACCCGCTTTGAGGGCGTGACTGACCAGGATCCAGCCACCAATTATACTGAATAATTAAGTTGATAACAAAAGCAATACTTACTAACCATAAGATTAGCAAATATCAAGTTCAGAGTTTAAGGTTTCAAGTTCAAACAGTAATAAGTAGCGGAAGCTTAAGTAAGGTAGTTTAAACAAAGTTCATAGTTCAAAATAAGGTAACACCCAACACAAGGGTGGACAGACACTACTCGATCCCAAGCAGCAAGCTCCTTCGTCAATGGTTACCTGCAAAGCATGCAGTAAGGGGGTCAACAATAATGCTGAGTGAGTTCACTAGTTGTCCAGTTTTAATTACCAAAAACTTGTTTCACCAGTTAATTTATCCGTTTATACATGCCATGGGGAGCTACCCCAAAAGTTAGCGACTAAACTGTTCTTCCAATACCAAACACTAGGTAACCGTTTGCGTTTCCGCAGGATGCCCCGATGTCAATGTTCTATCATCATTGACGGATGCCTGAGTACATTAGTTCACGACCGATCCCATACCATGGCACGGTGTGAGGTTGGTAAAACCTAAATAGCGCTATCAACTAATAACCCGTTCGCCTGGCCCCGGCGACTAATCGGTATTATGTAATAGGGACTTGAGTGATAGAGTTGCGTTTAGTGCCGTTTGGTTGCATTCCGTATAAACAGTAATTAACTAAAAAGTTTCCCAATACAAGGGAAGAGAAAGTAAGTTTGTTCCCAGTAACTAGGGAAGGAAAGTGAATGGTATCCCCTTTTACAAGGGGATAGGGTTGTTCTAGTCTCGTGTCCCAAACCACCGGGACGCATGCTTTTAAGTTGTGAACTCACCTTGGGTTGCTCGGTAGATTATTTTACCCGGTCAAGTATGTTGGTCACCACGTCCTAGCATGGTTACCAAGTATGGGTCAAGTTGGGTACAAATAAGCACATAGCGAACACGTATGGCAAACATGTTATAAACACTTAGCATGCATACAACAACAAACAGTTGGGTTATTGGGTCAGCCCTAAACACACAATCAGTAGCAACAACACATAGCCCAGTCAACAGACAGCCCAACAGTCAAAGCCCAATAACACCAAAATAGCCCAGTCGAGATAAGGGTGGTTGCGACTCGCAACCGAGGTTACGACTCGCAACCGAGGTCTCGGTTCATCACGTTTTGGTTACGACTCGCAACCAGAGGTTCCGACTCGCAACCGGCGATTTCGACTTAGCAGCAGTGGTTACGACTCGCAACCGGATTCGATACGCGTTGATTGCGACTCGCAACCGGGAGATCTCGACAAGACTTGATGTGGTCTCGAGTCGCAACCAAAGGTTACGACTCGCAACCGTGATTACGTGCACAACAAATCTTCTAGAACCTGCAATGTACTGACTAATAGAATTGCATTTTCATGCAAATTGTGTACTATATCCACTAACATGTTTTCTTGTCTAAAATGTGCACAAAACAGATCAAACAAAGCATATTTGAAATATTTAAGCAACCTTCAAAGTGTTCTTCATATTCAAGTGACATTCAACCCACATTCATCAATAAACAACCCAAAATTTATGTATAAACCTTCTAACCAAACCCTTAATATCATTCGGATAACAAAATCATTCAACCTAAACAATATAACCTATCCTTTATTAACATGATCCGAAACATATAACAATAATCGATCTAACCAAACATCTAACCAAACATTGTAACAACCGGAAATCAACAATATCAACTAAGTAACCAATAATCATGCAAACATTTCAAGGCAATTTATCATCATTATGTAACAAAACACCTAATGAACACTAACCGGTTCAAGTGAGACACAAAGGTGTTCAAGTTGGTGCAAGGATGAAGCCTTCGAGTGATGATTCCGAGTTCGAACCAAGGGTGCTCTTGATGTTGGTTGATCCGAGAGGGAGAAGGAAGGAGAGGGAGGTGATCTTGGTTAGGGTTTTAGGGTTTTAGTGAGAGGTAGAGAGTGTGATAGTGTGAGAGTGTGAGATGTTGCAAAATGGTAAAATGGTGAGGGTTGGCCTATATATATCGAGTGGGTCAAGGGTTGTTTCCGGGTGGGCTAAGGGGTGTCAAGGCCCAAACGGCCCATCACTACTGTTCACTCGAGACCGAGCGTGTCTCGAGTCGGGTTGAGGTTTCGGCTCTAATATATACACACATATATATCTATATACACATATACATAAATACACATAACATGTAACATAATAGTTCAAATTTTCATTCAAAAACACATATACACGTAAGTTACATCGAAAGGTTATCCGGGAAAACCGAAGTGTCACATTATCCCCAAGTTTTAGGAACTTTCGTCCCGAAAGTTAAGGCAGCCACTGTCAAGCTAGCGTAAGTGAAAGCGTTTCAACGGGGTGTCACATCATCCCCCCGTTAGTTGGGAATTTCGTCCCGAAATTCGGCTGTAGCTTCAGTGCTGGGGTTTTCGTTTGGAAACAGCTGGGGATACTTGTGCTTCATCTGGTCTTCCCGCTCCCAGGTATACTCTGGGCCGCGTCGCGAGTTCCAACGGACTCGTACAAGAGGTATTTGGCTACGTTTGAGGATTTTGATCTCTCGATCAGTGATTTCAATCGGTTCCTCAGTAAAGTGTAGCTGTTCGTCAATAGTTAGTTCCTTGAAAGGAATTACGAGCGTTTCATCTGACAGACACTTCTTCAGATTGGATACGTGAAAAACGTTGTGTACCGCACTCAGTTCCTTAGGCAGGTTCAACTTATAGGCAACCTTACCGATTTTCTCGGTAATTTCGAATGGTCCGATATATCGCGGATTAAGCTTGCCCCGTTTACCAAAGCGAACCACACCCTTCCAGGGTGAGACTTTAAGTAGAACCCGGTCACCGACCTGGAATTCCAATGGTTTCCTACGCTTATCAGCGTAACTCTTTTGACGGTCACGAGCTGCCGCCATGCGTTGTCTGATCTGGGCAATCTTTTCCGTTGTATCTACCACCATCTCTGGGCCCGTGATTTGACTATCACCGATTTCCGCCCAGCAGAGAGGTGACCGACATTTACGACCGTACAATGCCTCAAAAGGTGTTGCCTGAATACTAGTGTGGTAGCTGTTGTTGTAGGAGAACTCTACTAGCGGTAGATGCTTCTCCCAGTTCTTGCCAAAATCGATCACACACGCTCTAAGCATGTCTTCTAGGGTTTGGATGGTGCGTTCAGACTGTCCATCCGTTTGCGGGTGATAAGCAGTGCTCATGTCCAAACGTGAGCCAAAGGATTTGTGCATAGCTTGCCACAATTCCGAAGTAAAACGAGCGTCTCGGTCGGAAATAATTGAGGTTGTGTAGGTCCGGGTTTCGGGATCCAACCCGTGATTTTCGTGTTCATGTTCAAAGATGGAAGAGATAAGAGAGGATAAACATAACAAACTTTGTATTAATCCGGTAGTAAACATTACAAGTCGGCCCGGTTACATGACAACCGAACTAATACCAAAGAAGTATACATCCGGGGAGAAACCAAGTGGTGATTTCTCCCGGTGAGGTCTCAGACCTCCATTCTCTCTCTAGCACACACTTGTGCTCTCACTCTTATGTTGCAAATGACAAAGTGTTGGTATTTATACCAAAACACAGGCTGCAGGTCGAAGGATCAGACTGTCTGGTCGAAACATCATCCTTCGATCAGACAGTCTTCGAAAGATACACACATACCTCGAATGATATCCTTCGATATCCTTCGAGGTCCATCCTACGATGGGTATCTTTCGAGCTCATCGAAGGATATTCATAATCCTTCGATGCCTTATCCTTCGACACCAATGACAACACAGCAACTTTGTCTAGCAACACACACACACAGTCAAACCAACAACCCTCTCGTTTGACCACTTCAAACGAGCGGGTCTATACACGTTCGTTTGACCGTTTCACTAACTATTACAAATTCAGCATAAAATAAAACTAATCTATTCGACAAGCATCGGACACAAAATCTGCATCAACAAATTCCCCCTTGTCCGTTGCTGTCGAATGCTGAAAATGCAATTGCAATCATCGATCTTCAGTCAAGTAATCATCTTCTCTGTGTTGACGAATTCCCCCTTGACCGATGATCCAGGTAAGTAGTATCCTGATGCTCATTGTATAAGATTTCCCCCTCAAAGTACGCGTATCCGTGTTGAGTGTTGTGCAATTTCCTCAAAAGGATCAATTGACCGATCTTCCGCTGATCTTCCAAAACTCCAACCGGCATATGATAAAGGTTCCATTCTTAAACAACTGCATCAAGTCTTGATCTTCAAGTGTCTGTGCAAAACATTCCACGCTGAACCGTTTGAATCACCAGAAGATCATAAACTCTACCACCTGAGATTGCGTTTAGAATTTTGCCGAAGAAATTCAACAAATGAAAAAATTTTTATCCCCCCATTTCTTTGGCAAGATCTCTAAACCTTAACAGATTCTTTCCACTTCAAAGAAACTGTCGTCAAATATTCACCAATTCCCTCCACCAAGCGGAACTGTTGTGTTTGGCCCATAATAGTCACGTTACCATGTTTGTCATTGCATCGGTAACCGTGACTACCCCACATTTTCAAACATCAAGTCTTCATCATCTCTTGTGTTCATCATGCTGCATCACCCCGCGTGTTCCCAAAGCCCGTACGAATTTTGATGTTGAAACTTTGAAGCCCGGTTTGAATAATCCTTGCGAGCACCCGACCCGACTCCAAGTGAATTAAATGATTAACCCCAACACACTGTCTGAGCTCATAAAATTCCACAACATCTGGATCCTTCGAAAGATAAACACCATGACAGGCCTCGAAAGATGATCTTTCGAGCACATGTCACATATCTTTCGAGCATCCTTCGACCACATGTCACCGATCTTTCGAACATCTTTCGAAGTTGGACATGGCTGATCCTTCGTACACTTCAGAGTTGATCCTTCGAAGTCTTTTTGATCCTTCGAAGAACTGATGATCTTTCGAGCACTCCTGTTCATCTTTCGAATCTCCTTGTTCGAAGGATGATCTTTCGAGATCGAAAGATATCTTTCGATGGTTCTGACACAAGGACAGAAAGTACGACAGGTTGGTGAAAAGTTGATGTGGTAGGTGACCAACTTTCGCACATTTCGAAGCATGAAAATTTGAATTTTGAATTTTGTTTCATCCTTCGAAAAACTGTTCAATCTTTCGAGGACAAACAGCATCTTTCGAAATTTGAAGCTGTCAAGAACATCAAGAACACGGAGGACTGTTCATCTGCAGATCTGACCGAAAACACTTTGTATACAGTTTTTGATGATGGAAACTTGAAGATTTAGGAGAAAAACATAAAACCCAACACCCGGTTTAGCACAGATCTGGATATCCGGGTCCAGATCTGGGTTTTTCTCATTTTCACCTTTTTTACATCTTGAACAAAAACCCACAAAAATCACAGATCTAGAGCACATGTGACTTAGTAAACGGTTAGTTTTACTAAATCGGGCACCATGGCTCTGATACCAATTGTAGGTCCGGGTTTCGGGATCCAACCCGTGATTTTCGTGTTCATGTTCAAAGATGGAAGAGATAAGAGAGGATAAACATAACAAACTTTGTATTAATCCGGTAGTAAACATTACAAGTCGGCCCGGTTACATGACAACCGAACTAATACCAAAGAAGTATACATCCGGGGAGAAACCAAGTGGTGATTTCTCCCGGTGAGGTCTCAGACCTCCATTCTCTCTCTAGCACACACTTGTGCTCTCACTCTTATGTTGCAAATGACAAAGTGTTGGTATTTATACCAAAACACAGGCTGCAGGTCGAAGGATCAGACTGTCTGGTCGAAACATCATCCTTCGATCAGACAGTCTTCGAAAGATACACACATACCTCGAATGATATCCTTCGATATCCTTCGAGGTCCATCCTACGATGGGTATCTTTCGAGCTCATCGAAGGATATTCATAATCCTTCGATGCCTTATCCTTCGACACCAATGACAACACAGCAACTTTGTCTAGCAACACACACACACAGTCAAACCAACAACCCTCTCGTTTGACCACTTCAAACGAGCGGGTCTATACACGTTCGTTTGACCGTTTCACTAACTATTACAAATTCAGCATAAAATAAAACTAATCTATTCGACAAGCATCGGACACAAAATCTGCATCAACAGGTTGGCACCCCGTGCCTCGAAACTACTTCCCTTAAGTATATCTCCGCCAAGGTAGAAAACTTGTCTGTTTCCTTAATGGCCAGAAAGTGTGCGGACTTGGTCAATCGATCTACTATTACCCAAATAGTATCATTTCCGCGTTGAGACCTAGGTAGCCCTGTAACAAAATCCATGGAAATTTGCTCCCATTTCCATTTCGGGATTTCTGGTTGTTGGAGTAGGCCAGCTGGCTTTTGGTATTCTGTCTTGACTCTCGCGCAAGTCAAACATTTGCTGACGTATGTTGCTATGTGGGCCTTCATACCAGGCCACCAGTATGTAGTCTTCAAGTCGTGGTACATCTTTTCCGAACCAGGATGTACGGAGTAGCGGGATTTGTGGGCTTCGTCCATCACGAGTTCACGTAAATCCCCATAGAGAGGGACCCAAATGCGCCCTGTTACATAGTAAGCGCCATCCTCTTTCTGTTCTAGTTGCTGCCTCGACCCTCGCAGAGACTCAGCCCTGATGTTTTCCGGTTTCAATGCTTCAACTTGGGCATTTCGGATCTGGGTAGGGAGGTTAGACTGGATGGTAAGTTGCAATGCTCGCACGCGCTTTGGTATAGCGTCCTTTCGACTGAGGGCGTCTGCCACGACATTGGCCTTGCCCGGATGGTATTTGATGGCGCATTCGTAGTCATTTAAGAGTTCGACCCATCGACGTTGTCTCATGTTCAATTCCTTTTGCCTAAAGATATGCTCGAGACTCCTGTGATCGGTGTAGATGGTGCACTTGGTACCGTACAGGTAATGTCTCCATATCTTAAGAGCAAAAACCACTGCTCCTAGTTCCAAGTCATGCGTAGTGTAGTTTCTTTCATGCGTCTTGAGTTGTCGAGAGGCGTAGGCAATAACTTTCTCGCGTTGCATTAACATGCAACCGAGCCCATGAATAGACGCGTCGCAGTAAACCACAAAGTCGTTAGTGCCTTCAGGCAACGAGAGAATAGGGGCGCTACAGAGGTTATCCTTAAGCCTCTGAAAAGCAGATTCCTGTGCTTCATTCCACTTGTAGGCGATGCCTTTCTGAGTGAGTATAGTGAGGGGCTGTGCAATCTTTGAGAATCCCTGAATGAATCTGCGGTAGTAACCTGCCAATCCCAAGAATTGGCGAACTTCAGTGGGAGTCTTAGGTGTAGGCCAGTTCTTTATCGATTCGATCTTAGCTGGGTCAACATGAATTCCGTTCTTATTAACTACATGGCCGAGGAAATGGACCTCTCTAAGCCAGAAGTCACATTTCGAGAACTTGGCGTATAATTGCTCCTTGCGTAAGAGTTCGAGGATGAGGCGTAGGTGTTGTTCATGCTCCTCTTGACTTTTCGAATAAATCAGGATGTCGTCGATAAACACAATCACGAATTTGTCGAGGTAAGGCTTACATACGCGGTTCATAAGATCCATGAACACTGCCGGTGCGTTGGTCATTCCGAAGGGCATAACGAGAAATTCATAGTGACCATAACGGGTCCTAAACGCAGTCTTGGAAATATCTTCGTCACGTACTCTCAACTGATGATAGCCTGATCGCAGGTCGATCTTAGAATAGTAGCTCGATCCTTGCAGCTGATCGAATAGGTCGTCGATGCGCGGGAGGGGGTAACGATTCTTGATGGTAACCTTGTTCAACTCACGATAGTCGATGCACATCCGGAATGTGCCATCCTTCTTCTTGACAAAGAGTACTGGGCTCCCCAGGGTGATGAACTAGGACGGATAAATCCTTTATCCAATAGTTCCTGTAATTGCGTAGAGAGTTCCTTTAGTTCTGCAGGGGCTAGACGGTACGGTGCACGAGCTATGGGTGCTGCTCCGGGAGCTAGCTCGATTTGAAATTCGACCTGACGGTGGGGAGGGAGTCCAGGTAGTTCCTCAGGGAATACCTCGGGATAGTCTCGTACTACAGGAAAATCTTCAATCCTCTTTTCTTTTTCGTGGGTGTCGGTGACAAGTGCTAGGATAGCGGTGTGCCCTTTTTGTAAACACTTCTGGGCTTTTAAAAGCGAGATAATGCCTGTGACTTCTCCACCTTTGTTGCCTTGGACGATGAGGGGTTGACCAGAACGACGAGGTATACGAACTGCTTTCTCTTGACAGAGGATCTCAGCGCGATGTTTGGATAACCAATCCATACCAATGACGACATCGAAGCTTCCAAGTTTGACGGGGAAAAGATCGATACTAAACGTGTGGCCAGACAATTCTAGTGTGCAGTCGTGGATCATGTGCGTGGCCTCGATGTTCTTACCATTAGCTATCTCGACGATGTGCTTAGAACTTAATAATGCGGGCGGGTGCTTAAGTTTCTTACTAATGCGAAGGGATACATAACTGGCATCGGCACCGGAATCAAATAACACAGAAACATAACGATCATCAAGTAGGAACTTACCCGCCACGACGTTGGGATCGTTCCTTGCTTCTCCAGCTCCAATCACGAAAGCTCTGCCCCTTGCACCATTCCCAGCATTGTTGTTTTGCTCATTGTTCCCAGCTCCCTGGTTGTTGTTACGATTCTGATTCAGTTCAGGGCAATCCTTTCGCATGTGCCCTGTTGCCCCACATTTAAAACATGCCCGGTTGTTTCCCTGCTGCTGTTGCTGTTGGGGTTGTTGCTGATTCTGCCTTGCTGGGAACTGACTTCTACAATCCTTGGCTTCGTGCCCCATCTTGTGGCATCGCTGACACTGACCCTTGTTACATGCCCCATTGTGGTGCCTGTTACACTTGTTGCACTTAGGGTAGCTTCCCCGGTAGCCACCCTGTTGCTGAGTGCCTTTGCTGTTGTCAGTTTTCCTTTGCTGAGCTGGGGCCTGAGTAGAGTTAGCATCCTTGCCCTGATTTCCATCCCACTTTCGTTTACCATCACTAGAAGTTCCTTCCGCAGCACTGATCCTTTTGGGCAACCTGCCCTCCTCCACAGCCTGGTTAGTGAGTTTGTGGGCAAGACGAACCACGGGCTGTATGGCAGTGAGGTTGGCCGAGGTTACATGGCTCCTGATTTCCGGGACTAAACCCTTGATGTACAATTCGATCCTTCGGTACATGGGTCGGGACATGTTTGGACAAAGAGCAGCATAGTCGTTGGACAGCTTGGTGTAGGTCTCAATCTCTGACCCAACCATCTTGAGTTCATAGTACTCGTCCTCGAGTTTGTGGATGTCATCCCTGTGACAGTACTCTTCCTTGATCATATCCTTGAAATCTTCCCATGCAGTAGCGTTAGCAGTCTCCAAACCAAGCATTTGAATTTGCGCCTTCCACCACGAAAGTGCGCTTCCCTCAAGAGTACCAGTAGCAAACTTCACCCAATTAGCAGGGGGACACTCGCAGACAGCGAAGACAGCTTCGACCTTCTCGATCCAGTGCAGGAGACCTATGGCACCCTCAGTGCCACTGAATGGAAGAGGCTTGCAATCCATGAAGGTCTTGAAGGTACAGACACGTGGTTGCGCAGGCGCAGGCTGACCTGTTGTGAGGAGTGAAGCGAAATAGGTTTAGAGGCGAAAAGACGATGTGGCGGTAGGATCTAAACATCCTAAAACAACGAGCTTACCTATAGGGTGAGCTGCGAAAGCTGCAGCCACCGTGTTGAGCAGGTTAGTGAACTGAGCCTGAGTCATGTTGACGTTTCCTCGTCCGCGTCCACTCATTGTCTTCATAACCAGAAAACATAGTATGAGTGTGGTGTCGTAACATAGCGAGAATGAGATAGAAGAGAGAAGGCGTATCTATCTAATCAGGCAAACTAGTACGTATAGTAAAGCAGAAAGCATAAGACAACAAGCAAGTAAATATGGGTCCGAGCTAGGAGGTCAGATAAGTCGAGCCTTGCACTTGGAGTGTAGTGTCGTCACGAGTCACGGGTTATAGTCTGGTTTTTCTCAAAAAGATTTTCCCCTTTTTAAAACCAAGTTCACTATAACCAATGGCTCTGATACCAATCTGTCACACCCCCAAAATCCACCTGCGGGTAACACCCGCTTTGAGGGCGTGACTGACCAGGATCCAGCCACCAATTATACTGAATAATTAAGTTGATAACAAAAGCAATACTTACTAACCATAAGATTAGCAAATATCAAGTTCAGAGTTTAAGGTTTCAAGTTCAAACAGTAATAAGTAGCGGAAGCTTAAGTAAGGTAGTTTAAACAAAGTTCATAGTTCAAAATAAGGTAACACCCAACACAAGGGTGGACAGACACTACTCGATCCCAAGCAGCAAGCTCCTTCGTCAATGGTTACCTGCAAAGCATGCAGTAAGGGGGTCAACAATAATGCTGAGTGAGTTCACTAGTTGTCCAGTTTTAATTACCAAAAACTTGTTTCACCAGTTAATTTATCCGTTTATACATGCCATGGGGAGCTACCCCAAAAGTTAGCGACTAAACTGTTCTTCCAATACCGAACACTAGGTAACCGTTTGCGTTTCCGCAGGATGCCCCGATGTCAATGTTCTATCATCATTGACGGATGCCTGAGTACATTAGTTCACGACCGATCCCATACCATGGCACGGTGTGAGGTTGGTAAAACCTAAATAGCGCTATCAACTAATAACCCGTTCGCCTGGCCCCGGTGACTAATCGGTATTATGTAGTAGGGACTTGAGTGATAGAGTTGCGTTTAGTGCCGTTTGGTTGCATTCCGTATAAACAGTAATTAACTAAAAAGTTTCCCAATACAAGGGAAGAGAAAGTAAGTTTGTTCCCAGTAACTAGGGAAGGAAAGTGAATGGTATCCCCTTTTATAAGGGGATAGGGTTGTTCTAGTCTCGTGTCCCAAACCACCGGGACGCATGCTTTTAAGTTGTGAACTCACCTTGGGTTGCTCGGTAGATTATTTTACCCGGTCAAGTATGTTGGTCACCACGTCCTAGCATGGTTACCAAGTATGGGTCAAGTTGGGTACAAATAAGCACATAGCGAACATGTAGGTCCCTCTTCGGAGGATGACGAACCTCAAACCTTGTTATACGAACCCACTAGCGAGTGCGGAATCCAAGCTAGCAAGCAAACCGGGTTGAGACAAGCATAAACACAAGCACACAAAGATTCACCGATTAACACAACTGTATTAATACGAATGAAGGTTTCGGTTACAAGCACAATGTTTACAAATCTAACTTGCAAACTCTCTAGTGTGTGTGTGTGTGTTTTGATAGAATGCTCTCAAGCTCTCTCTATGTGTGCATCTATCTCACTAGCCTCTCAAGTCTCTCTCTTGTCTCTCTTAACACAACACACTACATGGGTATTTATACCCACACACAGCAGGTCTGGTCAAGGGATTAGACAGACTGTCCGAAGGACCATCTGTCGACCACAATTGCCATCGAAGGATCCATATATACTTCGAAGGATAGCATATCCTTCGAAGTCCATCAGTATCCTTCGTGGTTTATCTTTCGAGCCAATCGAAGGATAGACATAATCCTTCGATTGCTCATCCTTCGACTCAGACACTTCACATAATATATTTCTAACTGTTGAGCCAAGTCAAACCAGGAGGACGGTTGACTTGGTCAACTTACAGGACTGACAAAGACATCGTTTACATATAGACCGAATACAGACAAAGTACAGACACAAGTGCATCAACAAACTCCCCCTTGGCTGTAGCTTTGTCTTTATCTTCTATAGTTGTGAACTCATTTCGAACTTCGATGGTCTTTGGTCTTCGAGTTCTCGTTCCGTGAGTCGTGTCCACAAATATGTATCAACAAACTCCCCCTTGGACACTACTCACAAGATTCGCCTTTGATGTCTTCAATGTCGGAGGATCTTGAAAGTCTTCACATCTTGAGAGCAGAGAGTGTATCAACAAACTACCCGTATCATAAAGGAAGTGTGTTGACAAACTCCCCCTTAACATAAGCTCCCCCTTGAGTTATGCTCGTGAAATACTTTATCTTTATGAAGTGAGATCCTTGTGGTGTTGACGATGGTCAGCAGCAACTCGATTATCTTCATCATTTGAGTGCCTTCATGTCGTGTCTTCATTCCAAAGCTTCGTCATCGACCATGTTCTCCTAGCCTTTAGAATCTGCACATGCAAGAAATCTAAACGCGTAATGAGAACAACTGCTTGGAATATAGTTAATCATAAACAAATGACACACGCATGACCATGTCACAATCAAACACCGTCCGACAGTTTGAAAGTTTTTCAAATTTACCAATTTCAGTTTCTAACTTTCAAAATTTGCAAATTTCGACTGTTTATGAAGATTTAGTCATTTTGGTTTTCGTTCAGGTTTCAGGCAACGAAGACTCGAGTTCCAACATCGTACGATCGAAAATAAAATAGAAATAAAATCTTTTTGGCTTTTATAAAGTTTAAATTAAATACACCTAAAATCTTTTTGGTATTTTTGACTTTTCTAAATGTAAAGACAGAAAGCGATAAATAAGTATATACATACATTCTTTTTGCGAGTTTCGAGGGTAAGAGAATCATATCAGTGTACGGTCATGCCAAAACGCTCTTGTTGTTCAGTTAGTTAACATTAAGATAAGCATCCTATAACAATTATCGGTATTGTTGTCCACTTAAGCTCAACTTATCAGATGTACTCATGTTTAGGAGATACGTTAAGGTATATTTTAAACTTACCGACCGGTGTTCATCCACATCACGACACATTCCCGTATCAAGGTATGCACGAGGGTTCATCTTACCGGTGAGTATACCGATTATCATCTGTTTGACCGTATATGATGTGAGATTCTCACTTATTTTGATTTGAAAACAAGCCCTTTGTGATATAATCACTTATTGATGAGGAACTTGATTTTCATATGCATGAGGGCACAGGAGCAAGTCCGTGAACAGGTCAGTACTTCCGTACAGCAGAGAGACGAACTTAACTCCCGGATAAATGTGATATTTTATCACTTATTTGATTTGGACATGTGATTGTTGATCACTTATTGAGGTCGAATGCAGTATGTATTATGTACACGTATGTATGGTATCATGGAATATCTAGACTTGCGTCCCCGTTATTTTTCGGTAAAAGATACAACCATGATACCCAGATGATAAGCAGCATAAAGACCGAATATCTCAGAACCTCGGCAATCTATCAAACGAAATTTCGGTACTAAGACCATATGCCAATGAATGGTTCCCACCTGGTCTTCAGTCGATTAAGATTTATATCACCCTGCACACTTTAAAGTGATTGTGAGCCTACCGATACATCTTATATAGAGCTGCTTATCGTTTTGCATTTAAGGTTTAAAGAGGTTTGGATAGACCACTGATGTACTATCATTTTCTCTTTTGCTCGCCAGGAAACTCATTTTTGTTTTTCTATTGTTTTTGTGTTTTTGAAATTTTTCGATGTTTTTGTATTTTCCGATTTTTGGATTTACTCCCCCTAAAATCAACAAACTAAGATAAATTTAAAAACACAAAGATATTTACAAAAATGATTTTCCGATGTTGGTTTACTCTTGCTTGACCTTAATGCCATTTACCAAAAATAAGTTTTATCAGAAAAGATTTAACAAATTTTGGAAAAATGAATTGGCATGTCGGTAAGCGGTGCGGACCATGACAACATTGACGAGTTTCACAAAGAAACAATCACGTGTGAGGTGATATTTGAGATCAACGTGTCAGGCCAAAGAGTGCTGTATGAGATGATAATAATTCATAAAGTAGCTTAAAAATCAACAAGTATAGGAGAGATTTAGAAATTCAAAAACCGTATCCTGCAACCGTTTCATGCATTGCAAGGAATCTAAGTGTTCTTCCAAACTTGATATCCACCCGGTGTGGACTTCAAAGTCGATTTTGTAGCTACTGACTAATCTCTTGACAGCAACAAGGTCGTAAACCTCCGGGTCCGGCTGGTCTTCCACATTGTACCAGCGAAGGTCTTTGACTTTCTCTTTCAGAAATGGTGTGCGGATGTTCAATGCACTCCAAGGCATCGACACACATTTCACTTCATTCGTTCCTGCGGACCCGATCAAGAACCAGAATGACCAAATTTTCGGCACGTTCTTCATTTGGTCGAATTTTGCACCATCATTCAATCACATTTTCTTCTTCTTTTCTTTCTCTCCATCAAAGGCAACAATTTCTTCTGTCGCCTATCTTGTGCACGGACATTCCACTATCAATAATCCTATGACTATCGATAGTTCCTCCTGGAACTTCCTGCACACTCACTCAGAGATTAGTTGGAGAGGGGGACCCAAGCCTTCATAGACTTGGGTTGCCCCTGAGAATCAAAAAATGTAATTTCAACCTCTTGATAATTTTCAAGCACAACACCTCCCCTTGAACCTTTACCTGTTTTAGGTTTCAAGGGGAGGTGTTGTGCTCTGATACCACTTGTAGGTCCCTCTTCGGAGGATGACGAACCTCAAACCTTGTTATACGAACCCACTAGCGAGTGCGGAATCCAAGCTAGCAAGCAAACCGGGTTGAGACAAGCATAAACACAAGCACACAAAGATTCACCGATTAACACAACTGTATTAATACGAATGAAGGTTCCGGTTACAAGCACAATGTTTACAAATCTAACTTGCAAACTCTCTAGTGTGTGTGTGTGTGTTTTGATAGAATGCTCTCAAGCTCTCTCTATGTGTGCATCTATCTCACTAGCCTCTCAAGTCTCTCTCTTGTCTCTCTTAACACAACACACTACATGGGTATTTATACCCACACACAGCAGGTCTGGTCAAGGGATTAGACAGACTGTCCGAAGGACCATCTGTCGACCACAATTGCCATCGAAGGATCCATATATACTTCGAAGGATAGCATATCCTTCGAAGTCCATCAGTATCCTTCGTGGTTTATCTTTCGAGCCAATCGAAGGATAGACATAATCCTTCGATTGCTCATCCTTCGACTCAGACACTTCACATAATATATTTCTAACTGTTGAGCCAAGTCAAACCAGGAGGACGGTTGACTTGGTCAACTTACAGGACTGACAAAGACATCGTTTACATATAGACCGAATACAGACAAAGTACAGACACAAGTGCATCAACAAACTCCCCCTTGGCTGTAGCTTTGTCTTTATCTTCTATAGTTGTGAACTCATTTCGAACTTCGATGGTCTTTGGTCTTCGAGTTCTCGTTCCGTGAGTCGTGTCCACAAATATGTATCAACAGAACACGTATGGCAAACATGTTATAAACACTTAGCATGCATACAACAACAAACAGTTGGGTTATTGGGTCAGCCCTAAACACACAATCAGTAGCAACAACACATAGCCCAGTCAACAGACAGCCCAACAGTCAAAGCCCAATAACACCAAAATAGCCCAGTCGAGATAAGGGTGGTTGCGACTCGCAACCGAGGTTACGACTCGCAACCGAGGTCTCGGTTCATCACGTTTTGGTTACGACTCGCAACCAGAGGTTCCGACTCGCAATCGGCGATTTCGACTTAGCAGCAGTGGTTACGACTCACAACCGGATTCGATACGCGTTGATTGCGACTCGCAACCGGGAGATCTCGACAAGACTTGATGTGGTCTCGAGTCGCAACCAAAGGTTACGACTCGCAACCGTGATTACGTGCACAACAAATCTTCTAGAACCTGCAATGTACTGACCAATAGAATTGCATTTTCATGCAAATTGTGTACTATATCCACTAACATGTTTTCTTGTCTAAAATGTGCACAAAACAGATCAAACAAAGCATATTTGAAATATTTAAGCAACCTTCAAAGTGTTCTTCATATTCAAGTGACATTCAACCCACATTCATCAATAAACAACCCAAAATTTATGTATAAACCTTCTAACCAAACCCTTAATATCATTCGGATAACAAAATCATTCAACCTAAACAATATAACCTATCCTTTATTAACATGATCCGAAACATATAACAATAATCGATCTAACCAAACATCTAACCAAACATTGTAACAACCGGAAATCAACAATATCAACTAAGTAACCAATAATCATGCAAACATTTCAAGGAAATTTATCATCATTATGTAACAAAACACCTAATGAACACTAACCGGTTCAAGTGAGACACAAAGGTGTTCAAGTTGGTGCAAGGATGAAGCCTTCGAGTGTTGATTCCGAGTTCGAACCGAGGGTGCTCTTGATGTTGGTTGATCCGAGAGGGAGAAGGAAGGAGAGGGAGGTGATCTTGGTTAGGGTTTTAGGGTTTTAGTGAGAGGTAGAGAGTGTGAGAGTGTGAGATGTTGCAAAATGGTAAAATGGTGAGGGTTGGCCTATATATATCGAGTGGGTCAAGGGTTGTTTCCGGGTGGGCTAAGGGGTGTCAAGGCCCAAACGGCCCATCACTACTGTTCACTCGAGACCGAGTGTGTCTCGAGTCGGGTTGAGGTTTCGGCTCTAATATATACACACATATATCTATATACACATATACATAAATACACATAACATGTAACATAATAGTTCAAATTTTCATTCAAAAACACATATACACGTAAGTTACATCGAAAGGTTATCCGGGAAAACCGAAGTGTCACAATCTAGGCTCAGTGACGAGTCGTAGTTTCGGCCAAAATACGTTTCCTCGCTTATTTTGTAACCAAACTACTCTAGGGTATTAAAACCGTTTGTTTTAATACCAAACCTATTTTCTAACTTTACTAAACATGTTCTAGCATGTTTAGCTCATCGCTTTTAGATTTGTGCTTGTCTAAGGTCGTAAAGGTAAGCGATCTAAACAATCGCTTATACTTTCGAACCCGACCCATTTGGCCGATCATTAGGATCCGACCAAACACATTAGGTGACCATAGTTGTATAGGGAATAACCTTCCGAGGTTATGCCTTATGGTCACGTCGTTTAAGTAGTTGTATGATAAGTAGTTCTTATGCCTTAGGTAAATTACCAAAATACCCTTTTTACGCATAAATTCATTTTAAGCATATGTGACCTAAATTTTGACATCTAAACTGATTAGGTAACTATATTAGACATGTTAAGGCATATTCTACTTTTCATAAGACTAGTTAGGCAGTCCGAACGCGTTTTACGCGAACGACACGTTAAAGTAGCATAAGCTACCTAAACGGGTCGTAATGGGTCGTAAGCACTTAGGTTAGGTTTCATTTTAGTATATGGGCTTTGTTAAACCATATCATATGAGTTCCAACACTCATTTGGTATACGAAACCACATACTATCCAATCTCCCGATTTAGGTCCGGTTATTTATGTAGTTATCTATATAGGGTGCCGTTTGATTCCGTGATCCCTCTAGCTTTGCTTGGTTGTTGTTCAAGACTTCTAAGCACCCTCAAGTGAGTACATAGACCCCCCTTTAACTGTTTTTCAAACGTTTTGGGGTGAAACACATGTGCCTACTTGTTACTTTCATGTTTTTCATGTTTTCATATCATATACTTGCTATTTTCATTAGTACACTATTAGTACATGATTTCATTATGTTTTGCTATGTATGTTTACTTAACATGCTAGCACATTGTTTTACATTACATTTCTTTTGCTATGTATGTTTACTTATCATGCTAGCACATTGTTTTACATGACTTTTCTGCTTTGTATGTTAACTTACATACTTAGTACATTTGATTTACATTTACCTTTTCATGCTATGTATGTTCATTTAGTCCATACTTAGTACATTCACATCACATGCTTACATTCGGTATAACATTTGGTTTGTAAAAAAAGGACTTATATACATTCATTAACATTAGCTACGCCGCTCGGTAGTAAGTAATGGTACCATAGGACTTGACAAATCCCGTTCCTGACATCCTGGGTTGGTTTGGATGAAAGGAATGACTGAATCCGAAAACATTTGACATTGATAACCTTTACTTAGGGTTATCCGTCTGTCTCAAGGCTTGAATGTATGCGTTTAACATACCGCATAAGTGTGTGTATCAGTATAGCATGCATTTCCACAAAACATAACTTTGATTTAAACCAAGTTTTACTTCAATACTTTGTTTTGTGTATTTTCACCTATGGTTTAGTGATACATATTTCACTTGCCATACATGACATTTTGTTTACACATTACATGATTGACATTTGACATAGACATTTTTGACATGGTTTTCACAATGACATTTGACAATTGGTTTAGACATGGGCAATTTACATTGGTGGTTTGTTTGGGTAAGTGATTTAAGTAACGAGATGTGTGTAATATGATACAAGCATGGTGGATACGCCGCTGGTACTTCCTATATATAAGTGCTTGTATTATATTACATATCGTAGCGTTACATAAATCATTCAATTTGGACTTATACATTTTATACAAATGACATATTTTTCACAAGATATTGTTTTACAAAACTGTTTGTTATATACAAACTCATTTTACTTGGTTATTCATTTAACCATACATTATTCTTTTACATATACATATCTATCATCGCTTTTCAAATGATTTATAAAACAAAACATTTTTACAAGGATCATGACTGACTTTTGTTAAACAACTTTTTCCAAACTTATAAGTCATGAGTCCTAAATCAATAAAACCTATGTACTCGCCAACATTTTTATGCTGACGTACCTATTTTCACATGTGTTTCAGGAGATGATACATAGGATTGATCAAGATACACATAGGCGGACTTGGGCCTTAGTGACAATAAAAGATGCAAGACTAGTTGATTGTGTTATATTCTTTGTTTGTAAAGACATTGTAACTCCTTTAATCAATAAAACAAAATTTCAATTTTCCATGTGTTATGAAACAATGATTCTGTTACAACACTCCCGACGATTCCGCCACGTTTTGTTGTTTTACGTGGTCGGGGTGTGACAGAAAAGTTGGTATCAGAGCTCATGGTTATAGGGAATTAGGTTATTAGTAATGCTTTGACCTAGTCTATAACCTTCCTAGGACCCTAACGCGAGTTTACTTGCGTTTAGTCATAAAACAATACCGTCACCTATCCTTAGGCGACAACCACAAGAAGAACATAAATTTCAAAACCACTTTGAAAAGCAATCATCTATGATTGATTATAAGGTTTTGAACCTCTAAGTCTTCAAATCTCGTCAAAGTTTGGGTCTTATAATGTGAACACGTGCAAACTGGAAGGGTGAACGCCTGTACTCTGAGTTTTCTGTCTAAGGCTAGAGTGTTCGTACAAATCCGCAGTATCGGACCACTCACTCTTACCTGGGAACTCTTGGGGTGAGTGTTCACTTATAGGCAAGCATGTCTTTAGCGATACATTATTATGACCCGCTTGCTTTGATTTGTCACCGTCTCATTTGTTTGCCTTAGGTAACAAACAAATGATCACAATTCTTATGCATTTCCTTTCTGTTTTATTTATCCGATAACATTTCATTTGTTGCTTCCTATGTCTTTCATTTCCTTCTAGAATGTCTCTTCATCTCAACAACGGTCAAATGTCCGAGCAAGCAGCCAAATTTGCCTAGTAAATAGGCGAAGTGATACTGAAGTCTGTGGATCTAGGCATTGCCATGTCTCGTCTCAAAAATGGAGCCACTCAAGAGTCACCAAAGGAAGCAGAAGTCAGGCCTGCACCAACATCAAGAAAGCGTAAGGCTTCGAAGAAACCCGCAGCAGTTACACCTAATCAAGCGGGACCTAGCCAGGTAGTGATGCCACCAGCTAGAAAGCCATACTTATGAGCTGCCCCATGGTGCAAGCGATGCAACCGTCATCATTTAAACCTCATACCCTGTTCCAAATGTGCCTACTGTGGACGGTGGGGACATTTGATTAGCATATGCCGCTTTGCTATCGAAAACAAATCTGTTGCAAACCTTGCTGCTACCCAACTCCAAGTCAACCCTACTCAAGCTCGTTTTCCGCCTGATGCTTGCTACAACTGTGGCGAGACGAGCCATTTCAGGAACAAATGCCCAAAGATTGTCAATGCAAATCCAACCCTTGGATGAGCATTTGGCTGAGCAAAAGATGTTGCTGTCTTATGCCTTGTTTCTTTTGTTTTCTTGTATTATGAAACAATCTGTCTTGTTCATAAATAAAAGTCATTGTTCGCAATTCTGATGTGCAAATGTAGTTACATGTGTGTATGGCATTTCCCTATGATACCTACATCAAGGAACTATGTTCCTTACAAACTACTCTTGTGATTCTCCCTTTCAAGTGATCGCTCATGATTTCCTTGAAAGTTTTAAATACCCATTTCATTCTAAGAAATGAAGTACATGAAATAAAGTGACATTATGAGTAATCGTGCTTTTGCACATCTGTGCCTTTGAATCCCTGGTTAGATAACTAAGGGCATTTTCAAATCTCATACCCATTACGTTCTGATTTTTCAACATGCATAACATAAGTTTCCAAAACAACCTTCATGACTTCAAAAACATTTTATATATAGTTCAAAAACGTTTTTAATATAGTGTATTTACTTAACATATCATATGCATGATTTCGAAAACATTGTCTATATTTTCAAAAACAACCTCCATGATTTCAAAAACATTGTCTATGTTTTCAAAAACGACCTACATGATTTCAAAATGTTATTAATACGGTATAATTACTTCTATCAAGTGCATGATTTCAAAAGCATCATTCATGTTTTTAAAAACCTTATACATAATTTAAAAATTCATCCCGCATGATTTTTATACATTTTTATAAATATACCTACCTAATACACCTACTTTGATTTCAAAAGTATTATATATATATATATAAGGTTTCCAAAAACATTGAACACATCTTAGAACCCCATGCATAGTTTTCAAAGTATTTTCCTCATACATTGACTTAACCTTCAAATTCCGCTTCATATGTCGCCTTGGCATATCTAGCATCTCAACTTCATAAGCATTTTTTTACTTCATGTTTTGACTTAAGCACATCCAGTGCAAGGTTTCAAAACATCTTCAACTTCTAAAATTCATATGGGATCTTTTTATCTTCACAATTAGACCCTTGTGGATGATTATCATTCAAATCGGAGTCCTTAATTGGATTCCTTGTGTACCTAAATTCGAACATTTTGATTGTTTATAATCGAAATCGAATTTCCTCTTTAAGATCTTTCTATCTTCATAGTTAGATTCTTGATAATGTTTAAAAGTACCAAATGAAATCCACGGAATGGATTCCTAGTGTGCTTTAAATACTTGTGCGCAATTAACAAAATGATAACAAATTTAAAATCAGGTTAAACAATTATATGATTATGTGTTTATGCATTTTATGTTTTCTTTTATGCATTTTGTGTTTTTTTGTATACTCTGGATATTCGTTATCCAAATCCTCGTAGAATCCTCTCATATCTTCATATGAGGGATTCGTAGTAGGATATCCAAGGAGGTACTACCTTAAATCCTTATTGGGCTTCTACGTGATAGTCAAGACCCTTGGATTATATAGTACCATTCCATGATTCAAAAAGAGACCCTTTGAGTGGTCCAATCAAAAGATTGATTCAGAATCTGGTTAAGAATGACATGTGATGATATAAGCTGAAAAGACTCCTTGGCGGTCTAGAGATCATTTATTGACTCAATTAAAAGGACCCTATGGTAGTCTAGCCACAATCATCACAGGATCGTTCGTTGTTCTCTTCCCCTACACATTTTAAGATGCACTGTGTGGACTATGCAAGGAATTACATAATTATGGACGTGAACATAATTATGAAATTTAGTGCACAGAAACCCAGTAAGAATTATTAGGTGTAAGAACCAATAGTGACAACCATAACAAAATGTGAACAATGTAATAGAGGTACGGTGGACGCACCAATAACACTTTATATACTTGTATATAAGTGTCCCTCTCACATTTCAAGCATGATGTTATTTAAGGTTACTAGAAGTTCAGGACTCTAACCAGTGTTGTTCGATCTTTTCAACTTGATATTTCAAGCTCTCACAAGTTTCCTCTAAGAGAAATTTCGGGACGAAATTTCCTGAAGTAAGGGAGACTGTGACACCTGTGTCACTTCAACCATCAAACAAATACCAAACCAATGAAATATTATATTTCATACTTGGGATTTGTATAAATATGTGTATCGTTTGCACATATCAACTCTTGTTCGATTTCGGGCTTTAAATCGCTTTCTGGAAGGTTATACGCGCACTGATGCGTAAATATAACCAGTTTAATGCAAGAAACACTCCGGAACAGTGACATAGGCTTAACATAACTTAAATAACCTTTACATAACTTAGAAATAAGCTTTGGAAGGTTTGGTGTGCCGAAATAAACTTTTTGGTCATTCAGGGACTAAAAGCGTCAAAAAAATGCATAAGTTTGCATTTTCGCGCATAACTTACGTCCTGAATATATCCGGAGATCCAAAAATTTATGTAATCATTAAAATATTTTATTTTAGTGATTGGCATGATAAAATTCCATTCGTTGCGTAATTTGGATCGTTTTTGCGTTCATTACGATTTCCGTCGTAATTAACCGAACAACGCAACCGTACGACCAAACGAACCGACATCCAAGATGTTTTTGAGCATATTTTAAGTTCCCTATACTTTAACGTTATTTTAGAGCCTTGAAATGGGGTTAACGGGGCTTAAAAGTGCTAAAAAATGAAGTTTTACATGTACAGGGACCATTTTTGAAATTTCTGGCAGATACATTGAACCTGGTCCATTTTTTTAGATTTGATGGTTTGAACCCATAGTTTTGAAATACCATGGGCTGGTATTTAATGCTTTTTACAATTCTATGGGCTCATATTAGGGGCTCCCATGGTTTTACAAAACCATGGACACATGTGTACGGTTGAGATTAAAGCACGTTATTCGACGAACGATCTTAACGGTTCCATGAAATCTATAAATACCCCATCCCATTTCACTTCAAAACCCACATTTGAATCTGATTCTACACTCTCTAAGTGGAAGTATATGCTTCCTACCTGAGAGTGAATCGGGTTCGAATCTTGTGGGGACCTTCTGTAAGTATTCTTTCGCGTTTATCGTTCGTTTTAGCGTTAAAGTCAAACTGCGTTTGACTTTTTGCATTGATCAGTTTATGGTCAACGCAAAGTTCATTTGAACTTCATAACGTGAGCGTAATCACGATGGTTATGGTCCCTAGTGACTATACCTACTGATTTCCACGTTATCTAGGCTCAGTGACGAGTCGTAGTTTCGGCCAAAATACGTTTCCTCGCGTATTTTGTAACCAAACTACTCTAGGGTATTAAAACCGTTTGTTTTAATACCAAACCTGTTTTCTAACTTTACTAAACATGTTCTAGCATGTTTAGCTCGTCGCTTTTAGATTTGTACTTGTCTAGGGTCGTAAAGGTAAGCGATCTAAACAATCGCTTATACTTTCGAACCCGACCCATTTGGCCGATCATTAGGATCCGACCAAACACATTAGGTGACCATAGTTGTATAGGGAATAACCTTCCGAGGTTATGCCTTATGGTCACTTCGTTTAAGTAGTTGTATGATAAGTAGTTCTTATGCCTTAGGTAAATTACCAAAATACCCTTTTTACGCATAAATTCATTTTAAGCATATGTGACCTAAATTTTGACATCTAAACTGATTAGGTAACTATATTAGACATGTTAAGGCATATTACTTTTCATAAGACTAGTTAGGCAGTCCGAACGCGTTTTACGCGAACGACACGTTAAAGTAGCATAAGCTACCTAAACGGGTCGTAATGGGTCGTAAGCACTTAGGTTAGGTTTCATTTTAGTATATGGGCTTTGTTAAACCATATCATATGAGTTCCAACACTCATTTGGTATACGAAACCACATACTATCCAATCTCCCGATTTAGGTCCGGTTATTTATGTAGTTATCTATATAGGGTGCCCTTTGATTCCGTGATCCCTCTAGCTTTGCTTGGTTGTTGTTCAAGACTTCTAAGCACCCTCAAGTGAGTACATAGACCCCTCTTTTACTGTTTTTCAAACGTTTTGGGGTGAAACACATGTGCCTACTTGTTACTTTCATGCTTTTCATGTTTTCATATCATATACTTGCTATTTTCATTAGTACACTATTAGTACATGATTTCATTATGTTTTGCTATGTATGTTTACTTAACATGCTAGCACATTGTTTTACATTACATTTCTTTTGCTATGTATGTTTACTTATCATGCTAGCACATTGTTTTACATGACTTTTCTACTTTGTATGTTAACTTACATACTTAGTACATTTGATTTACATTTACCTTTTCATGCTATGTATGTTCATTTAGTCCATACTTAGTACATTCACATCACATGCTTACATTCGGTATAACATTTGGTTTGTAAAAACGGGACTTATATACATTCATTAACATTAGCTACGCCACTCGGTAGTAAGTAATGGTACCATAGGACTTGACAAATCCCGTTCCTGACATCCTGGGTTGGTTTGGATGAAAGGAATGACTGAATCCGAAAACATTTGACATTGATAACCTTTACTTAGGGTTATCCGTCTGTCTCAAGGCTTGAATGTATGCGTTTAACATACCGCATAAGTGTTTGTATCAGTATAGCATGCATTTCCACAAAACATAACTTTGATTTAAACCAAGTTTTACTTCAATACTTTGTTTGTGTATTTTGACCTATGGTTTAGTGATACATATTTCACTTGCCATACATGACATTTTGTTTACACATTACATGATTGACATTTGACATAGACAATTTTGACATGGTTTTCACAATGACATTTGACAATTGGTTTAGACATGGGCAATTTACATTGGTGGTTTGTTTGGGTAAGTGATTTAAGTAACGAGATGTGTGTAATATGATACAAGCATGGTGGATACGCCGCTGGTACTTCCTATATATAAGTGCTTGTATTATATTACATATCGTAGCGTTACATAAATCATTCAATTTGGACTTATACATTTTATACAAATGACATATTTTTCACAAGACATTGTTTTACAAAACTGTTTGTTATATACAAACTCATTTTACTTGGTTATTCATTTAACCATACATTATTCTTTTACATATACATATCTATCATCGCTTTTCAAATGATTTATAAAACAAAACATTTTTACAAGGATCATGACTGACTTTTGTTAAACAACTTTTTCCAAACTTATAAGTCATGAGTCCTAAATCAATAAAACCTATGTACTCGCCGGCATTTTTATGCTGACGTACCTATTTTCACATGTGTTTCAGGAGATGATACATAGGATTGATCAAGATACACATAGGCGGACTTGGGCCTTAGTGACAATAAAAGATGCAAGACTAGTTGATTATGTTATATTCTTTGTTTGTTAAGACATTGTAACTCCTTTAATCAATAAAACAAAATTTCAATTTTCCATGTGTTATGAAACAATGATTCTGTTACAACACTCCCGACGATTCCGCCACGTTTTGTTGTTTTACGTGGTCGGGGTGTGACACGCAAACCTTTAAATTACCAATAAACCTGAACTAGTAGGAAACTGCTACTCCGTAAATAAATAAATCAATCCTAGTGTGTTCTCTTTCCTGTTGTCTTTGTACAAATTAGTATGCAATAAAACTTCAATGTATATTTGTTAAACTTTGTTCCAAAGTTTTAATTTAACATTTTTGTGCATTCTGCATATATGCTATCCAGCATGAATGAGATATCGGAAGCATTCCAGAATCTCAACCTCTACCCAGTACCAATTGAAGTCTCCCACGACTTTACTGGTTACATTGCTGACATAGAGGAACCCCTGGAATTCCAAGCTCCACCGCTGGAAAAAGCCAAACCTAAAAAGAGAAGAAGATATGTAGGATGGAGAAAAGTACTCAGGAGGAAGCCAGCCACTAGGAGACTTCCTAAAATAGAAAATCCTGTGAGCAAAGGAAAAGAAATAGAAACTGGAGAAAGTTCCAAACAAGCAGAAATAGAAATAAGGGAAGATATTAAGAAAAAGAGAATAGAGATCGGAGAGAGCTCTAAACAACCTGAGGAGATCACATTCCATGACAAAATAGACCGTCTACTGGCGAATTGTGATGTCATAGAACCTATTAACAACAATCTCTACTCTTACCCTGCCACAGCCCAATTCCCAATAAACTTAGGACCAGTTATTCCAGACCCACTAATCCACACCCGACCTTTAGGCCAAATGGAAGAGTGGTGGACAAATGACTGGCAATTCCAAAATATGATCAATAGTCCCTATACTTTACTTCCTCAATTTGTTCCAGAACCTATCCCCAACCCACCAATGAGCTATGAAAACCTGGCCGAACTTCATCAGTTTGGTGAAGAACTGATAGGTACAGGAAATAGGATCCGGGAAATAGGGGAACAAATCTCTTGGAAGTATGACGAGAGGGAGCGTCACTACTGAACTGCCAGTTGATCAAAGAAATAGTGGGGTTGGAAAGTCTGTTTGTATAATAATAGTAATAGTGAAATCTAACTCTGTAAAATGGGAAATAAAACATTGTAAGAAAGATAGTGTGTATTGACGCCTATATAATCTATTAAACAAAATAGAAGTCGAGAAAATCGACAATTTTGGTTATAGATATGTGTTGTAAGGTTTTATGTGTTTATGTGTAATTGCTTTGTCATATTTAACTAGCAATTATTTGACACTAATAAATTACACTTATACCAATTATCAGATGGAAAACGCTAGTAATGAACCGGTTAATGAAGAGAATCAATCTGAGCAAAATCAGGAAAACCAATACATGACTAAACAAGATATTGAAAATATCATCACTCAAGGGATAGCTAATGCTATTCCTGCAATCATGGCTGCTGCTCAGAAACCTGTTGAACCGCAACAAATCATTCCTAGTAAACGTACCCAGGAAGACAATTTTAGTCATAGTGTAAATGGAGGCGGCAATCATGACAATAATAATCCACGACAGGCTCCACCTCCTAAGAAAATGAAAGCTGCAACGCCTGGTTGCACTTACAAGGAATTTCTTGCTTGCAAACCTGCTGAATTTACAGGTAACGAAGGAGCAACTGCAGTACTGCGTTGGTTAGAGAAAACCGAAGCAGTAATTGCAATAAGTAAATGTGCCGAAGAAGATCAAGTTATGTATGCGTCGAACTTGTTCAAAGAAGGGGCGTTAGAGTGGTGGAACACTGTATTGCAAGCAAAAGGAAGAAGGGTGGCCTATGCAATGAACTGGGAAGAATTTAAGAGTCTTGTAGAAAGAAAATTCTGTCCCGAATACGAGAAGGAACAAATGGCCAACAAATTCCTAAATCATCGTATGATAGGCGTAGATTGTCGGAGATATACTTCAACATTCTTCGAATATGCGAGAGTGGTACCTACCCTGGCTTCGCCAGAACCAGTACTCATTTCCCGTTATATTTGGGGATTAATCGGAGAAATCCGTAACATCGTTAAGGCTGCGAGACCACGCACTATTGACGATGCTGTGGAGTTAGCTAATACCTTAACCGATGAACTGGTACGCACAAGAGAAGAAGATCGAAAGAAGGAATTGGCTCAGAAGATTACCCAAGGATTTCGTGTGGGTAATACTAAGAAAAGAGGAACAGGGCAATCCTCATCACCTCCTTTCTGCAGAAATTACAAGAAGAAACACTATGGACAATGCAATATAATCTGCAACTTTTGCAAGGCAAGAGGACATCGTGAAGAAGACTGTAGAAGGAAAACAAGAATCTGTTATAACTGCAGAGAAACGGGACATTTCCAATCTGATTGCCCTAAGTTAGCCAAACCAGCAGACAATAAAGCTAAAACGGCCGATGGAACTACTAAGAAGAATGCACGAGCATTCCAGTTGACCACTCAAGAAGCCGAACTCATCCCAGATGTGATAGCTGGTACGTTCTTAGTTCACGACGTATTTGCGAAAGTATTATTTGACTCTGGTGCAAACCAAAGTTTTATTAATACTTCATTCTGCCAAGCTCTTAATTTACCATTAACTACCCTTAGGCAGATTTTTACGGTCGAAACCGCAGAAGGGAATTCTGTTAACATAGATAAAGTTTTGCAAGAAGGAAAAATAGAACTATTAGGCCATAAGTTTTCTGCAAACTTGTTACCTATGAATTAGCCGGATTCGATGTGGTATTAGGAATGGATTGGTTAGTAGCCAACCATGCTCGAATCCTCTGTGATAAGAATTCCGTAGAAATTCGTACCCCCACAGGAGATGTGATTTTAATTACAAGAGATAGACCTCGAAAACCTTTGAAATTCATCTCAGTGATGAAATTAGCTAGTTATTCGAGAAAACAAGAAATGGTGTATATGATTTCTGTAATCATTAACACTAAAAATAAGGAACTGCAGGATATCCCTGTAGTCTCAGAATACCCAGATATTTTTGCAGAAGAATTACCTGGGTTACCACCCGATAGAGAGGTAGAGTTTAGAATTCATCTAATTCCGGGTACTACACCAATAGCGAAAGCACCTTATCGATTAGCACCCACCGAAATGCTAGAACTGAAAAAGCAATTAGACGAATTACTAAGCAAAGGATTTATACAACCTAGTTCATCCCCTTGGGGAGCACCAGTGTTGTTTGTGAATAAGAAGGATGGATCGATGAGAATGTGTATCGATTATAGAGAATTAAATAAGGTTACAATTAAGAATCGATACCCATTACCTAGCATTGATGATCTTTTTGATCAACTTCAAGGCGCTAGATATTTTTCCAAGATAGACTTAAGATCTGGATATCACCAACTGAAAGTACAAGAGGAGGACATACCTAAAACTGCTTTCAGAACTAGGTATGGTCATTATGAATTTACAGTCATGGACATGATGAATAGGATCTGTAAACCATACTTGGATAAATTTGTGATCGTTTTCATCGACGATATACTTATTTACTCCAAAAGCCAAAAGGAACATTGCGAGCACCTACATGTACTCTTAACTTTGTTAAGAAAAGAAAAGCTCTATGCCAAATTCTCGAAGTGTGAATTTTGGCTGCAAGAAGTGCAATTCTTAGGTCATGTGGTAAATCACGAAGGAATTCAGGTAGATCCTGCTAAAATAGAAGCAATCACTAAATGGAAGGTTCCACAATCAGCTGTGGAAATTAGAAGTTTTCTAGGCTTAGCTGGATACTACAGAAGATTTATTAAGGATTTTTCTAAGATAGTTGTACCCTTAACTAAGCTGACCTGTAAAACCGTTAAGTTTGAATGGGGATCTAGACAAGAAGAATCTTTTAGGATTTTAAAGCACAGATTGACAAATGCTCCAATTTTAGCCTTACCCGAAGGAATAGAAGATTTCGAAGTATATTGTGATGCCTCAAGGTTAGGATTTGGATGTGTGTTGATGCAACGCAAGAAGGTAATTGCGTATGCCTCAAGGCAATTGAAAAAACATGAAGAGAATTATACGACTCATGACTTAGAATTAGGAGCCATAATTTTTGCCCTTAAAATCTGGAGACATTATCTGTATGGAAGTAAATTTACTGTTTATACAGATCATAAAAGCTTAAGGTACATATTTGGGCAAAAAGAGTTAAATATGTGACAAAGAAGATGGATGGAAATCCTAAGTGATTACGACTGTGATATTCAATATCACGAAGGAAAGGCAAACGTAGTCGCAGATGCCTTAAGTCGTAAGTATCATGAGAAGCAAAAGCGAGTCCGTGCTCTTAGATTAAATCTACAAATAGATTTAATGGAGCAATTAAAGGAAATTCAGGAAACAGCAATCAAGGACGAAGCTGAAGGAATGAAAGGTTACATTAAAGAACTAGAACAAGGAAATGAGGGAATTTGGAAATTCCACAACAAACGAAGTTGGGTACCTAAGCAAGGAGAATTAAGAAATAAGATTTTAGAAGAAGCTCATAAATCTAGGTATACTATACATCCAGGAAATAATAAGATGTACCAAGATTTAAGGAAGAATTTCTGGTGGATAGGTATGAAAAAGGACATAGCCGAATATGTATCTAAGTGTTTAACCTGTTCCCAAGTTAAAGCCGAACATCAGAAACCTTCAGGACTACTATAACAATTGGAAATGCCTGTATGGAAATGGGAACTCATAACAATGGATTTTGTTACTAAGTTACCCAGAACCAGAAAAGGTAATGATGCGATTTGGGTAATTGTAGATCGATTAACAAAATCAGCTCACTTTCTACCAATAAAAGAAACCTTTAGCATGGAAAGGTTAGCAAAGTTGTATGTAGACGAAGTGGTATCTTTACATGGAGTTCCGCTCTCCATTGTATCAGATAGGGATAGTCGTTTCACTTCCCATTTCTGGACTAGTTTCCAGAAAGCAATGGGAACCCGACTAAATCTGAGTACTGCATATCATCCACAAACCGACGGACAAAGTGAAAGGACGATACAAACTTTGGAAGACATGCTCCGAGCATGTGTAATAGATTTTGGTGGTAATTGGGATAACCATTTACCTTTAATTGAATTCTCCTATAACAATAGTTATCATTCAAGCATTGAAACTGCTCCATTCGAGGCACTGTATGGACGCAAGTGCAGAACTCCAGTATGTTGGGCAGAAATAGGAGAAAATCAACTATCAGGTCCAGAAATCGTACAAGAAACTACTGACAAGATAACTCAGATCAAGGAAAGACTGAAAACGGCTCGAGATCGTCAGAAGAGCTATGCAGACAATCGTCGCAAACCATTAGAATTTCAAGTAGGAGACAAAGTACTATTGAAAGTTTCCCCTTGGAAAGGAGTAGTACGATTTGGTAAGAAAGGAAAACTGAGTCCAAGGTATGTCGGACCATTCCCAGTGATACAACAAATAGGACCAGTTGCTTATCCCTTACAACTACCAGAAGAACTAGCTGGAGTACATGATGTATTTCATGTATCCAATCTCAAGAAATGTTTATCAGACGAATCCCTGGTAGTACCTCTTCAAGATGTAGAGGTAAACGAAAAACTGAAATTCATAGAAAAACCACTACAGATCGAAGATAGAAAAGTCAAGTTTCTCAAGCACAAACGACTAGTGCTGGTCAAAGTCAAATGGAATTCAAAGAGAGGACCAGAATACACTTAGGAGCTAGAATCAGAAATGAAGCGCAAATATCCTCATTTATTCCAATAAATCTCGAGGACGAGATTTTTCTTAAGGTGGGGAGGATGTAACAACTCTCACTAAAAGTAATACTTAGAATGATAATTAATCAAAAAGGAAACCTTAATTGAGACACCCAAGTGATTTTGCATTAACCCTAAAATTTTCAGAACAATCGGAATCAGGATCAGGGCCCCTAAAACTCAAGGGGGGTAAACCCTAGTTGACGATTATCTATAATATTTGTTGTCTAAGTTTCATTTGAGAAAAGTGTCAATTCAGCAAGCCTAGTCCCGAACCCAGCTAGCCTATATAATTAGACTGCTTCCCTTACGGACCGTAAGGGATATGGCTTACGGTCCGTAAGCGTGTCCAAAAATCAGTATAAATAGCAGACATTGGCACTTGCTTTCTGTGATTGAAACGACGTCCAAATTCTTTGTGTACGTCGAGTTATAGCAATAACAGTCCATACCACACACAATTCACGAAGTGCTGCCGCAATCAGGGTAATAACTCGATCGCTATTACGATTCAACGTCCGATCGATTATAACTATCCAACGATTGTCCAAGTGCTGCTCAAATTGAGCTTGTACTTTTATTATTCGTCGTGATTTCGACTTGAATATTTGAGTGCTGTTCGAATTCGGACTATGCTCTGTTATTCGTCGTGAATCCGTTGAATTATTAAGTATTGCATCGTATTAATCGTTGTGAGGGTTTAATCTCGTGAATTGTCGTAACTGCTGTATTAGTTACTAACCCGTTTGTGTGTGCATTATGTTAAATTAGGTTAATCGAGGCTAATCAGTAGGCTTATACTTTGCTCGTTAAATCTGCAATGTGAGTCATTCTCTTTTTATCAACTGTTTTACAAAACTCCAAATTATTTTCAAAGTTATAATTATAGGGATTAAGTTTTTGTAATCACCAAATTACAGCCGGTATGTGGGGTTTTGTATACATTACTTGTTTCCCGTCACACTTGGACAAACGGGTGGCCAAGGGGTGATCTGACCACAGTCATAGACACCATTGGACAAATGGGCTAGCCAATGGAGGGTCGAGTGACAAATACTGTGGGTAGATGGTTTGATATTAGAAACATTGTAATCGCTCTTAATACTGTAATTTATAACAAACGTAATGTTTTCAGTAAAATGAATGATTCACTCAGTATTTCCCCGCTGACAAAACCTTTTCCAAACATGTTTCAGGTGATCTGTTGTGATCCAAGGAAAGTGCCGTGAAGCACTACAAGCTCAGAGAAGTGGCTCAGTGTAAATAAATAAAGAAACATGTTTTGAGAAATAAAGATTTCCTTGCGAAATCATCTTATTGTAAATTATGGGATTTTATCCCTAAAACTTTATGTAATATATTAAACGGGCATTTTTTTAGTATTAAAAGATCCTGTGTTAAAAGACTTCCGCTGTCGCCTAAATTAAATACCACGGGATTCCTGTCCCGCGGCTCTTGAACCGGGTCAAACCGGGGCCGAGGGCCGTGACAATAGTCCCCTCTTTTACTGTTTTCCAAACATTTTGGGGTGAAACACATGTGCCTACTTGTTACTTTCATGCCTTTCATGTTTTCATATCATATGCTTGCTATGTTCATTAGTACTCTATTAGTACATGATTTCATTACATTTTGTTATGTATGTTTACTTAACATGCTAGCACATTGATTTACAATACATTACTTTGCTATATATGTTTACATGGCATATTAGCACATTGTTTTACATGACTTTTCTGCTTTGTATGTTTACTTAGCATACTTAGTACATTGTTTTCACATGACTTGTTTACATTTGGTATAACATTTGGTTTGCATAAACGGTTCTTTACTACATTCATTAACATTAGCTACGCCGCTCGATAGTAAGTAATGGTACCATAGGACTTGACAAATCCCGTTCCTGACACCCTAGGTTTGTTTGGGTGCAAGGAATGACTGAATCCGAAAACATTTTACTTTGATAACCTTTACTCTAAGGTTATCCTGCTGTCTCAAGGCTTGAATGTATGCGTTAACTTACCACATAAATGTTTGTATCAATAAAACATGCTTTTACTTGGCAAAACATAACTTTTTTATTTATTCAAAATACTTTATTTTGTTCCTTTTTACTTATGGTTTAAGTAGTCTCATTTTTACTTACCATACATAACTTTTGTTTACACATACATAACTACATGACTACATTTTGGGTTTTAAACATTGACAATGGTTTAGACATGAACATTTGATGGTTGGTTTAAACATGAACTTTATACTTTGGTGGTTTGTTTAAGTGACTTAAGTAACGATATGTGTGTAGTATGCTACCAGCATGGTGGATACGCCGCTGGTACTTCCTATATATAAGTGCTTGTATTGTATTACATGACATACCGTTATTTAAATCATTCAATTTTGGACTTATACATTTTTGCAAATAACATATTTTTCACAAGACTTTGTTTTACAAAACAATTTATTTCATACAACTTATTTTTACTTGATTATACTTTTAACCATACATCATTCTTTTATATACATACATATTAACTGATTTGTTATCGCTTTTCAAACATTTTTATATAAGCAAACACTTAAACTAGATTCATGACAAGTTTTTGTTAAACATTTTCTTAAACCTAAGTCATGAGTCGTATTTTCACAAAACCTATGTTACTCACAGGCATTTTTATGCTGACGTACCTATTTTCACATGTGTTTCAGGAGCTAATGCATAGGACGATCGTGACACGCTAGGGTGGACTTGGGCCTTAGTGATATAAAATGGAGCTAGACTTAGTTTAGTTATGTGATGTACTTTTGTTTTCTTCTATCTTAAGACAATATAACATTTTGGTTCTTGATTTGAAAAATGTATTCCACCCTTGGGTGATGAATAAAATATTATTTTTAATTACCATGGTTGTGGAACAATAATTCTGTTACAACACTCCCCGACGTTTCCGCCACGATTTGATGTTTTACGTGGTTGGGGTGTGACATTAGCAACGATAGTACTATAGTTTGGACTCAGCACCTGTTTACTCAGGGGTTGTTAAGGACAATTACCTACATGCCTCACAGTGGTGAGTATGTATCGCGAACTACCTTGGGCAATCAACCCGTAGTCATTGGTATCGATAACTAACATGCCTCACACTGTGTACGTGCTGGTTATGCGTAATCGATTTCGAACTCTATTATATTTATTAAACTTGTATGCTCACCTTTACACTATGTGTATTGACTTTTACTTTAACATATGTGACAGGTGCTTAGGATGCTTATTTGCTTACTTTGCTGTGAAATCGAGGCTAGGAAAGACCTAGGTCAACAATAAATAATTGTCCGTAATAAGAATCTGAGTTGTTGGAACAGAACAATTTGACTAGATCTTTTATGTGATAATTGTATTATCATTTATAACATGGTATGGGACGTGTTGCTTTAAATATTTGGTAAATATAGTTGTTATGGAAACTTCTGGACAATCTGTTTCGCTCAGTGCCGCGCCCCGATGATTCCGCCATCGGTTTGGGTGTGGCAAATTGGTATCAGAGCCATAACTATAGGGAATTAGGCAAGATTTAACCTAGTCCGGGTCGATGTCTTAGAAACAACCTAGTCTATAGTTAGGTACCCACAGAACGACTTATGCATATCCAGTATGGGTTGTACGAGCTTGCTTGCCATCCTTGTTATTCTCTCTTACACTACACTACACTCTAGTATTTCGAAAATGAACAAGTGATCAGGTTGAGATGAGGTGTGAAAACCGCAAACTCTCGACTAAAATCGCTTGTTCGACCCGCATTTTTATCTATAAACACGAGAATTTGCGTTGAATCAGGAGTGAAATCCATACTTTGACGCAAATTTTCATCTATATTTTATCAAAATAGTAGCAAGGTTGTTAAGACAGGGGTGAAACCCGAACCTTGACGACTAGTTCCGATCTCTATCTTGGTTTTACAAAACTCTCACCAAAGTCTCGACGGACTCCAACGACTTGAAAACGCACTGTAACTAAAAGGATGTGTGCCGATCGCCCAGATTCGAGGCAAGAACACAATCCCGAAGGCCAAAGTGTGAACTAAAGTCCTTGCGAATAGTCGAATCACTTTGGGTAGTCGATGTCTAACTAGCCGCAGATAATCTATTTCTCGATTTCTATGTGTTTTGATTCTAAGATTGCCACTGCCGACTTTTATATTCGACGATTTTATGTGAATTTTATGTGATTTATCTGATTTATTTGTTTATGTGTTGCAATTTTCAGTAATTTATTCGCTTTTCGCTATCGCCTTGATCGACACACACGACTCGCACTGCACCTCTATCTCAAAACGTTAACAAATCGATACCACATGAGAACGACTTTACGCCATATTTAATTGCTATTACTCGCTTATACTACACTTCTCGTCATGTTATTCGCGATCGCTATTCTTGAACGCTTACGTACTTGGAATGATAGGTTTCTGTATTCTGACTGCTCTTCTGTGCTGTGTCTTCTGTGTTTCCTGTGCCCTACTTGCTTATGTGGTTCTGTGCCTATGTGAATACGTGTTATGTGTCTATGTGTTTATGTGTTACGTAAATGTGTTCTTGAGCTTAGTAGTATTAGGATTGTGAGGTGAGATTCGGCTATGTTGTGTCTAAGACCTATGATGATGTCTGCTGCAGACAATGTCGTCATCTGGACCCCGTCACCCATGCGTTACTCGTCAGGAACAGAGGGACAAACGCCTCACCGCTATGATCGCAAAGCAGGTGGCAAAGACTGTTCCTCAGATCGTGAGTGAGCTGTACGAGAATATAAGCAAATCGTCCGAAGAATCCAGGACCGAAGCTCCCAAGGATACTCCCAAAGCTGCTTTCAGCTTCAAGCAATTCCAGGCATGCGAACCGAAGGAGTTCACTGGTGAAGATGGCCCTACGGCCTTGTTCCAATGGTTCGACTCGGTCGAAGTCACCCTGCGACAGAGCGGATGTCCTGATAATCTCCACACACTGAACGCGACCGGCGTCTTCTAGTCCCGTGCACTAGATTGGTGGACGGCCGAGAGGAACAAGCGCGGAAATGATGCAGCCTATGGTCTGTCATGGGACGAGTTGAAGAACGGGATGCTCGAAGAGTTCTGCCCTCCCCATGAGTGCCAAAAGCTGGAGGACGAGTTCTGGCACATCAAGCAGAAAGATGGTGAAAACGCTACCCTGACTGCTCGCTTTAAGCAGCTCGGTATCATCTGTCCCGATCAAGTGAAGACTACCGACATGGCAATCAAGAAGTATATCCACGCTCTGCTGGATTGTGTTGCAGATTTTGTGCAAGCTTCAAAACCAGCAACAATCGAAGAAACTTACTTGCTTGCCGCTGAGATCAACGACAAGCGAGTAAAAGCTGGTTACTAGGATAAAGCTTCAAAGAACCTGCACCAACCTACCACCGCACCAACCACTGATGCCACCGCATCATAGTCATCCAAGTCCTCCCGCCGCAAGAAGAGGAATAACAACAGCAGCTCCAGCAACAAGAACTGTGCTGTCACTACTGCTGCTCCACTTTAAGCGGTACCAGCTCAGCAACAACAACACCGGTCAGCTCCAGCTCCAATCACCTATGCACCGCCCGCAAAGTGTGCATATACTGGTCCCCACCCTGCCTGCCCGACATGCTCTTATCATTATCCGGTGGGTCTAGCTTGCCGTTTATGCGCGCACTGCAATATGTACGACCACTTTACCGCAAACTACCGTACTAGTCCCTGTCAAGCCCCAGCTCAAGCCACTGCTCATCAAGCTCTGCTCCCAACCCCTCAAGGCCAACAAGCGACTCAGGCACCCGCGATCAACGCCAGAGTCTGCTTCGCTTGTGGTGATCCCAACCACTTTGCGAACATATACCCGAACAGGGTTGTGAAACAAGAGCCCCAGCAGCAGTAGCAGCCTCACCAACAGCAGCGGCAGCAACAACAGCCTCAACAACAACAGCAACAAGCCGCCCGCGCCAGAACGTTCAACATCAATGTGCGCCAAGCCCAGGCTGACAACAATGTGGTTAATGGTACGTTTCTTGTGAATGGTGTTTATCCTTCGTGTTTATTTGATACGGGAGCCGATAACTATTTTGTATTGTTTGAGTTCGAGAAGCTCCTTAATCGTAAGAGCTACCATCTCCCCTCAACGTTCGATGTTGAAGTCGCGACCGGAAGAACCATCACCCTCAATTCTGTTCTTCGTGATTGTACTCTTGAGCTCAATAATCACATCTTTCCAATTGACCTTATTCCGATGCAGCTCGGAAGTTTTGACATCATAGTAGGCATGGACTTTCTTCGCGAAAATCATGCTGAAGTTGTATGCTTTGAGAAGATGATTCGATTCACGCTCGCTAATGGTGATTCGTTATGTATTTATGGTGAAACTCCTTCGAAAGGTCTCAAGCTCATGTCATGTGTCCAAGCTAGCAAGTATCTCCACATGGAATACAGAGCTTTCTTGGCTAACATTGTAGTAGCGGAGAAGGAAAAGAAATGGAAGACCGAAGTGAAAGATGTTCCTGTTTTTTGTGAATTTCCTCGGGTATTCCCGGATTGCCTCCAAATCATGATATCGACTTTTGTATCGACCTCATTCCCGGAGCCAACCCGGTTGCTAAAGCTCCTTATCGACTCGCTCCATCCGAGATGCGCGAACTCTCGAGTCAGCTCCAGGAATTGCTTGATAAAGGCTTCATTCGCCCGAGCACCTCTCCATGGGGCGCACCAGTCCTCTTCGTCAAAAAGAATGATGGGTCGTTCAGGATGTGCATCGACTATCGGGAGTTGAATAAGTTGACAATCAAGAACCGCTATCCCCTGCCTCGAATTGATGATTTGTTTGATCAGCTACAAGGAGTTACGTGTTTCTCAAAGATTGATCAACGCTCAGGCTATCACCGGTTACGCATTCAAAAGGAGGATATTCCCAAGACCGCTTTTCGCACTCGATACGACCACTATGAGTTCGTTGTTATGCCTTTTGGCCTAACCAACGCACCTGCCGTTTTCATGGATCTGATGAATCGCGTGTGTAAACCATTTCTGGACCGCTTCGTCATCGTGTTCATCGATAATATCCTGATCTATTCCAAATCGAAAGCCGAACACACGCAGCATTTACGTTTGGTTCTCGAGCTACGCCAGGGGAATCAACTTTATGCCAAGTTCTCCAAGTGTGAATTCTGGCTGGAGGAGGTTGAATTCCTTGGACATATTGTGAACAGTCAAGGTATTCATGTCGATCCCGCGAAGATTAAAGATGTTAAGAGTTGGGTTACACCAAAGAACCCGTCTGAAGTCTGTTCTTTTCTCGGGCTAGCGGGCTATTATCGTCGATTTATCGAAGGATTCTCTAAGATCGCCGTGCCGCTTACCGCTCTCACGCACAAAGACAGATCCTTTGTTTGGGGAACTGAACAAGAGTTTGCCTTCCAAACCCTCATATATATGCTTTGCAATGCTCCTATCCTCACCTTACCCGACGGAAACGACTTCATCGTCTATTGCGATGCCTCGAACCTTGGCCTTGGTTGTGTTCTCATGCAACGGGACAAGGTCATCACCTACGCATCTCGTCAGCTCAAGATCCACGAGAAGAACTATACAACCCATGACCTCGAGCTAGGCGTAGTTATTTTTGCATTAAAGATTTGGCGACACTACCTTTATGGTACCAAGTGTACGATCTTCACCGATCATAGGAGCCTACAACATATCTTGGATCAGAATGAACTTAATATGCGTCAACGCCAATGGGTAGAACTTCTCAACGATTACGACTGTGAGATTCGTTACCATCCAGGCAAAGCAAATGTCGTTGCCGACGCTCTAAGCCGCCGAAGCTACCTGCAAAATATTCCTAATGTTCCAGCCCAACATCATCTCGAAACCCTTATTCGCGACGTCCAGCATGCGTGTTTTACCGAACAAACCTTGGAGAAAGAGAGAATCTACCACGACGGAGCCCATCTTGTTAATAAGTCGAATGGGATATTCCATTATCTGGACCAAATTTGGATCCTTAAGCGGGACGATTTGCGACAGATTTTGATGAATGAAGCCCACAAATCTCGGTATTCTATTAACCCGGTGCCGATAAAATGTAACAGTACCTTCGCTACAAGTATTGGTGGCCGGGCATGAAGAGGGATATTGCTCTCTATGTTGGAAGGTGCCTAACTTGCTCGAAAGTCAAGGCTGAACATCAAAGACCCTCTGGCTTGCTTGAACAACCCCCGATCGCTATGTGGAAGTGGGAAAGCATAGCTATGAACTTCATAACCAAACTCCCACGAACAACCGCAGGTCACGATAGCATTTGGGTTGTCGTTGAGCGTTTGAGCAAGTCTGCTCACTTCCTACCAATACGAGAAGACTACAAGGTAGAACGATTAGCCCGAATCTACACCAATGAGATCATTTGTAGTCATGGGACGCCTCGCGACATCATTTCTGACCGTGATGCTCGGTTTACCTCGCGACTATGGGAAACGTTTCAAGCAGCTCTCCGTACTACGCTTAATCTAAGTACCGCATTCCACCCTCAAACCGACGGTCAGACTGACAAAACGATCCGTACTTGAAGGGGTAAGGTCCCAAAAACCTCATAATAAATACTTGGGACCATACCACAACCTTGCTTTTCAACCTTTTAACCTTGCGCGTCCGTGCACTGGTCTTACAAAAGAAAAGTTTAAAGCAACAGTCAACACTTGCGTCAAAAGGAAATCATAAGTCCTTGCGCTTTCTCCCATGAAGCAAAGGATGAAAATCCTAAATTAAACACTTCCGCTGTATATCCAGACTTTGATATTATTTACCCAGACTTGGGATTTAATTATTTAGCTGATTCCACACGGTAAGGAGTCACACCAGATTACAGGAGTAATCTTCTAGAAGGAACTCAATCGTGCACCACTAAGACGGTTATAACCATCCGGACACGTGTCGCCATCTCAGGCCTCCCTGAAATCACAACGATGGCATGCAATTGGAAAGAAAACTCCACTTAATCACTTTCCACGTGGCAAATCCCCAGCCATAGATCTAATCAGCGATCCGTGTTCACTCACATCGAATCAAGAAGCTTGACGGAAGGAGATGTAACCGCTTACGGGGTTAGCATCTTCCATTAACTTTTCACTAATAGGTTTTCCCGCCCAAAGACTCCCGGCTAAAAATATGAGAAATAACCCATGTATGAAGTTAAGTTACACACACTTCTCAAATACATCTTCTCCTCCATAACCCATACTTATTCTCACACCGGAGTCGGGTTGTAACGCCCCAAATTAAAATCCGTACATTTATGGTTACATAATATGTTACAAGTAAGTAATAGCACTATTAACCTTAGTATATGAATGCTAGAATGGAAATAATAAAAATATGGCAAGATCATGTGTAGAATCAAGTATTATTATAAAGATGGTTAAAAATTATGAACTTTAGCTAATAGGAATAAGTCTTGGCCATTTAAAACAAATGTACATATCAGAGGGGCTGAATGTGTAAGTCATGAAAGTTGAATTACAAAACATTAAAATACACACCACACACATTCTGTGTGTGTGTTTCGTGTCGCCTGGAGAACAAGGAAAAAGGGGAAAAACCCCTTACTATCATAAAATCCAGCAAATCAAAGAGAAGAATGGAAGATAATCAAATGCATGTTCATCAATTCTAATCATCTTAACATTCTAGACATAAGGTATGTTGAAATTTGCATTTTGGTGAACATGAATGACGTGGGTTTTAAGTAAATCCATGAGTTTGTATGAAATTAATGTGTATATGGGTTAGGAACATCTTATGAAGTATTAATTAAACACGAATTTGTTTGAATTGATATGTGAAAGTGATAACCCGTTTAGTATAAGAATGTTATGAGGTGTAATGTGAAATTGGTATAGATTAGTATAATGATTTTCGTATGATGATGTTATTTATGAGATATTATTAGGTGAAACTGATTTAAGATGAAGATTGTGTGAAATTTTGAGTAAGATTGATGTTCTTGATGTTATTGACATGAACTAGCTAAGTTGTGCATATAATGCTTGTACACTATGCTTAATTAATGGTATGCACACCAAGTGTTCGTTAAAATGCTTGAGTGAGATGATCACATGAGTTTACAAAGATAAATGGTTAAAATTGGGATTTTTGTTGTTTGTTAGCATGAGCATGTTAAAAACGGAATGAAAAGAATGACAAGAGTTTAAAGTATGTGATTTTGGATTGTAGGAATTAAGGAAGAAAGCTCAAGTCGTACCGGGTCACAAACGAACAACGACAAAGGTAAGTTCTTGCTTACATAACGTTATTAGCATGTATTTTCGTGGCATACTATTGTTCAATGGTTGAAGTCGTTTACTTGTAACGAGTTATTGCAAGCCGATTATGTAATTTAGGTATGGGCCGAATGAGTTAGACGAGTAATGTGAAAAATGGAAGAAACTTCATATTCGGAAGAAGGTTTACTTGAGGGTCATGTTTGTAAATAACGTTGTATGAACCTTAGTAACTAAATGTCTAACGGTTTGGTTGTATGTAGGTAAAGCGACTTGTTAAATGGCGTTACTTGGATCGAACACATTCATGATGCACGCTTCCGTGAAGAAACTAGTTTTAGTCAAAACTTTTGTTAAATGCTTTCCGTTTGTTCCAAACGGGTCTTTTGTAAGTTTTATGATCCGAAAGTAGTAAGATGTTGAACTTGTAGTTAGAAGACTATGTTAGTAGTTTATGTAATGTTTGGGTTGAAAACTTTTGTAGTCGTTGTGTTGTTCGTTACCAAGTTAAATGCAGAATTTTGGTTTGTAAATTATTCGACCCGTTCACTTTTTGTTAAATGAAAGTTCGTTAGTGTTTTTAAAAAGTTTGGATCTTACAAGTTGGTATCAGAGCCTAGGTTTGAGAGATTCGAGTAAGTTATGGTGCTCGAACTCAAACCGAAAGCTCTTGCGAAAGTGTGTTCGTTCCAAGCGCCACGCAAGTAAGTAATTTAAGGATTTCATGCTAGTAGACAAAAATGGGAATGGGTTATGGTTTAGTTACTAGCATGACTTGGGTTTGGATGATAATGGGTGCTATAGAAGGCTTCGGGACTGCCCAGGACCGTTTCGGGTTGGAAAAAGGGGCTGGAAATGAAAGATTTTAGTTAATCAGCGTTTGCACACCCGGAAGCCCGTCGGCGACGGCCTATATGCCGTCGGCAACGGCACCCTCTCATCTGACGGCTTATGTACCTGCCTACGGGCAAATTGTGGCGACGGGGTTTTCCCGAGCCCGTCGGCGACGCACCCAAGGCCGTCGGCGATGGGTCCCCCCTAATAGTTTTTGCTGAAAATGTTTGTTTATCATGTTAAGGCCCTTAATTCGATTATGACATTCGTTGAACATAAGGAATACCCCGAATCGACTATGAAACTAAGAAATTCAATATAGCTAGCATGTTTTAATAATGAACGTGCGAAAGAATGAGGAGTTCTTACATACGAATGGATAAAGTAAGTGACACATTAAGAATGTTTATAAAGAGGGATTGGATGGGTTCACGACTCGTGAAAATGAACTATTAAGAACAAATGATGTATATATAGAAAGATGAGGAGGATGAAAGTAACAATAATTAATATGAATGTTTAAATTGTAGATGGCAAGTGGAGGAAACACAGATACCACAGAACGTATAACTCGAAACGAGTTAAACCAAATGATTTCGGATGAAGTAACGAAGGCAATTGATGCAAACGTTTCCAAGCTAGCACAAGAGGTGGAAGGCCAAGTACTAAGTACGGTAGAGAATATAGTCACGAGCAAAGTGGATGAATTGAAGGAAATGATAGCCGGAATTCAAGGCAAGAAAGAGGCAAGACGGTGCACCTACAAGGATTTCATGGCATGTAAGCCTACAACCTTTAATGGGGAAATTGATCCCATAGAATGTCAAAGATGGATAGCTAACATGGAAGGGGTGTTCATTCGAAGTCATTGTGACAAGGAAGATCAAGTCATGTTTGCCACGGGGCAACTTTTACGAAGGGCTAAAGATTGGTGGGACTCGTATAGTAAGGAGATCGGAGAGAATCGAGTTCAAACTTTGACTTGGCAAGAATTCAAACAACCTTTTATCAAGTACCATTGTCCACAATCAGCGGTGGATCGAATCCAAGAAGACTTTCTCCGACTCCGACAAAGGGATGAATCTGTCAATGAGATCACGAACACCTTCCTTGATCAACTGAAGTTTTGTGAAGAAATAGTTGGAACGGAGAGAAAGAAGATTATCCGTTATCATGGCATGCTTAAAGCTGAAATTCGGGAGTTCATAACACCTTCAAAATGTGAAACTTTGGACGAGATCATTGATCTAGCGAGGGATAGGGAAATTGAAATAAAGAGGCAAGACGAACGTGGAGAGAAAAGGCAAGTCGAGAAGGGGTCAACGCAAGGTTCTTCTAAGAAACCCAAGACGCATGATCAAGGAAAGAAAGAAGCTTCCAAAGGCGGGTTTCCACGATGCAAGACATGTGGAAAACCCCATTCCGGTGAATGTTTATTGGGAAGGAAGGGGTGTTACAATTGCGGACAAGAAGGGCATCCGTACTATAACTGTCCGAATCCCAAAAGGGTATGCTACAATTGTAACGAATCGGGCCATGTGAAAGCTGAATGCCCAAAGCTTAAGCAAGGGGTGAAGAAGGAAGGAAAGAAAGAAGAACCCGCGAAAGCTAAGGGAAGAATGTTCCAAATCTCCACAGAAGAAGCAAGGGCTCACCCGAATGTGGTCTCAGGTATCTATATGATAAACTCTATACCCACTTATATATTATTCGATACCGGAGCTAGTAGATCAGTTATTTCTATTGAGCTTGCACGTTTCCCTTTATTCACGATAGAAAGAATGTGTACACCTCTCGAAGTAGAAATTGCCGATTGTAAGAGTTACCTTTTGCACGAAATATGTAGAGGTTGTAGAATCACTATAGATGATGAAGATTTTGATATTGATTTGATTCCCATGGTTTTAGGGGAATTTAAAGTAGTAGTAGGTATGGATTGGTTATCCCGTTATCACGCGGAAATTTTATGCGAAAACAAAATTATTCATGTGACATCCCCTAAAGGGAAACGGGTAACCATTCATGGGGAAAGGGAAGAAGGGGCAAAATTTTGTACTATCTTAGAAGCAATTAAGTACGTGAGGAATGGAAGTAAAGCATTTTTAGCCTATGTTGTCGATACCAAATTAGGAGCTTTAAACATTGAAGATACTAAGATAGTGAATGAATATCCGGATGTATTTCCGGACGAATTGCCGGGACTTCCACCCGAGCGGGAAGTCGAGTTTCGTATCGAATTAGAACCAAATGCCAAACCGGTAGCCAAAGCCCCTTACCGGTTGGCACCCGCGGAAGTACGGGAATTAATGGTCCAATTACAAGAACTTCTTGACAAAGGTTTCATACGCCCTAGCGTGTCCCCGTGGGGAGCGCCTGTTTTGTTCGTTAAAAAGAAGGATAGGTCGATGAGAATGTGCAACGACTATCGTGAACTTAACAAACTCACGGTAAAGAACCGATACCCACTTCCAAGAATAGATGATCTCTTTGATCAACTACAAGGGGCAAGTTGGTTCTCAAAAATCGACTTGCGATTGGGCTACCATCAAGTAAGAGTAAGGGAAGAGGATGTACCTAAGACTGCGTTCAGAACTCGCTACGGACATTACGAATTCCTGGTAATGTCATTCGGGTTAACTAACGCTCCAGACGCTTTCATGGATCTAATGAATAGGGTATGCCGAAATATGTTAGATCAGTTCGTTATAGTGTTTATTGACGACATTTTAGTATACTCTCGTAGCGAGTCTGAACATGCAAGTCATTTACGTCAGGTACTTGAGACGCTTCGAAAGGAAAGATTATATGCTAAGTTTTCTAAGTGTGCGTTTTGGCTTAGGTAAGTGCAGTTTTTAGGACACGTAATTAACGAAAAGGGGATTTTGGTGGATCCCTCTAAGGTGGAACCCGTGATGAAATGGGTACCCCCGAAAAATGTTAGTGAAGTAAGAAGTTTCCTAGGTCTAGCCGGCTATTATCGGAGGTTTATCCAAGACTTCTCCAAAATAGCCCTTCCTTTAACTAAACTGACAAAGAAAGAAGAAAGGTTTGAATGGAATGAAGATCAACAGAAAGCTTTTCGAATGTTAAAGGAGAAATTGTCAAGTTCTCCCATATTAACACTACCGGAGGGAACGGAAGACTTAGTTGTATACGCGGACGCATCCCATCAGGGGTTGGGTTGTGTCTTGATGCAACGAGGCAAGGTTATTGCCTATGCTTCAAGACAGCTAAAGCAACATGAAATTAACTATCCAACCCACGATCTCGAACTGGCGGCGGTAGTGTTTGCCTTAAAAATCTGGAGGCATTATTTGTATGGAACAAAGTGCACAATTTATTCGGACCACAGGAGCCTTAAATACTTCTTCGGGCAGAAAGATCTCAATATGAGGCAACGGAGATGGTTGGAATTGATTAAAGATTATGACTGTGACATTCTTTACCATCTGGGTAAAGCTAATGTTGTGGCGGATGCACTTAGTCGGAAAGAATACCCACCACCTATTCGAGTGAAATCAATGAGAATGATAGTTACCCCAAACCTTCTCGAAACGATACGCGAGGCGCAAGATAAGTCTTTAAATGTTGGTGATCCGAAAAGTGAAAGAACGAAAGGGTTTGAAAATGAATTTGAAGTGAACGCAAGTGGGTTAAGAACGAGGTTTGCGCGGATTTGGATACCGCGACACTGTGAGGCGAAGACCTTATTATTGGAAGAAGCACAAGTCCCGTTACTCGGTTCATCCGGGAGCCACTAAAATGTACCGAGATTTGAAAGAAAATTTTTGGTGGCCGGGAATGAAACGCGACATCGTTAAGTATGTATCTAAATGCTCGACATGTTCCCAAGTTAAGGCGGAACATCAAAAACCATACGGGAAATTGCAACCCTTAGAAATTCCGGTATGGAAATGGGAGAATATAGCCATGGACCTTGTAACTAAACTGCCGAAGACAAAGAAAGGGCATGACGCAATATGGGTCATTGTCGACCGCCTTACTAAAAGCGCCCATTTTCTACCATTCGGGAGACTTTTTCCTCGGAAAGGTTAGCGGAAATTTAGGTGAATGAGACTGCTTCTCGCCATGGTGTACCGGTGTCTATTGTTTCAGACCGAGATACGCGATTCACCTCCCGTTACTGGCGAAAATTTCATGAAGGAATGGGTACCCAATTGCATGTGAGTACCGCATACCACCCACAAACGGATGGCCAATCCGAACGAACGATTCAAACTCTCTTAGACATGTTGAGAGCGTGCGTGATGGATTTCGGGGGAAACTGGGATGAACATTTGCCTTTAGTGGAATTTTCATATAATAATAGCTACCAAAGTAGCATACAAATGGCGCCATATGAGATGTTATATGGGAGAAGGTGTAGAACCCCTGTTTGTTGTGGAGAAGTAGGACAAAGAGAACTCGCACCGAATGATGTGGTGGCGATAACTAATGAAAAGATCGACATCGTACGGGCTCGATTAAAATGGCGCAAGACCGACAAAAGTCCTATGCGGATGAAAGAAGACGCCCTATTGAGTTTCAAGTGGGGGACCGAGTGTTCCTGAAAGTGTCCCCGTGGAAAGGCATAATCCGATTTCGTAAGCGAGGAAAGTTGGGTCCCCGATATATCGGACCATTCGAGATTTTAGCTCGAGTTGGAAAGGTGGCCTACCGGTTAAGGTTACCTCCCTCCTTAGAGGGAATTCACAATACCTTCCATGTGTCACAATTGCGGAAATGTTTAACGGATGAAACGGCTCATGTACCTCTTGAAGACATCGAGATAGACGAGAAAATGAATTACATAGAAAGGCCGGTAGCCATAAGGGATTCCAAGGTAAAGACTCTTCGCAACAAAGAAATTATGCAAGTATTGGTCCAATGGCAACACCGAAAGGGGTCGGATCTCACTTGGGAAGTGGAGGATGAGATGAGAAGATTCTACCCGTCTTTGTTTGGTACGTAATCGGGTTTCGGGGACGAAACCTTCTTTAAGGGGGGTGGACTTGTAACGTCCCAAATTAAAATCCGTACATTTATGGTTACATAATATGTTACAAGTAAGTAATAGCACTATTAACCTTAGTATATGAATGCTAGAATGGAAATAATAAAAATATGGCAAGATCATGTGTAGAATCAAGTATTATTATAAAGATGGTTAAAAATTATGAACTTTAGCTAATAGGAATAAGTCTTGGCCATTTAAAACAAATGTACATAGAAGAGGGGCTGAATGTGTAAGTCATGAAAGTTGAATTACAAAACATTAAAATACACACCACACACATTCTGTGTGTGTGTTTGGTGTCGCCTGGAGAACAAGGAAAAAGGGGAAAAACCCCTTACTATCATAAAATCCAGCAAATCAAAGAGAAGAATGGAAGATAATCAAATGCATGTTCATCAATTCTAATCATCTTAACATTCTAGACATAAGGTATGTTGAAATTTGCATTTTGGTGAACATGAATGAAGTGGGTTTTAAGTAAATCCATGAGTTTGTATGAAATTAATGTGTATATGGGATTTTGGTGGATCCCTCTAAGGTGGAAGCCGTGATGAAATGGGTACCCCCGAAAAATGTTAGTGAAGTAAGAAGTTTCCTAGGTCTAGCCGGCTATTATCGGAGGTTTATCCAAGACTTCTCCAAAATAGCCCTTCCTTTAACTAAACTGACAAAGAAAGAAGAAAGGTTTGAATGGAATGAAGATCAACAGAAAGCTTTTCGAATGTTAAAGGAGAAATTGTCAAGTTCTCCCGTATTAACACTACCGGAGGGAACGGAAGACTTAGTTGTATACGCGGACGCATCCCATCAGGGGTTGGGTTGTGTCTTGATGCAACGAGGCAAGGTTATTGCCTATTCTTCAAGACAGCTAAAGCAACATGAAATTAACTATCCAACCCACGATCTCGAACTGGCGGCGATAGTGTTTGCCTTAAAAATCTGGAGGCATTATTTGTATGGAACAAAGTGCACAATTTTTTCGGACCACAGGAGCCTTAAATACTTCTTCAGGCAGAAAGATCTCAATATGAGGCAACGGAGATGGTTGGAATCGATTAAAGATTATGACTGTGACATTCTTTACCATCCGGGTAAAGCTAATGTTGTGGCGGATGCACTTAGTCGGAAAGAATACCCACCACCTATTCGAGTGAAATCAATGAGAATGATAGTTACCCCAAACCTTCTCGAAACGATACGCGAGGCGCAAGATAAGTCTTTAAATGTTGGTGATCCGAAAAGTGAAAGAACGAAAGGGTTTGAAAATGAATTTGAAGTGAACGCAAGTGGGTTAAGAACGAGGTTTGCGCGGATTTGGATACCGCGACACTGTGAGGCGAACACCTTTTTATTGGAAGAAGCACACAAGTCCCGTTACTCGGTTCATCCGGGAGCCACTAAAATGTACCAAGATTTGAAAGAAAATTTTTGGTGGCCGGGAATGAAACGCGACATCGTTAAGTATGTATCTAAATGCTCGACATGTTCCCAAGTTAAGGCGGAACATCAAAAACCATACGGGAAATTACAACCCTTAGAAATTCCGGTATGGAAATGGGAGAATATAGCCATGGACCTTGTAACTAAACTGCCGAAGACAAAGAAAGGGCATGACGCAATATGGGTCATTGTCGACCGCCTTACTAAAAGCGCCCATTTTCTACCATTCGGGAGACTTTTTCCTCGGAAAGGTTAGCGGAAATTTATGTGAATGAGATTGTTTCTCGCCATGGTGTACCGGTGTCTATTGTTTCAGACCGAGATACGCGATTCACCTCCCGTTACTGGCGAAAATTTCATGAAGGAATGGGTACCCAATTGCATGTGAGTACCGCATACCACCCACAAACGGATGGCCAATCCGAACGAACGATTCAAACTCTCTTAGACATGTTGAGAGCGTGCGTGATGGATTTCGGGGGAAACTGGGATGAACATTTGCCTTTAGTGGAATTTTAATATAATAATAGCTACCAAAGTAGCATACAAATGGCGCCATATGAGATGTTATATGGGAGAAGGTGTAGAACCCCTGTTTGTTGTGGAGAAGTAGGACAAAGAGAACTCGCACCGAATGATGTGGTGGCGATAACTAATGAAAAGATCGACATAGTACGGGCTCGATTAAAAGCGGCGCAAGACCGACAAAAGTCCTATGCGGATGAAAGAAGACGCCCTATTGAGTTTCAAGTGGGGGACCGAGTGTTCCTGAAAGTGTCCCCGTGGAAAGGCATAATCCGATTTCGTAAGCGAGGAAAGTTGGGTCCCCGATATATCGGACCATTCGAGATTTTAGCTCGAGTTGGAAAGGTGGCCTACCGGTTAAGGTTACCTCCCTCCTTAGAGGGAATTCACAATACCTTCCATGTGTCACAATTGCGGAAATGTTTAACGGATGAAACGGCTCATGTACCTCTTGAAGACATCGAGATAGACGAGAAAATGAATTACATAGAAAGGCCGGTAGCCATAAGGGATTCCAAGGTAAAGACTCTTCGCAACAAAGAAATTATGCAAGTATTGGTCCAATGGCAACACCGAAAGGGGTCGGATCTCACTTGGGAAGTGGAGGATGAGATGAGAAGATTCTACCCGTCTCTGTTTGGTACGTAATCGGGTTTCGGGGACGAAACCTTCTTTAAGGGGGGTGGACTTGTAACGTCCCAAATTAAAATCCATACATTTATGGTTACATAATATGTTACAAGTAAGTAATAGCACTATTAACCTTAGTATATGAATGCTAGAATGGAAATAATAAAAATATGGCAAGATCATGTGTAGAATCAAGTATTATTATAAAGATGGTTAAAAATTATGAACTTTAGCTAATAGGAATAAGTCTTGGCCATTTAAAACAAATGTACATAGAAGAGGGGCTGAATGTGTAAGTCATGAAAGTTGAATTACAAAACATTAAAATACACACCACACACATTCTGTGTGTGTGTTTGGTGTCGCCTGGAGAACAAGGAAAAAGGGGAAAAACCCCTTACTATCATAAAATCCAGCAAATCAAAGAGAAGAATGGAAGATAATCAAATGCATGTTCATCAATTCTAATCATCTTAACATTCTAGACATAAGGTATGTTGAAATTTGCATTTTGGTGAACATGAATGAAGTGGGTTTTAAGTAAATCCATGAGTTTGTATGAAATTAATGTGTATATGGGATTTAGGTGGATCCCTCTAAGGTGGAAGCCGTGATGAAATGGGTACCCCCGAAAAATGTTAGTGAAGTAAGAAGTTTCCTAGGTCTAGCCGGCTATTATCGGAGGTTTATCCAAGACTTCTCCAAAATAGCCCTTCCTTTAACTAAACTGACAAAGAAAGAAGAAAGGTTTGAATGGAATGAAGATCAACAGAAAGCTTTTCGAATGTTAAAGGAGAAATTGTCAAGTTCTCCCGTATTAACACTACCGGAGGGAACGGAAGACTTAGTTGTATACGCGGACGCATCCCATCAGGGGTTGGGTTGTGTCTTGATGCAACGAGGCAAGGTTATTGCCTATGCTTCAAGACAGCTAAAGCAACATGAAATTAACTATCCAACCCACGATCTCGAACTGGCGGCGATAGTGTTTGCCTTAAAAATCTGGAGGCATTATTTGTATGGAACAAAGTGCACAATTTTTTCGGACCACAGGAGCCTTAAATACTTCTTCGGGCAGAAAGATCTCAATATGAGGCAACGGAGATGGTTGGAATTGATTAAAGATTATGACTGTGACATTCTTTACCATCCGGGTAAAGCTAATGTTGTGGCGGATGCACTTAGTCGGAAAGAATACCCACCACCTATTCGAGTGAAATCAATGAGAATGATAGTTACCCCAAACCTTCTCGAAACGATACGTGAGGCGCAAGATAAGTCTTTAAATGTTGGTGATCCGAAAAGTGAAAGAACGAAAGGGTTTGAAAATGAATTTGAAGTGAAGGCAAGTGGGTTAAGAACGAGGTTTGCGCGGATTTGGATACCGCGACACTGTGAGGCGAAGACCTTATTATTGGAAGAAGCACACAAGTCCCGTTACTCGGTTCATCCGGGAGCCACTAAAATGTACCAAGATTTGAAAGAAAATTTTTGGTGGCCGGGAATGAAACGCGACATCGTTAAGTATGTATCTAAATGCTCGACATGTTCCCAAGTTAAGGCGGAACATCAAAAACCATACGGGAAATTGCAACCCTTAGAAATTCCGGTATGGAAATGGGAGAATATAGCCATGGACCTTGTAACTAAACTGCCGAAGACAAAGAAAGGGCATGACGCAATATGGGTCATTGTCGACCGCCTTACTAAAAGCGCCCATTTTCTACCATTCGGGAGACTTTTTCCTCGGAAAGGTTAGCGGAAATTTATGTGAATGAGATTGTTTCTCGCCATGGTGTACCGGTGTCTATTGTTTCAGACCGAGATACGCGATTCACCTCCCGTTACTGGCGAAAATTTCATGAAGGAATGGGTACCCAATTGCATGTGAGTACCGCATACCACCCACAAACGGATGGCCAATCCGAACGAACGATTCAAACTCTCTTAGACATGTTGAGAGCGTGCGTGATGGATTTCGGGGGAAACTGGGATGAACATTTGCCTTTAGTGGAATTTTAATATAATAATAGCTACCAAAGTAGCATACAAATGGCGCCATATGAGATGTTATATGGGAGAAGGTGTAGAACCCCTGTTTGTTGTGGAGAAGTAGGACAAAGAGAACTCGCACCGAATGATGTGGTGGCGATAACTAATGAAAAGATCGACATAGTACGGGCTCGATTAAAAGCGGCGCAAGACCGACAAAAGTCCTATGCGGATGAAAGAAGACGCCCTATTGAGTTTCAAGTGGGGGACCGAGTGTTCCTGAAAGTGTCCCCGTGGAAAGGCATAATCCGATTTCGTAAGCGAGGAAAGTTGGGTCCCCGATATATCGGACCATTCGAGATTTTAGCTCGAGTTGGAAAGGTGGCCTACCGGTTAAGGTTACCTCCCTCCTTAGAGGGAATTCACAATACCTTCGATGTGTCACAATTGCGGAAATGTTTAAGGGATGAAACGGCTCATGTACCTCTTGAAGACATCGAGATAGACGAGAAAATGAATTACATAGAAAGGCCGGTAGCCATAAGGGATTCCAAGGTAAAGACTCTTCGCAACAAAGAAATTAAGCAAGTATTGGTCCAATGGCAACACCGAAAGGGGTCGGATCTCACTTGGGAAGTGGAGGATGAGATGAGAAGATTCTACCCATCTTTGTTTGGTACGTAATCGGGTTTCGGGGACGAAACCTTCTTTAAGGGGGTGGACTTGTAACGCCCCAAATTAAAATCCGTACATTTATGGTTACATAATATGTTACAAGTAAGTAATAGCACTATTAACCTTAGTATATGAATGCTAGAATGGAAATAATAAAAATATGGCAAGATCATGTGTAGAATCAAGTATTATTATAAAGATGGTTAAAAATTATGAACTTTAGCTAATAGGAATAAGTCTTGGCCATTTAAAACAAATGTACATAGAAGAGGGGCTGAATGTGTAAGTCATGAAAGTTGAATTACAAAACATTAAAATACACACCACACACATTCTGTGTGGGTGTTTGGTGTCGCCTGGAGAACAAGGAAAAAGGGGAAAAACCCCTTACTATCATAAAATCCAGCAAATCAAAGAGAAGAATGGAAGATAATCAAATGCATGTTCATCAATTCTAATCATCTTAACATTCTAGACATAAGGTATGTTGAAATTTGCATTTTGGTGAACATGAATGAAGTGGGTTTTAAGTAAATCCATGAGTTTGTATGAAATTAATGTGTATATGGGTTAGGAACATCTTATGAAGTATTAATTAAACACGAATTTGTTTGAATTGATATGTGAAAGTGATAACCCGTTTAGTATAAGAATGTTATGAGGTGTAATGTGAAATTGGTATAGATTAGTATAATGATTTTCGTATGATGATGTTGTTTATGAGATATTATTAGGTGAAACTTATTTAAGATGAAGATTGTATGTAATTTTGAGTAAGATTGATGTTCTTGATGTTATTGACATGAACTAGCTAAGGTGTGCATATAATGCTTGTACACTATGCTTAATTAATGGTATGCACACCAAGTGTTCGTTAAAATGCTTGAGTGAGATGATCAGATGAGTTTACAAAGATAAATGGTTAAAATTGGGATTTTTGTTGTTTGTTAGCATGAGCATGTTAAAAACGGAATGAAAAGAATGACAAGAGTTTAAAGTATGTGATTTTGGATTGTAGGAATTAAGGAAGAAAGCTCAAGTCGTACCGGGTCACAAACGAACAACGACAAAGGTAAGTTCTTGCATACATAACGTTATTAGCATGTATTGTCGTGGCATACTATTGTTCAATGGTTGAATTCGTTTACTTGTAACGAGTTATTGCAAGCCGATTATGTAATTTAGGTATGGGCCGAATGAGTTAGACGAGTAATGTGAAAAATGGAAGAAACTTCATATTCGGAAGAAGGTTTACTTGAGGGTCGTGTTTGTAAATAACGTTGTATGAACCTTAGTAACTAAATGTCTAACGGTTTGGTTGTATATAGGTAAAGCGACTTGTTAAATGGCGTTACTTGGATCGAACACATTCATGATGCACGCTTCCGTGAAGAAACTAGTTTTAGTCAAAACTTTTGTTAAATGCTTTCCTTTTGTTCCAAACGGGTCTTTTGTAAGTTTTATGATCCGAAAGTAGTAAGATGTTGAACTTGTAGTTAGAAGACTATGTTAGTAGTTTATGTAATGTTTGGGTTGAAAACTTTTGTAGTCGTTGTGTTGTTCGTTACCAAGTTAAATGCAGAATTTTGGTTTGTAAATTATTCGACCCGTTCACTTTTTGTTAAATGAAAGTTCGTTAGTGTCTTTAAAAAGTTTGGATCTTACACGGGTCAAGGAGAGAACCCTTTTTCTCCCCTTGGCGAGGCTAACGGTGCTTCTTTTTTGCAGAGTTATCGGAGAAGGAGATCAGTGGCAGTCGGATCAAACGAGAGGAAACTTACCTTTTTATGCGGATTCAAACCCCCTAGATAATTGATTCCGATCAATTCATCTAGTGTTTCTTCATTGGCGCCCACCGATTCCTCTGTTTTTTCAGTTTTTGTCTCGTTTCGATTCAGTTGTCTTATTCTCGATTTTTCGCATGGCAGACAATTCATTATCTCACCCATCAGGTCCTCGATCTGAGTTCGAGGGTTCTACAACCCAAAATACCCAGATTAACGGAATCATGGGAGCAAACGAAAACAATGGTCATTCAGACAGGAAGAATTTCTCAGATCCAATCATAGTGAGATCCCTAGAGTATTGGTTTAACAGATGCCGGATTGCTTTAAACACAATTGTTATGCAAATTGCCAGATCCGAGTTCCCAAACATCAGATCTGGTGAAGAAATTGACACTGTAGTATTGGACCCACCAACGCCATGTCGGGGAGACATCCAATCTAGTCGTAATATTGATATACGTCAACAAACCAGAAATAGCAGCCATCAGAAAGTTAAATCAAAACATATAAACATGATACAAGGAGGCCCTCCGCGAAGGCCAAATAAACGATGTCAAGATCAACATGGAGGGAATAACAAGTTGTGTTTCCTGTTGTTCCTGGAGGCCCTCAGGAAGAACGACCAGTAATTATTACTGGCATCTTCGGCCATTACTGGACGGACTATATGTTCATAGATCCGGGAAGTTCGATGGACATCATATACGAACAATGTTTCAAACAACTTGATCTAGAAGACAAAGCACGTCTAGAACCGGTTGATTTTCCTCTCACCGGATTTTGCAATGAAGCTGTATTCCCATTAGGACGGACTATATGAGCATTCACGAACAGTCAAAGTAAATTTCATGGTCATGCCAGCAACATCGCGCCATGATGTTTTGCTTGGAAGAAGGTCACAAAGAGAATTCAGCATGATCACTTCCATTCCACATGCTGCGTGCGGATTCCCAACAGAAACCGGAGTCGCAATACTATACTCAAGCAAAGAAGTCATGTATGTAGATGACGAGCCACCAACGAAGGTAGCCAAACCCTCAACATCAAACGAACCAGAGAAATGGATTCTGAACGATGCATATCCAGAACAAACTATTCAGCTAGGGCACGCCATTTCCCCGGCAACACGAGCACAGTTAAAAGAGTTATTATCCAATAACAAAGACATATTTGCTTTGTGCCCAGTAGACATGACTGCCGTACCGCGCGATATAGCGCAACATTGTCTGAACATCCGACCCTCAACAGAACCTGTTGCTCAGGGAAGGCGCAGCTTCAGCAATGAGAAAGCAAAAGCTATCGATGAACAAGTGATAGAGCTACTTAACGCTGGAATCTTACGCGAGGTTCAATACCATACATGGGTCGCCAACCTAGTAATGGTCCAAAAACATAGTGGAGGATGGAGAATGTGCGTCAACTTTAAAGACCTGACTAAAGCATGCCCAAAAGATTGCTACGCACTTCCCGAGATAGACAAAAAAGTCGACTCCCTAGCGTCATTTCGATGGAAATGTTTTCTTGACTGTTACAAAGGATATCATCAGGTCCAGATGAAAGAAGAAGACGAAGACAAAACCGCATTCCGTACAGACAAGGGCATTTTCTGCTACACTAAAATGCCCTTCGGCCTGCGCAACGCAAGTGCAACTTACCAACGCTTGATGGACACAATTTTCAGAGGTGACATTGGCAAGACAGTCGAGGTATACATGGATGACCTCGTCATCATGAGCCAGGAGGAAGACACGATGCTTACCAATATTCAGCGCACGTTTGACTCTTTGCATAGCGTGAACTTGAAACTCAATCCAACAAAATGCTCCTTCGGCATGGAGAAGGGAAAATTTTTGGGCTTTATAGTCACAAGAGACGGTTTTAAAGTAAATCCAGAAAAAGTGCAGGCCATCCAGCTAATGCCATCACCTGCAACAATAAAAGAAATGCAAAGACTCGCCGGGCGCTTAGCAGCCTTGAACAGATTCTTGGCTAATCATGCGGCAAAGTCTTATCCATTCATCAGCACGCTGCGAAACTGCGTGAAGAAAACTCACTTTCAGTGGACACCTGAAGCAGAAGCAACCCTCAAACAAATGAAGGAATGTTTAATTCAGCTGCCAACGCTGACCGCACCAAGAGAAAAAGAACGACTGATTTTATATCTATCTGCTGCGGAAGTAACGGTAGGTGCAGTATTGATGGTAGAACGAGAAAACATTCAGACTCCAATTTACTATATAAGCAAGATGCTCACCGGCCCGGAAACTCGTTACTCAATGATAGAAAAGCTGGTCCTAGCACTAGTACATGCATCACGACGCCTACGTAGGGACTTTTCGGGCCACGTCATCACAGTTCTCACTAATTACCACTTAGGCCAGATCTTATCTAAACCCGATGTGGCGGGACGATTAGCTAAGTGGGCTATCGAGCTAGGAGGATACAATATCCTCTATAGACCAAGACCAGCAATCAAAGGGCAAGTTCTAGCAGACTTTGCCATCGAAGTTCCCATCGACAAAGTTCAAGAGTGCGAGGCAATCCAGAACCCTATACCCGTTTTCGACGACAGAGTCTGGACCTTGCACACAGATGGTGCTTCTAATGATGACGGGGCAGGGGCAGGTCTCCGACTAGTCAGCCTGGACGATCACGAACTCACATATGCCATACGCCTAGACTTCCGAAGCACTAACAACGAAGCAGAATACAAAGCGTTTTTAGCAGGCCTTCGTTTAGCGCTTAAAATGGGGGCAAGAAACCTCGAAGCTAACGTTGATTCAAAGCTAGTAGCTGAACAAGTTAATGGGCACTATGATGCAAAAGGAGAAGCTATGGCGTTATACTTAGAACAAGCGCGAATATTAATCGGTCAATTCCAAACGTTCAAAGTCAACCATATAAACAGAAGTGAAAACAAACATGCGGACGCATTGAGCAAATTGGCCGCAACCAGCTTTAAGCACTTAACAAAAGAAGTACGCATAGAGGTACTGTCCAATCCCTCTGTTCCTCTCAAACAAGTCAATATCATAGAGATCGGCAGTCCGTCCTGGATGTCCCCAATCATCTTATACTTACAGCACGGGAAACTCCCAGAGGAAAATGCAGAAGCCAGGAAAATTCAGAATAAAGCAATAAACTACGAAATGGCGGACGGCATTCTATACAGAAAGTCATTCATGGGACCATTACACCGATGCGTTGACAAGACAGACGCGCAATACCTGTTCAGAGAAATCCATGAAGGCTTGTGCGGAATACACGCTGGACCACGCATGGTAGTAGCTAAAATAATGAGCGCAGGATATTATTGGCCGGGAATGCACGTTGACGTGGTAGAAATATTACGGAAATGCGCAGCATGCCAACGTCACGCGCCAAAAACGCTCCGGCCAAAGAATCCACTAGTACCTGTCACGTCCGCCTGGCCATTCCAGCAATGGGGCATTGATCTCGTTGGCCCATTTCCTGACGCACCAGGCGCAGTAAAATTCATCATTGTAGCAGTCGACCACTTCACGAAGTGGGTTGAAGCTAAGCCTTGGCCTCAACCCAGCAATGGTAATCCGCAAATTTATATGGGAACATATTATCTGCAGATTTGGATTACCATTGTGTATCATTTCCGACAACGGCACTAACTTTGCCTCAGAAGATCTACAGAAATGGTTCAAGGAAATGAAAATTGAACACAACTTTGCCTCCGTGGCACACCCGCAAGCAAACCTCCAAGTCGAAAGCATCAACAAATAAATAGTCGACGGCATCAAAGCACGATTGGGCACAGCGCGCAGAGGATGTGTTGATGAACTCCCTAGCATCCTATGGGCACATCGAACAATGCCAAAGACTAGCACGGGAGAAACTCCATTTAGTCTGGTCTACGGGTCTGAAGCCGTAATCCCAGCCGAAATCGGCCTACCATCACCGTGCATGATAGCCATGGAAAAACAAAACAATGAGCAAAAGCGAAGAATGGATTTAGACATTTTTGAAGAAAGGCGCGAGAACGCCGCCATCACAGAAGCAAGGTACAAATCCAAACTGAAAAAATATTACAACGCACGCGTACGCGTGTGTACCTTTGTCCCCGACGATTTCGTCTTGCGCGACAATGAAGCATCAAATGCAGAAAAACCAGGCAAATTAGCACCAAAATGGGAAGGACCATACATCATCAATGAGGTCCTAGGTAAAGGGGCATACACCCGAAAAAGAATCGACGAGACTCTAGTTCCCCGCACCTGGAATGCGCAGCAGTTGCGCAGGTGTTACATATAGGACAAATCATTCACATGCAATGTATTTCCTATTTACACTTGTATTACAAGCCTCGCGCTTTATTACTACAAACAATATTTTCATGCTTGTTACGGTTTGTTACAAATTGCATGTAATTCCTTTGGGTTGCGCGAAAACAATATGGTAAAAATTGTATACCTCATGAACAGTCTGAAAAAAAAGCGCAACATAAGCGCATATTCTAGACAAACGTTCACACATGAGCACAAATACCATCTCTCATTCGCTCCACCTGACCAAAGCAATTAAAACACATGCAACATATTGTAATCCAAACATACGAAAGCAAACAAAATCTACGGGTACAGCAGTACACCAAAATGTATATATCAACAAGTGTAGCATAAACACTTCATAACAAGATCATAGCAATGATCTTCAAAACTTTTTAACATCAAAACTAGCAAATTAAAAAAATAAAAAGGCCAACACCTAACCAGCATCGGGATCGTCATCAACGATGGGCACCTGCTCACACCGGCGATTCTTCCGGCGTTGATACACCAACTGGCAACCTCCTTTCCGGACCATTGGAAAACGAGCTGTCAAGCCATCAACATCCAGTACACTGATTCCCTCGTCAACAACATCCTTTTGACGGCGAACAGAACCGACAACCACCGAAGAAGCAGCATTGAACGGCTTTTCTTCTTCATCAAACACCAATGATGGGGAATTAGCAAGAAGCAGGAGACTTACAGCAACTTCACAAACCCTTAGAACTTCCAAAGGTCGCCGAGAGCGAAGAGAACATTTCGCCTTCATTTTTTCCAAAACCAAACAAAAAGGAAAAGGCACCCAAATATATATATATAGGCAAATTAACTTCGGGAAAAGAGAAGGTCATGATCACTAGTCAAACATCTTTTCCAGATGGCACTACAGAAGCAAATGTCATGTCCCCATTAATGAAGTCTGACAAGCGCCATTACATATCCCAATGTAAGAAGACAAAGTATCGCAAATACAAATTTTTTATTACAAACTGACGTCATCAAAGGTCAGGTCATGATTACAAGAGAACAAAAGTCATAACCTCCCCCAAAAAACCTTTTTAAATCTTCTTAAATCTTCTCATAGAAGATTCCCCATTTTTCGCGCCAAAAAGTAGTTCTTTCTTAAAAGTCCAGTGCTCCACTTATTTGCACAAGTAAAACACTAGACTGGGGGGACTTGAAGGGGTAAGGTCCCAAAAACCTTATAATAAGTACTTGGGACCATGCCACAACATTGCTTTTCAACATTTTAACCTTGCGCGGCCGCGCACTGGTCTTAGAAAAGAAAAGTTTAAAGCAACAGTCAACACTTACGTCAAAAGGAAATCATAAGTCCTTGCGCTTTCTCCCATGAAGCAAAGGATGAAAATCCTAAATTAAACACTTCCGCTCAATATCCAGACTCTGATATTATTTACCCAGACTTGGGATTTAATTATTTAGCTGATTCCACACGGTAAGGAGTCACACCAGATTACAGCAGTAATCTTCTAGAAGGAACTCAATCGTGCACCACTAAGACGGTTATAACCGTCTGGACACGTGTCGCCATCTCAGGCCTCCCTGAAATCACAACGATGGCATGCAATTGGAAAGAAAACTCCACTTAATCACTTTCCACGTGGCAAATCCCCAGCCATAGATCTAATCATCGATCCGTGTGCACTCACGTCGGATCAAGAAGCTTGAGGGAAGGAGATGTAACCGCTTACGGGGTTAGCATCTTCCGTTAACTTTTCCCTAATAGGTTTTCCCGCCCAAAGACTCCCGGCTATAAATATGAGAAACAACCCAGGTATGAAGTTAAGTTACACACACTTCTCAAATACATCTTCTCCTCCATAACCCATACTTATTCTCACACCGGAGTCGGGTCAAGGAGAGAACCCTTTTTCTACCCTTGGCGAGGCTAACAGTGCTTCTTTTTTGCAGAGTTATCAGAGAAGGAGATCAGTGGCAATCGGATCAAACAAGAGGAAACTTACCTTTTTATGCGGATTCAAACCCCCTAGATAATTGATTCCTATCAATTCATCTAGTGTTTCTTCAGTACTCTTGAAGACATGCTTCGTTCGTGTGTCATAGATTTCGGTGGTAAATGGGAGACTTACCTGCTGAAGGGGTAAGGTCCCAAAAACCTCATAATAAATACTTGGGACCATACCACAACCTTGCTCTCCAACCTTTTAGCCTTGCGCAGCCGCGCACTGGTCTTACAAAAGAAAAGTTTAAAGCAATAGTCAACACTTGCGCTAAAAGGAAATCATAAGTCCTTGCGCAAAGGATGAAAATCCTAAAGTAAAAACTTCCGCTCAATATCCAGACTTTGATATTATTTACCCAGACTTGGGATTTAGTTATTTAGATGATTCCAAACGATAAGGAGTCACACCAGATTACAGCAGTAATCTTCTAGAAGGAACTCAATCGTGCACCACTAAGACGGTTATAACCGTCTGGACACGTGTCGCCATCTCAGGCCTCCCTGAAATAACAACGATGGCATGTAATTGGAAAGAAAACTCCACTTAATCACTTTCCACGTGGCAAATCCCCAGCCATAGTTCTAATCAGCGATCCGTGTGCACTCACGTCGGATCAAGAAGCTTGACGGACGGAGATGTAACCGCTTACGGGGTTAGCATCTTCCGTTATCTTTTCACTAACAGGTTTTCCCACCTAAATATTCCCGGCTATAAATATGAGAAACAACCCAGGTATGAAGTTAAGTTACACACACTTCTCAAATACATCTTCTCTTCCATAACCCATACTTATTCTCACACCGGAGTCGGGTCAAGGAGAGAACCCTTTTTCTCCCCTTGGCGAGGCTAACGGTGCCTCTTTTTTGAAGAGTTATCCGAGAAGGAGATCAGTGGCAATCGGATCAAACGAGAGGAAACTTACCTTTTTATGCGGATTCAAACCCCCTAGATAATTGATTCTGATCAATTCTTCTAGTGTTTCTTCATTGGCGCCCACCGTTTTTTCTCTGTTTCACCCGTTTCTGTCTTGTTTTTTCGATTCATTTCATCGTTTTCATTTGCATTTGGAGGAAACGTCATCTCATCGACAAACCGGCCCCCGGCCGAATGTCGAAAACAACTTTCAAGTAGAAGGAATCCCAGAGGATGTCTCGGTTGACAACGAGGTTCAATCCAATCAAGCAAACGACCCTGTCACTCCAGGAGCGTTGCCAGCAAACCCTGCTCATTCAATTCTGCCACCAGGAGAAACTCCAATTTCCTGGTACGTCAGATCTCAAGGGGTACTAAATGCGGTATACACACAGCTGTGTGCTCAGACTACCCCCTTAACTCAGTCACGGAGACCAGGATCTCGTGCTAACACTTCCCAACGGGAGAATTCAACTTACGAGGATACAGAAGTTTATGCCAGATCCACATCAAAACGTGAATCAGGAAGTCACCAGAGAGAATATCATGGTGAACCACACCCTCACCGAAGACAATCAGTTCACGATAGGTTGGGTTCCCAACGGAACACCCACACCGATGAGTCTGATCCAACATACCGTTTAAGTGCAAATACCAGTGTGTTCAATCGATTACAGCCAAATTACAATAAATGCAGGCCTCGTGCGATTTATAAGCCTGAGGCAAAACACAACTATGATTTGATTTACCGCCCTGCGGAAGCAGCGGAAAATTCAAAGTTCATCATGGAAATAGCTTTAGCTCCGCTTGAGAAAGCTAAACTACCATCCAACGTGGGTAAGCTTAATGGGCTGACAGACCCCGATGACCACTTGAGAGTGTTTACCAGTGCAGGTCTGGTTGGGGGTTGGACCCTCCCGCTATGGTGCCATCTGTTCATACAGACTCTAACCGGGGCAACAAGAATCTGGTTCGATAACTTACCAATCGGACAGATCGAATCATGGAAAGACCTGCGCGAAAAATTTCTGACACATTTTAGTCAACAACGGCGCTCCATTCGTGATACGTCTGACGTCATGAACATTTGGCGCCATGACGATGAAAATCTGGAGGATTTCATCACCAGATACAACAAAGAAGTACTGGAGATTGGTGGTGTTCACGAACAACTAATCCGCGCCCAATTCAAGTATGCGGTTAGGTGTGATGACATGATAAAGGTCTTATCTAGAACAGAAGGTCTCGCTAAAAGTTGGGAGAAGGTGATGGCGGCAACCAATGTTTATGCGCAAACCGAAAAAAATCTTACCACAAACAGGCCACCGTCACCATATAATAGACCCGCGGATTTAAGCTCCACTGGCGAGAGAAGATTTAAGAAATCATGGCGCGAGTCTAACTCGGGAAGTCGTTCGTCTGAAGATGCTCGAACAACGATCAACAAACTTACCGCGCAGAGGGAGTCTAAACAAGAGAATAGGGAGAGGCAGTGGACTCCCCTAACTAAGACCCCAGCGGAAGTCTTGAGCACTGAAGACTATCAATTCAAACCTCCGATCCTGATGAAAAATAAGCGCAGACAAGACCCTGCCCAATACTGCGAGTATCACAAGGACAACGGGCATACCACTAACAAATGCATTTCTTTACGCACAGAAATAGAGAAAGCCCTCAAAAGCGGTGAGCTCACACATTTGCTCCAAAATGTGCGCAAGGAAATTAAGCAGATAACTCGGGGTGAGGAGGGCCCAAGCAAAAGGGCAAAAACTTAAGAGACAACTCTATGAATTTCCCGCAGGAAAACATGATCTATCAAGCGAAGCGGGAATATTAGAGAGTAAGTTAAGTTTCATATAATTATATTAGCAAACTTTGTAAAAGCCTCTGTGCTCTATCCCTAAATAAAATAACAAAGTTTCTATTATTTCTGTGTTTTTCTTACAAAGTGCATGCAATTTCTTTTAGTAAGCGCAAAAACATTATGGTAGTTACAAAATAAGCTTCATGAACGGTCAGTGATCACGTCACAAACGACCATAAGTTCACACATGAGCTTTATACCAAATTCATTCGCCTTACTCAATAAAAGTAACCGTACTCATGCAAAATATTGTAAAACGAAAAACATAGCATACTATTCTTGGCACACAAATACGCCTAAAAAACTATCAAACACGGCAGTGTTTTAGTTACTTGCGCAACAGCGCACCAACAAAAAAAAGGGATATACATCCCAAATATTACAAGAGAATTGTTCAAATACATTCGCAACCTACGACAAATCTTCACCCTCATCCGGAAAGATTTCTTTTAGTTGCGCTACGTGATCGTCAGATTGCAGCGCCACATTTATCAGATCCATAACCGGAAGTTGCAAGTTGTTGAATTCTGTTTTTAAAGCAGCAAGCGCAGCATTAGTATCTACGCCATAAGTAGCAGCTTTACTGAAATCCCAATCCACTTTCAAAGCGCTATTTACATGCTGAGAACACTCAGCATATCCTTGGGCATACCCATCTTTACGCGCGGCAACAACTAACCGCCCAACAGTTTTATCCAACTCTTCCGAATTTAGCACCGACTCAGCAACCTGCGGAAGGAGGAAAGGATGAATAACAAGAAAGCGCATAAACAGTTCCACAACAGAAAGGAGCAAACAACTTACACAAGCAATTCCACGATCTTTTAACCACGCTATATCACTCTTTAAAGGTTCAAGCTCGCTCTCCGCCGTGACCCGCGCCGTTTCAGAATTTTCCAATTTTTCTTCAGTTTTGGTCAAACGGCGAGAGATTTCAGCCTTTACAGAATGCGCAAGCTCCAAGTCCTTTTTAAGTTTTTCCTGATCAGAAAGCAAAGCAGTAAGTTCTTCTAACTCTTTATCTCTAAGGGCAAGAGTGGCACAAGCTTGTACCTCTCGTTGCTCACTGCGCTCCCTATGGGAACACGCTTCTTGTAAAGCAGCTTCTGCATCAGCTATCTCCTTTTTCAACTTTTCTACCTCCGCATCCTGGTTCTTCAGTTTTTCAACCTCAGCCTTGAGGTTATTAATGATATTACGAAGGTTTGCCTTCTTAGCATTATCTTTTTCGCAAATTTTCCTCCAGTTTTTGCGTTCCTCGGAAAGGAGAGCAGCTTCAGCTTCCGCTTTCCTCTTCCAGCCTGCAGCAGACCACTCCTCGGTTTTAAGATCAACCTCAAACTTGGCTTGATCGGTTTCTAATTTAGCCTTCAGCTGAGCCAAGCGCCTCTCGTCTTTGGCAAACTCCTTCTGAGACACCTTAAAAGCTTCCCAGTCCTTATGCGTACTATACCACTCACGCACTATGCGATGAGTGGTAGACACATGAGAAGGAGTCTCTTCAAGGTAAGTTTGATAGGTTTGTTCATAAGACTGGCCTTCTTGAAACTTAATCTCCCCAGGCGGAAGTATCCCCTGCAACCAATCTTGGCACACGCGCCAATCCGAGAAAGTGTCACCTTTCTTCAAATTCCAAACAGGGGCGTGAGGGTCAGAGGCATCTTTCTCCATATAAGTCCGGTAGTAGTAATCCCCCAAAGTTTCTTCTGGGCGGATCAGAGAATGTTTACCAACACCAGCAGATGAGTCTTGCTCCTCAACTTTCATCTTCTCAACATGCTCAGGCATAGCATCAGAAGGTTAAGGGGAAGGAGTTGAAGTTTTTTCAGCAGTTTGTTCTTTCCCCAAATCTTGAACAACAGTTTCAGGGGTTTGTGGATTACCAGCACCATCCACAACCCCTGGATCAACAACTTTTTCAGTTTCTACAGCAATATCAACAGGCTTCTCAGTCTCAACAGTCTTATCCACACCACCATCAGTAACCCTCGTAGGCTCTAACTGGACAACAACAGAAGCACGCGGAGGGGTGGATGGAAGCTCTTCATTAACCACAGATTGCAGCTCTGTGGGAACAGGGGAAACAGGAACTTCTGGGAAAACAACAAAATCTGTAAAGATTTAATGCGCATAAAGGAAACAAGAAAAGGCAACACTTACCAGGAACAGGTTCCGAAATAAAAGCATCTACATTTCCTCTTCTGGTAATTCCCTTCCTCTGAATCTTCTTAGAAGGCTGACCCTCAGCATCAGTATCAGCTTGTTTCCTTTTACCAGCTTTCCTATGCACCAACTGTTCAGGGCTAGAATCCAAGTCAATGGGTTCATTTGGGTTGCATGGAGGGATATCAGCAGTGTCTCTTGGTTCAAATTTTGGCCTCTTAACAGTAACTGCAGGTATAAGACCCTCCAAAGAGTCAGAAACCACCACATAACTGCACCAGGAGTCAGAGGAATGGCGCATACCTTTCTTCTCTCCTTCAACATTTTTTGTCTTCAAGGATCGCGTTTTATCTTCACCTTTCTTCGGCACAGAAGTAGAAGTCATCGCGCGTTTCCTCTTCTCAGGGCCTATGCCCAAATTCGACAACTCGCCTAAAATAAGCGCAAAGAAATGATTATTCAAAAACGCAAAAAGCAAAATAAAAAACCAATATAGCTTACCAGCACCAACAGCAGGTGGAGCAGACAGATCCGCATCTCGCGGAAGAACAAAGTTTCTCACAATCCGGTGGTACCAAAGCTCCTCATCAGGTTTCTTCTTAATGGTACCCATTCTTCCACCTTCCCTCTTGAACGCGACAACATACAGCAACACAACTACAAAGGAAGAAAGGCAAGTTCAAAAAAAAAAAAAGAGAGAGAGAGAGGGAAAAACCCCAAACTTACTATGACCATCCTCCGTATATACTGGTTTATCGTCACGATCCATCTTCCAATTCAAGCTCATGCTGGCTCCGACAAGAGCTTTCTCCGGCAAAACAATGTTCGGAACGTCCTTTAGATCCTGGTACCAGTTCTCGTCAACAGGGGTTTGAATCGTTTCAGTCGGAACATCTTCCTTCCCCCTTAAAACCATCCTCACCTGAATCACTCCGGCCTTAATAAAAAAAAATTTTTGTTTCCAATCGTGAAAGGATTTTGGAAGTTGCTTTAAAATCTTCTTTGCAGACGCCCTCTGAACGAACGAGTAAAACCTTGGGTACAGTGCATCTGGTGAAAAACCCTAAATCGAGAAACAGTTGGCTCAATATACATTGTCCGACACACAAATTCAAAATGTCGAACCCTAACCATGCCAATAGGGTGAAGTTGGGAGATATGCAACTTATAGTACTCAAGGAATTCAAGGAAAAATTTAGTAACAGGCAAACGAAAGTTGCCTTCACAGAAAAAATCTCAAAAAAGGGTAATATACCCGGCCGGAGCATCCGCTGCAGTCTGCCCCTCTTCAGGGTACAGAGCACCCCAGTTCTCCGGAAATTTGAAATTCCGAACCAAACCATCGAAGGTCGCTCTAGGCCACTTTAATGATGGAAGTTCAGTCGACATTTCTTTAGAAAGATCTCCTTGATGTTCTCCGGTTGACATAAGAGGTAGGAATGATAAATCTTTTCTTAGAAGAAAGGAACAAGAAAAGTTTCAGCAAAACAATGATTACACAAAAAGGGGGTTACTCAAACGTTATGTATACTCATCGCAATAAATAGCATCGGTAACCGCCACAACACCTTCTTCGGATATCACAGTTCTCCAAACAGCAGAGAGAGTGAAAACCAACACCAAACGCGCCTACACGCGCGCGTGCAAGATACGGACAGTAAAAAACAACTGACAGTGACAGACTGTCACTCAGTTTTACTGTATCAGTCTCATTCAAATTCAAATATTTTCAAAAATCTTTACAATGATCAAAATAAACTTTCTTCCGAAAGTTTCCTTATTTTTCGCGCCAAATAGCAGTTCTCTTTTATAAGTCCAGTGCTCCACTTATTTGCATAAGTACAACACTAGACTGGGGGGACTTGAAGGGGTAAGGTCCCAAAAACCTCATAATAAATACTTGGGACCATACCACAACCTTGCTCTCCAACCTTTTAACCTTGCGCGGCCGCGCACTGGTCTTACAAAAGAAAAGTTTAAAGCAACAGCCAACACTTGCGCTAAAAGGAAATCATAAGTCCTTGCGCAAAGGATGAAAATCCTAATGTAAAAACTTCCGCTCAATATCCAGACTTTGATATTATTTACCCAGACTTGGGATTTAGTTATTTAGCTGATTCCACACAATAATGAGTCACACCAGATTACAGCAGTAATCTTCTAGAAGGAACTCAATCGTGCACCACTAAGACGATTATAACCGTCTGGACACGTGTCGCCATCTCAGGCCTCCCTGAAATCACAACGATGGTATGTAATTGGAAAGAAAACTCCACTTAATCACTTTCCACGTGGCAAATCCCCAGCCATAGATCTAATCAGCGATCTGTGTGCACTCACGTCAGATCAAGAAGCTTGACGGACGGAGATGTAACCGCTTACGGGGTTAGCATCTTCCGTTAACTTTTCACTAACAGGTTTTCCCGCCTAAAGACTCCCGGCTATAAATATGAGAAACAACCCAGGTATGAAGTTAAGTTACACACACTTCTCAAATACATCTTCTCCTCTATAACCCATACTTATTCTCACACCGGAGTCGGGTCAAGGAGAGAACCCTTTTTCTCCCCTTGGCGAGGCTAACGGTGCTTCTTTTTTGCAGAGTTATCGGAGAAGGAGATCAGTGGCAATCGGATCAAACAAGAGGAAACTTACCTTTTTATGCGGATTCAAACCCCCTAGATAATTGATTCTGATCAATTCTTCTAGTTTTTCTTCACCTGCCATTAGTCGAATTCTCGTATAATAACAGTTATCATTCCAGCATTCAAGTGACACCGTTTGAGGCTCTATACGGAAGAAGATGTCTATCGCCTATTGTATGGCATGAGATCAGTCACTCGCAATTAACCGGTCCTGAGCTACTGCAAGAAACGACTCACAAAATCCTCCAGATACGAGACGATCTGCTGAAAGCTCGAAGTCATCAGAAAAGTTATGCCGATAGACGAAGCAAGCCCCTTGAATTTGACATTGGCGACTACGTACTCCTAAAGGTATCACCTTGGAAGGGTGTGGTCAGATTCGGCAAGAAGGGGAAACTAGCGCTTCGATATGTTTGACCTTTTAAGATTCTGGAAAGGATCGGAAAAGTCGCCTACAGACTCGAACTAACAGAGGAACTTAGTAACGTCCACCCGACTTTCCATGTTTCGAACCTCCGAAAGTGCCTGGCTGAGCATGATTTAATTGTATCTCTTGATGACCTCCAAATAAATGAAACACTACACTTCGTGGAGAAGCCTGTCGAGATCATGGATCGCTTAACCAAGCAGCTCAGACGCTCATGCATTCCTATTATGAAAGTCCGATGGGAAGGCAAACGAGGCGCAGAGTTCACTTGGGAACTCGAAAGCGACATGAAGGCGAAGTACTGACGTGATGTCGTTGTCACAATCAAATTTAATCCAATTACAACTAAATAGTTAGTGGCAAGTGGGTATCGAACACAGGGAGTTTGTGGAATATGTGTTATTTAAAGGTTTATCTAAATTGACTAAAATTAAACTAATTGCAATAAAAATAAATTCAAGAGTTGGTTTGATTGGTTGATTTTTAAAACTAAGATTACTAGTCTAATTGCAAAATGAGAATTTAGGTTGTAAACAATTTAGAGACAAATGACCATCTTTAGTTTCCAGTTTGCTTCGACATTTATGCTAACATTCCACTAGAAAAAACTACATAGACATAGATCATGTGCAATTACTTGTTTTGATGAAAGGGAACTAAGTACTCGGATTCCTAGAACACGAGGTTGTTACCTGATGACCAATTAATCAATACCCAATCCTAATTCTACCCATGATATCTCGATTGCCAAATAGCACCAAGAACGTATGGTTTCAAATTAGATTAACATAAGAATTAACAATTTACAAACAAGAAATCACACACCATAACAACCAAATCATAAAGACAAGCTCATTATTCTAGAAATATGAAATCCAAACATAAAGTCTTACGCAAACCTTCAACCAAAGATAGTCACCATAAGTTTAGCCACTCATGACTTGGACAATCATCATCACATACATATCAATGTTTATAGGAATTAAAAACACTAACAAGATGTTTAGAATTGTTTCAAGCTCTCAATAACACCCAAAATTCACCTCTAGACTGCTGGTAACCGAATGGGATTGATTGGATTTGAAGAGACATCATAAATCCGCATTAAAAGGTGGAAGTTACACATTTACGCAGGTCAGCGTCGTAAGCTACGGTGGCCACCATAGCTTACGGTGGCTTGGAATGGCTTACGGTGGCTTTAAACTGTCATACGGTGACAAAAAGTGCGAGTCGGCGCCGTAAGTTACGGTCCTTGCCGTAGCCTATGGCAGGTTCAACATGAAAACTTGTTTTCAGCATAACTTTTTCGTTTCAACTCCGTTTTCTTCACCGTTTTCCCCTACGTTCTCGTAATTTCATCCTCTATCATGCTATCCTCTTAATTCTTCAATTCCAAAAATTGATTTTTTTCATTTATTCTCTGTGTTCCTTCCATTTTAAGCTCCCGTTTATGTATACATCTGTCGACTTCGTCCTGTATCGAGTCTTAGATTGCATTGTATAGATCAGGGCACGTTTTACGAGAAAATAGGAGAGTTTTAGTTGTATATAGGCTGATTTCGCTCCTAGAGTAATTAGGATGTAATTTCGCCCGAAATCACATGTTAGTGATTTCGCTCCTGTTGTTCCTTGTCATCTCGGGCGAAATCAAACCCCTATATATAGGGTTGTCTTGAGCGAAATCAGTAGATAGTCTCTTGTATTCGAGGTGCTGCCGGTGTGAGGTTTGATTGTAATCAACGTCAGATCAATACAATCAGTGAATTAAGTGAAGATTTAGCTGTTTCTACGACAATTACTTGTTTTCCGCACCTGTAATTGATCAAACTCCTCTGAACGACTCATTCGGGCCAGCAAACCGATCCTACAAGTGGTATCAGAGCTCAGGGGGAGGAGTTCTGCAGAGAATAGCTGGATTTCATCAAGTTTTCTTACTTCTACACCTTCTTTCATCATTACAGGAAGTTTTCACGGTCAAAACCTGTTCAAAATTTCACAGACTGTAAAGAATTGGACATAGACTAATACCTGAAAGTTTGACAGTAAAACTCAAAGTAAAAATGGACAAAATGAACCTGTGAGTTGATTCCACTCGAGTGAACAACTTATGATTTCGCTCGTAATTGCATCTGATTTCGTTTCAGGATACAGGTTCTAAGGGATTCTGCTCCAAAGTTTGCTGTTGATTTCGCTCTTGTGTACATCTGATTTCGCTCCAGACTTAGTAGTGATTTCGCTCCAGAGTTTGAAGTTTACTATTTCGCTCCAAAATTAGTGGTTAATTTCGCTCCAAGCTACCAATTTTGGAATTTCGCTCCAAAGTTCAGTGTAATTTCGCTCTAAACTGCAAATCAGGTGATTTCGCTCCAGAAGTTTGTGTCTGATTTCGCTCCAGCCAACCTGATATCTGATTTCGCTCCTAAGGATTGTCTGGGATTTCGCTTGAAGCTGCAATCTGTTAATTTCGCTTGAAAGCGATTGTTTTTGAAATACGTACATTGAAAAATGGATAATGAGTTTTACAATGCGTTTGCAACTCCGTCTGCTCCAGCTGTCATTGCTCAGGCCATGAATTTGGAAAACGAGACAGGAACTACTCAAAAGCCCCCGAAACTGATGAGTATTGAAGAATACTACGGGTGGAAAGACAGATTCGAAAATTGGGTCCAGGCAAATCATCTAAGGTCTTGGGAATGTATTTTGAAGAAATATGTGTTGCCTCGAACAGAATTGCAAGTTATCAAAGATCTATCAGAATTTACTAATCAAGAACGGAACATGTACAAAGCCGAAAAGATGATGATCAGTCTGCTTCAACAAGCCATCAAAGAAGACATCTTCATTCTGCTACAGAATGACAAAACATCAAAATCAATATGGGATGCTCTTCGGGTTAAGTTTGAGGATAGTGAGAACATGATAAAGAGCAAAAAGGCACTGCTCAAGAAAGAATTTGATCTGTTCAGCAGCTTACCGGGAGAAGATACGAAGAAGCTGATTGAGCGATACTACCACTTAGTATGATCCATGTCAATGCTGAGTGTTACAAAAGATCGTGAAGAGTGGGTAGACAAATTAGCTGATGCACTACCGCAGAAAGAGTGGGGAACGTATTTGATGATTCTGAAGAATACCAGAGTGTATGATGGCTTAACGATTTCACAGTTTATCGAGAAGATTGAAAGTCAGGATTTGGAACAGCAGAAGATCGTTAGGATGAACAGTTCAAGTGGTCAACAGGACGTAAAAATGTACTACAAAGGTAGTGTTCCAGTTCAAGAAGCTGAGAGAAGTCCGAAAATACAAACTGCATTCAGTGCTAGGGATTCAACGGAAAAAGTTGACCAAACTTCAAAAAGCAGCAGTGGATTCTCATCATTTCCAAGTGCCAATCCTAAAGAGTCAAATACAAGTTTTCATTCTCAGAGCATTAAAACAGGAAACGGTTATGTGATCCAGTGCAACATAGCTTTAAATCTTCCAGAAGGTCAAAGTTTTTCTGAGGAAACCGCAAAAGATCACATGGCTTTGCTTGGTTCAGTATTGCTATCATATGAAGGTTTAGTGGCTGGACGGATCGGGAATCCTATGCTTACAAAGGAGGATTACGATCAGATAGACGCCGAAGAAATGGAATTGATGGATATTAAATGGTGTCTTGCTAGTGTTCTTCGACGAGCTGAAAAGTTCAAGCTTATTACTGGGAGAAACGACTTTCTTGATGCACATGTGTCTACTTTAGGTTTTGATAAATCTAAAGTTACTTGTTTTCGATGCAGGGAGAAAGGCCATTTCAAATGGGAATGCAAGAATAGAGAAGCTAGTGGAGCTCAGAATCCGTTTGGAAAAGACGACTACTATCGGAAAGCAATTTATCAGCAAGTTGGTCAACAGCAAGAACCACAGGTGGCTCATGGTAGAAGAATTGAGGATTCAAAGAGAGCATGCGTGGTGGATTTTGACTGGAACAATTACATATCACCTGAAAGTAAAGTCTGTTTAGTCGATCAAGATGATGAAAGGCTACCTGAAGGCTTTAGCTGGGATATGTTTACTGATGAAAATGGAAATTTTAAAGCATTCATTGCAAAGATTGTTAAAGAACCGGATTTGTTCACTGAATGGATGAAATCTATTGGTGAGACTGTGAAGAGTGTGAAGGAAGAGTCAGTTGTATCTAATGAAAGTTCACTGAATGTAGAGGATAGTTCACAAAGTGATGCGAGTTCAGAAAAAGAAGTGGTTTTTTGATAAATCTCCATCTGATTCTGGTGTATCAGATGCTAGTTCTGAAAAATCTGTAGAATTTGATCAATCACCGACTGATAATAGCAGTAGTGACGATGAGGAAGAAAAACATATTAACATTGCCAAATCTCATCTGTCTCCTGAAAGTTTTCATTTCGATTTTGCAGATCGCATGGAAAAGTTGAAGGCAAAACGAGCTGCTAAAGAGCAAATTGAAATGAAGACTGAGAGTGAGAGTGTTGAAACTAAAGAAGTTAAAGTTGCTGCTGAAAAGACAGTGAATGAAGAAGAAAATGTGACTGAAGTTAAGAAAGTGATCGAAGTTGAAAAGATTGTTGAAGTGGTCAAGCCTTGTGAAAAGTGTCTTGAAGCTTGTAAAGAATGTGCAGTTAAAGATGAGATGATAGCTGAGTATGAGAAGAAGAAGGAGCAGTTGTTGTTCAACCTCAACTATGTGAAAGAATCTTATGATGTATTGAACAGAACAGTGACTGGTCTTCAAAAGACAAACTCAGAGAGAGAACAAACACTAACAATGATGAATGCTATTATGATGACAAAGCAAAAAGCTATCAACTTTTACATTGAAGAAAGTGCTAAGTGGAAGCAAGAGTTAGAAACAGAAAAGATTGAAAATGAGAGAATTAGACGTTTATTGCAAAGTTATTCTAGTTCTGATTATCTCATTGATCGTATTTACCCAACTGTTGCAGGAATGGAAGCTTTTCAAGATGAGAAGCAAAAGAAGAAAGATATCGGTAAGAAACCGACTGTTAGCTATAACAAGTGTCCGCCTCCGATTTGGGAAGGGTATTCTCCTAGGAAACCGAACGAGGAACAACTTGAAAAAGCGGTCAATATAAAGCTTAAAACCGACACAACTGACGAATTACCAGAAAACATTGATGTTACTTTCACATCATCTGACACTGATCATGAGTCTGAGTTAATCAAAAAGGTGGTCGATCAGGTGTTAGATACTGATGAGGAGTCTGAGTCAAAGTCAGGGTCTGGAGGTCAAAGTTCGTCAGTCAACAGTCCAAAATCATTGGTTAAACGGTCTTACAGTAAAGAGTTTTTATTATCAAAAGCAAATTTGGATGATGAAACATTTGAAGTAGCATACACTTTAAATGATTCTGACAAATTATACTCTGACAAAGAGTTTCCAATAAGAAGTGTTGGTTTTGACATGATTAAAAAGGTTTTCAAAATGACAGAAATTATATTTCTGAAATAAAAGATTTAAATCTTACTGGAAAAAACTAAAAAGTACACTTCAAGAGTTCAACAACGTTTGAACAAGAAAAAAGGTTACAGTTTTGGTTCTGGTTTTCAAAAGAAACCAAACCAAAATAGTAAACTCAAAAAGAAAGGTCTTGGTTTTATTCCATCAAAAAATGATAAAAATGTGAAAAATTCTAAAACAAAAACAGAATTTATTTCAGGTGGAAGTTCAGAAGATGAATAGAAGAAACCGTTCTGGAGACAATCAAACCAAGAGTTTCTTGCTGAGAAGAGGAGGAATGGAACTGGAATGTTTCATTCAAGAGAAACTCGTACCTGTTTCAAATGCAATGAAGCTGGTCACATTGCATGGAATTGTCCGAAAAATGCCAAGAAAAAACAGGGAGTTTCTGAGAAATTAAAAGAGAAAGTTGTGGATGTTGAATCACCAATTGAATACTTCAAAGTTTTTAAAAATTCAATTCATGAAGTTGGTGAATGTTCTAAAAATATTTACAAAAAGAAAACTGAGAACAACCAAGTGTGGGTTGTTAAAAAGGCTGATGAAAATGTCGGCAATGAATCTGGTTCCACAAAGCCAGAAGAGCCACAGATTGAGATGAAAATTTCAGTGAATGATGATGATTTTCAATCACTGAATTTTGAAGAGGTTAAACAAAAGGTTGGAAAAGTTGAAATCTCGGGTCAGTTTTACACCAAGAAAAATGAATTTGATGTTGAGAAAACATTCAACGGGAATGTTAAGAAAATATTTGGGAAAATGCTCAATGGGAAAGCAAAGGGGGTTAAAGATTTTTACGCTACTAAAAAGGCAACTTACAACCCTACTGTGCAAGAATTGAAAACCATCAAGTCTGAAAAGACTTGGATGGAAGTTTGTTTCCCTTGAAGTCTTAGGACTTTGCCGGAGATCCCAAGTTTATATCGTGAATCAGGAATCGGCATCTTTCATGTTTGAATAGTTTGTTTGAAAGATTTTGAAAATGTTTAAAATTTTTACAGGTTGAAGGACTACGCCGGAGCCTCCTGGTGGGTAATTGTGAAGCAGGAATCGGTATCTTCAAGTTGGTAAAATGGTTCTTGTAGATGTGATATTCCTACATTTGGTATTATTTGTATTTTCTCCAAGTGGTACAGAAGTTGCTTAATCGCAAATGGTAAATCAAGGACATTAACTTGTACTTGATTTACTACATATAAGTGATTGAAAGACAAGATGATGAACCATATCCCCGATGTTAACAAGTAGTATATCTATAAGTGCCTACAAGTGGGAAAAACAAACTCATTTTTCGGAAAAATCATTTTGATTAAAACAAACTTAAGTGTTTTGAAATCTAAATGAGAAAATGGTTTGTTGAAATGGGGAGTTCGGATTGTTTATGCCTAGTGGATGGTGATTTGATGCGATTCGATGTAGGTTGTCAAGTTTCTATATAGTTTGTTTTAAATTTTTTTTAATGTGTTTGAATTTTAGGGGGAGTAGAAAATTTCAGAAAATCCAAAAACATTAGAAAATTTGAAAAAGCCAAAAACATGATAAAATCAAAAATGACTTTTGTTGTCAAAAAGAGGAAATGATAGTACATCAGTGGGCTGTCACAACATGCTAAAGAATTGGAATGTTAAAAATGTGATAAACAATCTCACTGTGGATGTGTCAGTAGGTTTTTACACATTTAGTAAATTGTGACGAGATATAAACCTAAAATCAAACTTGTTTATTCTGTGGGTAACAACTGCTTGGATATATAGGTAACCCCTGAAATCTTGTTTGAAAGGTCCCTTATTCTGAGATACTAGGTCTTTATGCTCAGTGATATCTGGGGTATTATCCCGGGACTTCTGCTGTATGGAAGTACTGACCTAGTCCCCGGATAATGCTTTCCGCAAATGCTTCAAACATAGCATCGCCCTCAGCAAGCTGATGAAACAATAAAATTGATAGTCGCTGCTGTTGAAACAAAAAGATCCTCTAAAGGGGACACACCGAAAAGTCGAAGCCGTCATCTCTCTGCGTATACGGAAGTATCGACCTGAGCTCTCACGGCCCTCGCATTTAACCCCTATACAGATATCATCTGTGGTATACTCATCTGTAAGACTGAATATTGGGATCTGGATACGGGAATATATACAAGTAGTAGGACACACGGATAAGTTCAAGTGCTTAAAACATTAATATCGTATCTCGGATCATTTGAACTTTGTGTGAAAATTTAAGTGGACAAATATACTGACAATCTAGGTGAATTGTTTAGAACTTAAAATGTAATGAAGCTTAACGGTGTTGGTGACATGTCTCATAAATTGATATGATCCTCTTACACAAACTCACAGAATATTGTCTGTAAATATTTCTTTACTGCATTTACCTTTCTGCATTTTCTGTCTTTCAGAAAAATACAAAAAGATTTTGTGTGTGTTTTAGCAAAAAATTTTGAAAAAGTCAAAAAGATTTTTGACAACTGATGTTGGAAAGCTGATTTTCAAAATTCCGAGTGCTGAACATGATGATCATGTGGTGAGGAGGAGTGTGTATTTGAAATTAAAAATGTTTTCAAAATATGTTTCCTGCAAGTGGTTAATCATCATATGTGTTTTGATCTGAGGGAGAGTGAGTGTTAGTGCCTACTTGAAAATTGAAAAATTTACTTTGAAGTAGAGATTTTGCAGGAAGATAATTTGAGCCAGGTAAATCGATCCTGATGCCAAAAGAGAGTCAGATTACGATCTTGGAACGATTCTCTAAAGAGCCATGTTTTCGATTCCTGTGGACTCTGAAGACAAAGTGGGAAAGCCAGACAATGATCCTAAAGCAGATGATGCTGAAGAACTAAAGGAATACCAGCACATTGTTAAGGGGAGTCTGATGATGAAGATAGAGAAAGTGAAGCCCAGAGACTGATCAAGACTGAAGACGCGAAGACATGTCAGACTCAGACTCGACACGTACTCGTCAACATCTGAGGGGGAGTCTGTTGGTGCATACATCTGTCGAATTCGTCCTGTATCGAGTCTTAGATTGCATTGTATAGACCAGGGCACGTTTTACGAGAAAATAGGAGAGTTTTAGTTGTATATAGGCTGATTTCGCTCCTAGAGTCATTTGGATGTAATTTCGCCCGAAATCACATGTTAGTGATTTCGCTCCTGTTGTTCCTTGTCATCTCGGGCGAAATCAAACCCCTATATATAGGGTTGTCTTGAGCGAAATCAGTAGATAGTCTCTTGTATTCCACGCCGAGGTGCTGCCGGTGTGAGGTTTGATTGTAATCAACGTCAGATCAATACAATCAGTGAATTAAGTGAAGATTTAGTTGTTTCTACGACAATTACTTGTTTTCCGCACCTGTAATTGATCAAACTCCTCTGAACGACTCATTCGGGACAGCAAACCGATCCTACAGTTTATACCTGAAACACAAACAACCGTAGTTATCTAATTCTAGAAAACTACCCGATTAAATGTAGGATTTTATTATCATTTATACCACTTAAGGGTTGTCCTACAGACTAACCGTCACATCCCCACACTTAACCGTTGCTTGCCCCAAGCAACCCGTTCAAAAACACAATTTATTCATGCGATTAAGCACAGAAACCAAGCTAGAATATACCGTCCTTCTACTAACCTTTTATCATACCACAAGACACACCCCTCACAACAACTCTCGGTGATAAGTAATATTAGCACGTTATGCTAAAACACTCAATGCAAATGTGTGATCGTGCGACAATAAGCGTGTATAAAAATCAAGTCTCCTCCTATCAAATGCCTAACATGTTTATGAATCAAAAGGACATTCGGGTTGTAACGGGGCTATGTGTAAAGGTAGGAAAATGGTGGAATATATATGCAAGTAGCTAATTGATTTGACCCAGTTTTTATTTCTACTACTAAACAACGCAAACATCAACTATATACACAACTTCTCAACTACTATCACAACTAAATTCTTCTTTTTGTATTTTTCTCATACTTTTCTTTTTTTTTTCTTTTCCTTTTTTTAACATAAAACTCAACATTATATACAAGAACATCAACAATCACAAACTAAACTCCTAAACTGGGTCATCTCAATAGGTAAAGTTTTTTAGGAAGTAGGTTTGGGTCACAACCGAATGGTATAAGGCTCAAACATGGCTTTCTAAAGACCAAACCCCCACCCCTCACAATACCAAGCTCATATATGTAATGTATGAGGTCCAACCCCCAATTCCCACACTCTCACACATTTAGACGAGGCTACCTAAAAGTCCCCTATCATTTTCACAAGCATGCTAACTCTAAGATTCAACAAGAATTCATACATAAGTTCTATTAACACAAAACACACACCACCACTCAAAATAAAAAAAAGCATCTTCAATAATCATATGTGGCTCAAACTCTCACCAAGAAAGGACTAGAAAGGGGTGTCGGTGTGTCAAGTGGAACAATATCAAGTGTTCAAATTTCGACAATTTTCGCTTGATTTCACACTTTTTTAAAATTCTCAAAAATTTTCCCCCATCCCCACACTTGGGATACATTGTCCCAATGTATGGTTTTGAGGGAAAGATCGCTTTTAACCAAAGACATTAGTTTTTTTTTTTATAAACAAAAGCAAACTAATAAACTAACAAAATTTCAAAGCTAAAGAACATGACAAGTCTAAGGAAAAAGTACATTGACCTGGTGAAGCTTGACACAACAGATATTGTAAGTGATCCAATTCCCTATCACCACCTTCACACAAATATCCGCACATCTTCCCTACACTTGAGTGCTGCCATGGCCCTGAAACATAGAAAACTAAAGAAATAACAAGATCAGTGAAAAACCTCGGGTTGCCTCCCGAGCATCGCTAAGTTTTCAAGTCTTCAGCCAAACCGTGCCACCCCCATTTAAGGTGGCTCAAAGAAATGGTTCCTGCCATCCCCATCATTTCCTCGTGCCATTGAGCAAAATGCATCCGTCTCGTTTCGACTCGGTGGGTAATCAAATACAATCTTGATTGAACCCATAGGTTTTTCTTCATGATCCGGTGGGTGATTTCTTCTCATTCTTTGAAACAACTTTTCACTAAACCCGCTATCCTTCGCCTCAACAAAATCGTAACTAATCATCTTAGTCGGAACATCAAATGACAACTTACGGTTCTTTTCGATCATGGTAATGATTCCTTATCTACAATCGATTTGAGCATTTGCCGTATAGAGAAACGGTCGACCCAAAATCACCCTTTGTTGTGACGCCATCATGGTAGTAGCATAATCTAAAACCAGAAAATCCACCGGGTATTCGAATTCTCCCAACCGAATCATAACATTCTTAGCCATTCCCCGTGGACGCCTCCAACTTTCATCCGCCAAACTCACCATGGTGTCTGCATCCTGAAGCGGACCAAAATCATACATATCATATAAGTCACCTGGTAGCACACTCATACTCGCCCCATAATCCAATAATGCATGGGGAATTTTTAATTTTCCCACTCGGATCGGCACAAGTGGTGCTCCATGCTCCTTGTCCATTTCAACCTCGGCATCCCTTCCTATACCTGCACTCACTTGACAAGAAGAAGTAAAAAATGTTTCATTAATTTCATTATTAGGAACGGTGCTTACCACATTGATATTAATGCTTTTTGTGTTCTTGGGATTTATCACCGTGTCATTTGGTGATTGACCTTTTGCTTTCTTTAATAATGCCACATCACTTGCAAGTTGACCCATGTGAGTGGTCAACAATTGAATAGCTTTGTCACGGATTTCATCTTTTTACATGCGAACATCATCCATTTTATTTCTTCGCTGCATCTCTAGTTGCATTGCCTTGAGCATCTATATGACCTCATTTCCACCAGAAGAACTTTGACCCAAAAACCCACTTTGATTATTGAACAGTTGGCGTGGAGCAAAGTTACCTTGACTTCCTTGAAAATTCAGGTTAACTTGGTTTGAGGGATTTCCATATCTAAAATTTGGGTGGTTTCTCAAACCGGGGTGGTAAGTATTGGAGTTCATGTTGTAATTTCTACCACCCCCTCCTTGCCCTTGCAATTCATTCACCTCCTCATATTTCCCTTCCCCTCCTTGGCAATTTTCAGCCGCATGTCCTAACTCATTACAAAGTGCACAAACATCATAAATTTGATTAGAAGTTTGAACATTACCATCATCTACCGCGTGCACTTGAGTTCGGGTAATGTCCGGTCGTACTCTCCTTGATGATTGAGCTTTCCTTTTTGATGTGACCGCCATTTGTTCCAAGAATTCCCAATCGTCATGCTCGTAATTTGTGCCAAAAGTACCATTTGTGATCGACATTAAGTCGCAAGCATCTTCAGCACATAACCCCTCATGAAAAGCATTCATCAACTCCCATAGCTCTATCCCATGATGAGGGCAATTCTTTATCATAATATTAAACCTCTCAAATACTTCATGAAACATTTCACTCGATTTTTGTTGAAAACTTCTCAACCCTTTTCTAGCATAATTTGTCTATTGAGCGGTATAAAATTCATCCAAGAATATTTGTTGCATTTCTGCCCATGTATAGATAGATGCCGAAGGTAGAGTGTAAAACCACTTTTTAGCCTTGTCTTCTAAGGAAAATTGGAATAGCACCAATTTAACATCATCGACTGAGAATCCTTGACCCCCAACAGTATTACAAATCGAATCGTAAGCCTCCAAATGAAAATAAGGCTCCTCCGTTGCTAAACCCTTATACTTTGGCAAACTTTGTAACGAATTCGTTCGCACTTCGAATGTCCTCCCTTGATCATTGTGAGAATGACTACCGGTGAAGGATTATGAGTGATTACCGGTCTAAAATGTGCTTCTATACCTCTTGCATGTTCTCGAAGATGTCTTCTTCGTACACCAATCCGAACCCTTGGACGAATAGGACCCATTGGTCTTTGTATAGGCCCTTGTGGTGCAAATGGTGGTTGAAATTGTTGTTGAATCAGTTGTTGTTGAATTGGCCTTTGAAATTGATGTTGTACATTTTGCGGACGAATTTGTTGTAATGGTGTAGGACGTTGCAATTGTGGCCCTTGTGGCCTTGGCCGAGTATGTTGCGGTATAATTTGTTTTTGAGAAATCCCACCAACACTTGGCATTCTTTGAGTTTGACCTTGCACATAAGTAAGCTCCCCTTGATCTCCATCACCCCCATATGCATATCCTTCTTCCTCATAACCCTCAAAATCTTCATACCCTTCACCATACTCATCTCCTCCTATACCCGAAAATTGCCCAAATGGATAAGATGAATATTGGAAACCCGATTGGTTCGGTGGTCTAAATGAAGAAGTGGCATGAACAACAGTTGAACCTTGTGGTAGTGAATGAGTTGAAGATGAACGCCCCGTAGCTGGAAAGAAATGAGAAAATGGTGGAATTGTGGTAGAAGGGTTAAAAGTATGTGTAGGTTCAACTTGGGTAGTGATAGGTAATGTGGTGTTGGTTGGTGTAACATCATGTGGTGGAGTAGGGTCAGTGGTGATGTTAGGCATGGTGGTATTCGGTGAAGGTTGTGTTGATGATGGTATGAAGGGTGGTGTAAGCTCACCCGCAGTGGGTGGTGGTGGCAGTGGATCCATGTATCTAAGTGGTGTAATTGGTGTAGTAGGTGTTGTTGGTGAACCGCTAATTGTAGGATCGATTTCGACCTAAACGAGTCGTTCGGAAGAGCTCAAATCCGTTTCAGAGGCGGAAACAAAGAAACGGACATGTACACAGCTAGAATCACACTTTAAACCTCTTGTAGATTGATTTTACAACGTTTACATTTACAAGGAAAACCGGCAATACCTCGGTATCAGATCTGAACAATGTTACAAATGAAATGACATTCTCTCCTATATATACTATTCCAGGTTCGCTCATAGTGACATCTACCATAAAAGCGAACCATGTGAAAACCATAAAAGCGAACCGTCATGTTGGCCATAAAAGCGAATCCCACATATTGTCTTTCAAGTGAACCCTTCATTGATTGGACCTTCAAATAAGATCATTTCATTGGACCTTTCATATAAAAGCACTTCATTTGACCTTTTAATGTAAACAAATCCCTCATTGGACCTTCACATGGTCCAATCACCAAATAGCCATTTTAACACCATTTCAAATCCTTTGCTCTTTGTCATTTACTACTTTGATGATTATAATATTATAATGATGACACAAGTATGATGTCATCATTAAACATGATGACGTCATGCTTGATTAGATTCGCAACGCAACCCTGACTCGACATTAGACGAAGACGACAGATGACTGCACCAACAGACTCCCCCTCAGATGTTGACGAGTCTTAAGTGTCGAGTCTTCAACGACTTCAGTCTTTCTCACAGTGTAAGCATCCTCAAATCTTTCACTTCTCTTTTCATCATCACCAACAGACTCCCCACGAACAATCTCTACTCGGATGTCTTCAGACTCCCCCTTTCGATATGCTGGGATCGCAGTCTGGCATGTTGTAATCACAAAGTCTTCAGATATCGGAACCTGGATCTATATCACTTCAAAACCTGCACATCCTCCACCCAAAAATAAATCTTCCGATGATAACATGTAAAAATCTAATGAGTCACTTGCAGACATTATACAAACAAAAAATGATTTTACAATGTTAATCTTTGAAGAACCACTTGAAGAGATATCATTTTTATTTTCAAAAACAACACACTCTCCCAAACCATCAGTTCATCATGTTTAGCACCCGGAATTTTGAAAATCAGCTTTTCAATACCAGTTGTCGAAAATCTTTTTGACTTTTTCAAAAATTTATGCTAAAACACACTGAAAATCTTTTTGGATTTTTGACATAAGAGAAATAAAATGCAGTAAAGAAATATTTACAAACATTATTTTTGTGAGTTTGTGCAAGAGGATCATATCAGCTTATGAGACAAATCACCAACACCGTTAAGCTTTATTTCATTTTAAGTTCTAAACAGTTTACCTAGATTGTCAGTATATTGGTCCACTTAAATTTTCACACAAAGTTCAACTGTTCCGAGATACGATATTAATGTTTTAAGCACTTAAACTTGTCCGTGTGTCCCACTACTTGAATATACTCCCGTATCCAGATCCCAATATTCAGTCTTACAGGTGAGTATACCACAGCTGATATATGTAAGGGGTTAGGTGCGAAACCGTGAGAGCTCAGGTCAGAACTTCCGTTTAGCAGAGAGATGACGGCTCGACTTTTGGTGTGTCCCCTTTAGAGGATCTTTTTTACAACAGCAATGACTATCAATTTTATTGTTTCATCGATTTGCTGAGGGCGGCGCTTTTTCAAGCATTTGCAGAAAGTATTATCCGGGGACTAGGTCAGTACTTCCATACAGCAGAAGTCCCGGGATAATACCCCAGATATCACTGAGCATAAAGACCTAGTATCTCAGAATAAGGGACCTTTCAAACAAGATTTCAGGGGTTACCTATATATCCAAGCAGTTTTGTTAACCCACAGAACAAGCAAGTTTGAAATTTAGGTTTATATCTCGTCACAGTTTATTAAATGTGCAAAAACCTACTGACACATCCACAGTAAGATTGTTTAACACTTTTAAACTTTCCAAATCTTTAGCATGTTGTGATAGTCCGCTGATGTACTATCATTTCCTCTTTTTCACAACAAACTCATTTTTGAATTTTATCAGTTTTTGTCTTTTTCAAATTTTCTAATGTTTTTGGATATCGATTTCGACCTAAACGAGTCGTTCGGAAGAGCTCAACTCCGTTTCAGAGGCGGAAACAAAGAAACGGACGTGTACACAGCTAGAATCACACTTTAAACCTCTTGTATATTGATTTTACAACGTTTACGTTTACAAGGAAAACCGGCAATACCTCGGTATCAGATCTGAACAATGTTACAAATGAAATGACATTCTCTCCTATATATACTATTCCAGGTTCGCTCATAGTGACATCTACCATAAAAGCGAACCATGTGAAAACCATAAAAGCGAACCGTCATGTTGGCCATAAAAGCGAATCCCACATATTGTCATTCAAGTGAACCCTTCATTGATTGGACCTTCAAATAAGATCATTTCATTGGACCTTTCATATAAAAGCACTTCATTGGACCTTTTAATGTATACAAATCCCTCATTGGACCTTCACATGGTCCAATCACCAAATAGCCATTTTAACACCATTTCAAATCCTTTGCTCTTTGTCGTTTACTACTTTGATGATTATAATATTATAATGATGACACAAGTATGATGTCATCATTAAACATGATGACATCATGCTTGATTAGATTTGCAACGCAACCCTGACTCGACATTAGACGAAGACGACAGATGACTGCACCAACACTAATTCTGTTTTCCCTTAACAAAATTCTATTGCCTCTTAATGTTTGCTCAATTTTCGGATCAAATGCCAGTGGTGATAGCTTGTGAGAGCTTCTAGTACGCATGCACCTGTAAATACCAACACACTAACACACCCAGCGTAAACCAGAAAAATAACAAACTTAAAAAGAATAAAAATAACACACGTTGCGCACTACTCCCCGGCAACGGCGGCAAATTGACGTGATGTCGTTGTCACAATTAAATTTAATCCAATTACTACTAAATAGTTAGTGGCAAGTGGGTATCGAACACAGGGAGTTTGTGGAATATGTGTTATTTAAAGGTTTATCTAAGTTGACTAAAATTAGACTAATTGCAATAAAAATAAATTCAAGAGTTGGTTTGATTGGGTGATTTTTAAAACTAAGATTACTAGTCTAATTGAAAAATGAGAATTTAGGTTGTAAACAATTTAGAGACAAATGATCATCTTTAGTTTCCAGTTTGCTTCGACATTTATGCTAACATTCCACTAGAAAGAACTACATAGACATAGTTCATGTGCAATTACTTGTTGTGATGAAAGGGAACTAAGTACTCGGATTCCTAGAATGCGAGGTTGTTACCCGATGACCAATTAATCAATACCCAATCCTAATTCTACCCATGATATCTCGATTGCCAATAGCACCAAGAACGTATGGTTTCAAATTAGATTAACATAAGAATTAACAATTTACAAACAAGCAATCACACACCATAACAAACAAATCATAAAGACAAGCTCATTATTCTAGAAATATGAAATCCAAACATAAAGTCTTACGCAAACCTTCAACCAAAGATAGTCACCATAAATTTAGCTACTCATGACTTGGACAATCATCATCACATACATATCAATGTTCAAAGGAATTAAAAACACTAACAAGATGTTTAGAAATTGTTGCAAGCTCTCAAGAACACCCAAAATTCGCCTCTAGACTGCTGGTAACTGAATGAGATTGATTGGATTTGAAGAGACATCATAAATCCGCATTAAAAGGTGGAAGTTACACATTTACGCAGGTTAGCGCCGTAAGCTACGGTGGCCACCGTAGCTTACGGTGGCTTGGAATGGCCTACGGTGGCTTTAAACTGTCATACGGTGACAAAAAGTGCCAGTCGGCGCCGTAAGCTACGGCCCTTGCCGTAGCCTATGGCAGGCTTCAACATGAAAACTTGTTTTCAGCATAACTTTTTCGTTTCAACTCCATTTTCTTCACCGTTTTCGCCTACTTTCTCGTAATTTCGTCCTTTATCATGCTATCCTCTTAATTCTTCAATTCCAAAAATTGATTTTTTTCATTTATTCTCCGTGTTCCTTCCATTTTAAGCTCTCGTTTGTACCTGAAACACCAACAACCGTAGTTATCTAATTCTAGACAACTACCCGATTAAATGTAGGATTTTATTATCATTTATACCACTTAAGGGTTGTCCTACAGACTACCCATCAAGTACCCACTATTGTTTGTTACGGCTGAAGCCTAATTTCGGGACGAAATTCCCTTAAGAGGGGGAGGCTGTAACACCCCGTGTTCCAAAAGTCAAAGCCAAAGTCAAGATTGAAGTCAAAGGGAGACGAGATTGCTAATTGCGATCTGTCACTCGTTGCCCAATTCCTGTTTTGACTTCTTTGACTCATAGATAGTCTAATTTAGGCTTAACGTTAGTTGTATTATGTGGAGTATTTATTAATAATCAAGGTTTATTCGATAATTATCGCATATTTGATCGCTTATCGCTATCGCACTTACAACTCGAATTACGCGTTCTGGATACTATTTTACGTGTGTGTGTGCCTTATGTGTTACTTGTGCATGTTTATTTAGGTTATGTTGTGGTGATCAATCGAAACGCGATCGAAACTCAATCGTAATCGAATCACAAACGCTAAACGCAAGTGAAATAGGATGATTGTATGTTCGATATAGTAGTTGGGATTAAAAGTAATTTGAATAGGAAACTCTATCGCATCGCAACGCTCACAATCGCAATAAAAATGGCAAACTCGTCGCACCGAACACCCGAACCAAGTGACTGATCGACCAGGCGATCGACCAGCGGTTCGATCGATCTACAACTCGATCGATCAGCCAGTCAGCCGGGCTGCCAACCGATCGACCAGCTCCTTTCCACTTTGGGTAACCCTATAAATACCCCATGTCACCATCAAACTTTCCACTTTTGCTCTCTGACGTCCGACCAGCGCTCTTGCTCGCTTTTTCCTTCGATTTCTCGCAATTCCGGTAAGATCTCAACCTAATCCTTGTACTTCTTTAATCTACACTTGATTCTACACCTTTCTATCTTTTAAATCTTATCTTTTAACAGTGAAATCACTAGATTTGAGGTGTTGTAGGATGATGTGAGCATGGTGTTCTTCAGAACTTCATGTTTTGACCTCAATCCACTAAAAACAACTTAGATCTAACCGATTTCCACATAGACAAACAAAGATCTTTCATAGATCTAAACATATTCACGGTGAAAAGGATTGAAAGATGATTTTTCCAACTTTCTTTCAACTCTTTTACACTCAATGCACTCAAAACCGATAGAATCGGGCTTGTTCTAACCTTCTACTCTTGTTGTTGATGAGTTGGTTCAAGATCCGTATTATATCCACGAGATTTCCGATTCCGGGTTAACCAAGAAAACCGTCTTGAACCGCTGGACTAACTGAACTTGGGTGGTTCCTGTTCAATCGGGTCACTAGGGTTTAGGATGGGGTTCTGTTGGTTAGCACGATATCAACACATCTCAATAAAATGACAAACTATCAAAACAACCAAGTGTAAGACAAACGGAACGACCAGGACGGAATGCCGTCCGATCGGACTGTCGTCCGATCGGACCATCATCCGAACGGGTTGTCACCCGAACGATTTACACCTTGGCCCCACACTTAACCTCTATTTTCAAAACCTTGAAGGATGAACATTGAACTAAGTGCTGACCGATCGGATTACCATCCGAGTGGACTACCACTTGACCATGTAATGATCGGACTTCAACACTTAAACAATTTTCAACATGTTCAATACCAGTGGGATGCCACCCGATCGGACTACTAACCGATCGAATGACAAACTGCGGTAAACTTGTTCTCACTAAAGTGTCCAACCAATCGGGTTGTCGTCCGATCGACCGACCTGAAAGGCAGTCATACTTCCATATTTTCAAAATGCTACAACGAAAACCTCAAAAGTTAAGCCATCATACACAAACACATCCTTCCCAAAGGAAGTAACAATCCACTCGAAAGGTCACCCGATCGGATGACCATCCGAGCGGACTGTCACTCGAACGACCAGCTATCCGATCGAACTGCTATCTGACCCACTTATACTTCGCATCGTTTTGTGCGTCACTTATCGTTATGCTATCGTTCTAATCGGGCTAACCTTACTCTCTAGCGCTCCCTTCAATCCATCAATCGCTATGAGTATACTTGATCCCTTTTTGCTTTATGCACTTTTGGGTGTTACATACGTTACTTATTCTAAATCACATCGAACACACTACACAATACATTTAACGCTAACCTTTACCGCATGTTATACGTGACTTATTGAATGATTGTTTGTTATGTTTACACATGGATGATGTCTACCTGCCTTAGCAACGATAGTACTATAGTTTGGACTCAACACCTGTTTACTCAGGGGTTGTTAAGGACAATTACCTACATGGCTCACAGTGATGAGTATGTATCGCGAACTGCCTTGGGCAGTCAACCCGCAGTCATTGTTATCGATACGTTCATGGCGATAACTAACATGCCTCATTTCACACTGTGTACATGTTGGTTATGCATAATTGATTTCGAACTCTATTATATCTATTAAACTTGTATGCTCACCTTTACACTATGTGTATTGACTTTTACTTTAACGTATGTGACAGGTGCTTAGGATGCTTATTTGCTTACTTTGCTGTGAAATCGAGTCTAGGAAAGACCTAGGTCAACAATAAGTAATTGTCTGTAATAAGAATTTGAGTTGTCGAAACAGAACAATTTGACTAGATCTTTTCTGTAATAATTGTATTATCATTTATGACATGGTATGGGACGTGTTGCTTTAACTATTTTGTAAATATAGTTGTTATGGAAACTTCTGGATTATCTGTTTCACTCAGTGCCGCGCCCCGATGATTCAGTCATCGGTTGTGGTGTGACATTATTATTATTATTACTATTATTATTTTATTGATTAATATAGTAAAAACAGTAAAAGTAAAATTTCGATCCATTCTCCTTTTATCTTAAAAGATTTTTTTCTTAATATAGTAATAATTAATAATTATTCATAATTAAATGTTTATAAAAGAAATTTTGCATAGACGCTTAAGGTTAAGGGTGAACGAGATGGGTGCGGGGTGAAGGGCGGTGAACCCCTTCAACGCGCGGGGAACACCGCTGCCGTTCCCATTCACCGTGCGGCACCAAAGAATTGCGGGAAATATTCAAAGCATGGAATATGACCATTGGACACTTGACCATTTGAATGTCATGGTATATAGCCGTTTAAATTAAAAATGTTATACACCAGACATTTTAGGACCAACCCATTACTTATGGGCTTTAGGGTTTATAGTTATGTTTATCTATATATTGTAATGTTGAATAGAATGAAGATGTGAATTCAGTTTTATCTCTATTTTCTCTTTGGTTTTTATCAAAAAAAAAGTTTTTTTTATATATTTAAACTATATAAACCCAACTCATTTTAAACTTCACACCAATTCATTTCCTTATTTCTCCAAAACAACTCTACCCCTATTTTATTTAAAGAGTTAAAGGTTATTTTAGTCTCTATGGTTTGGGCCATTTTGCCAGGTTAGTCCAAAGGTTTTATTTTTTACCTGTGGGTCTAAACAGGTTTCACCGTTATCATTTTAGTCCACTGGGTTAACTTCATCCATTTTTTCTGTTAACCACAAGGCCAATTCGGTCATTTTATATGTAATTCTGTTAACTAGAAGGGCAATTCGGCCATATAAAATGATCGAACTGCCCTTCTTGTTAAGAGAAAAAATGGATGAAGTTAACCCAATGGACTAAAATGGCAACGGTGAAACCTTTATGGACCCACAGGTAAAAATTGAAACCATTGGACTAAACTGACAAAATGACCCAAACCACAGAGACTAGAATGGCATTTAACTCTTATTTAAGAATGATGGAAGAAATACCACTGTTTTTTCACACCAGATAGCAGTGACGACGAGTTAGCTTCAACCGATAGTAGCACAACTTTTTCTAAATCTCATCGAGGAAACCAAACTACAAGACACGGGCACATCTAGTAAGAAACGTTTTGTTCCTTGATATTCACCAATTTATACATATTTTAGTCCCCCATTTTATCCCCATTTTATGCGTTTTCGGCTGTAAAACCGTTATTCAGATACTTAACCAGGTATACTTTTGTTTACAGGCCTAAAACAGCATACCAGACAAGACAAGATGATAGTGAAAATGAGGATTTTCCGGTCGAAACGAATGAACTGCGAACATTCTGTGGAAAACTCTGACCTGGGCAAGTTGCACCCCCGTGCGACTGGTGGCACCCCCATGCGGATGCGACAACAAGGCTCAGCTCGGCGTTGCACAGCCAGTGCGATCAGGAGTGCAACGAAATCTCGAAAACGCACCCCCGTGCGATTGGTGGCACCCCCGTGTGGATGCGACAACAAGGCTCAGCTCAGCGTTGCACAGCTAGTGCGATCAGGAGTGCAACGAAATCTCGGGAACGCACCCCCATGCGGTTGGTGGCACCCCCGTGCGGATGCGACAACCAGCACCAGCCCGGATATGCACTACCAGTGCAACTGCTCGTGCCACCCCAACCCCGGAGACGCACGCCCGTGCAACCCATGGCACGCCCGTGTAGTTATAAAGACCAGTCAACTCTGCTGACGTCATGAACAGTAACTCCAATAATTCAAAAAGTGAACGGTCGTGCCATAAAGTGCACGACCGTGCGATCGTAAAATGATATAAAAAACTTGCAGCAACATTCTGCTCGGAACTCTGGACATTTTGGGAGCGATTCTGGCGATTTTCAGGCTCCGGAGGCTTCTGCTTTCACCCGGATTCAAGCCACATTGTGCCGATAAGCTTCGTTATCTTCCAGATTCTTAATCTAGTGCTTGTTTATGGTTTGGTTTTCTAATCTTTCCAGAATTTTGTTAATCTTTCAAGCATTTAGATTAATATTTATGTATTATTGTAGCCTTTGGGCAAAAACACAACAATCCCTTGCTTGATTATAGCCATTAGTATGTTAATCTTCGTTTGTAATGACATTTGGAAGTATTTTCTATGTTAATCTTTGATGATTAGTTTGCAACCTTGTGATTGGTATTGATTTCTTGATTATAAGTAATTGTGTTGGATGATTGGTACTTGGTTAGTTGAGATAGTTGAAAAATGAAGCTTAATTAATCATGTATTAGTAAACTTTAAACTTGGTTAACTAGTTTAGCTTGGTTAAAATGTGGGCACCATGATACTAGAAATGGTTAGTGGTTTAATAAAATGTAATTATTGTTAATCAAGAAAGCTTGCCGTCACGTAAAGACCTTAACGGGTTAAATGGTGTCGTTATGAATTCTTAATATAAATTGTTTACTTAGTTAGTAGTTTCGGCCAAAATTGCTTGCTTGGTGAATTTATATTCTAGATTTGTAAAATGAACTCGGTTGTGATTTAATCTAGTTTATGCTTGTCTCGGTGGTTGCATTGTGTTTATCGGTGTCGCTTTCCTTGTTTAAGTGAGGTTAGATAACTCCTAACGGATGACTAACTTATTTTTAGGAGATTTTCATAGACATTTATCAATTGCACGTTAAAGAACAATTTTAGGTGGTTAAAGTGTGTTTATCGTTTTAACTTTTCGAAGGATTGTCATGTTAGGATTCCCGAAAGGGATACTAATTGTCTCGAAATTGGAAAATTGACTGAATGCTTCTAGTGCCAAAACCGACTTAGTTGACATGCTTTGGTTGTATATTAAGCAAGGCTATTTATCTATTTTAGTATTTGAAATCTATTATGTTTTTATATGTATTTGTTTATGCTTACTTTAGTTTAATTAAAATCAAACAACTTATCTTTTTACCGATAGTTTAATGACAAAGGTCTAGTATTATTCCTCCGCCCATTTCCTTGGATCAATATTTGGTTCTTACCGATACTTTACTACATATATGAGGGGGTACACTTTCCTCTTTCGTGTGTGTTTTAATGTTGAAGTATAAATCACTTTTATAAATTTAAAACCGAATCGTGTGTTAGATTCATTGCGAAAACATGTATATACGCGCACACGTCAAGTTTTTAGCGCCGTTGCCGGGGAAATGGCGAGCTTTAGGAACGACCCGAGTCATTGTTTTATCGGTGTATATACTTGTTAATATTTGTGAATATTTTCTTGATTATTTATTTGTTTATTTATTTGTTAATATTTCTTTCTTTTCATTTAATTTATTCATTTTGAAGCTTATTTTAAACACTTGTGAATTTTCTTTATTCCATTTATTTGTTCGAATTCGGACTCATTATTCATTTATTCTGTGAGTTTTTGGCTCCGAAAAAGAAAACATTCTTATACTGACCGACTCGATTATTTTACTCATTATGATTTTTATAAAACTCCGGGCCCATTCTTGAATTTTTATAAAATTTCCAGCCCATTTAAATAAAAATTATGTTTCTTTTCAGCAAAAAAAAAAAAAAAAAAAACAGAATTATTATAATAATATAATATTCATGTGTGTTGGATTTTCGTTTGCGGTTGATGTCCTCAACCCCGCAACCGCCACTGTAGAGCCTTCCGACGAACCCGAGAGTGATCTGAAGAGATGTCTTTGCAAAAGATCCCGTGTGGTGGCAGCTATGGACGAGCCGATGGAACCCGCTGAGGCCGAGGGCTCAACCGACGCAGGGAACATCATCATGGTGGACGACGAGCCGCCGCTAAACAAGTCGAACCAACCCGGAGGTACGGACTGACGATAGTAGCACCTAGTTTTGAACTCCACACCCCACATGCGTCTTAAGTGTGATGTTGAGAGTCTACGTTACTGACTCGAGGACCAAAAATGTAGCATGAGCGTCTTTGTCGCTTTAGGAGTAAAAAAGTCTATATTTATGTTTTTGTCGTCTTTACGTAATTTTGGTGTGTTTGGTAATTTCCGTAGTCGTGTACAGTTTTTAACCATACTGAGCGAAGGTTCTATGTTAGACAAATGTTAAAACAGTTAGCGTGCTGCAAAAATGGCGAAAAACGGCCAAAAGGAGTGCTGGTTTCTACAGCAAAAAGACACATTTGCAGATTTGGCATGGCCGTGCCATGGGTCACATGCCCGTGCGATTTCGGGCTGGCCTGCACCTCGAGTCGCACCCCCGTGCATTACCGAGGTCAACGTGCAAGAATGGGTCAACATCGGATCCACACGCCCGTGCGAAAATCCGCACGACCGTGCGCATGGTCAGGGGCATTTTGTCATTGTTCCATATAAATGCCCTCATCTGCATCCACTTCTCACATTCGCGAAACCCTACTGCACTCTCGTTCCTGGCCGATTTTTCCCCAAAATCGCACCATTTTTTGCACGGTTTCTCAGATCTTCTCGCACGGTTTTTTTTCTTGTTGATTTCCTGTTTTTATCGCTTTCTAGGGTTAGATTCTCCGATTTCTTCAAGGCTTTTTAGGGTTCCCTTCATAAACAAATCGAAACCCTAGCCCTTGCAAGAACTTCACAAATCATGAACACCCGGCTGATTTCCTAACCCCCTGTCACTAGAAACTTGAAAAATTTCGAAAAGATTTGACTGTTCTGATTCGGGGTTAAGAATCTGTAGAAAACGGGATCGCACGGTCGTTCTGTACATGGAACGGTCGTGTGTATGCGGGTCGTTCATGATTTTTAACTGTGGTGCCGGATATGCATGGTGATGCGACCAGTCGCACGTCCGTACAATCCCGTCATGTTCCGATAATCAAGACCGCACCACCACTGATCTCGGTGACGCATGACCATGCGTCCATTCGCACGCCCGTGCGAAACACCCAGATCAGTTTGACAGAATCTTCATAACTGTGTGTTCGGCTGAGCATGAAGAGGAGGAGCAGAATCAGCCACCACCCACACCACCACACCAGCAGTTCCAGCAGCACCAAGACTGGCTACCCGGCATCCCATCTTATCCTGATTTGTACCAGCAATTTCAACAAATGCAGCTGAACCAGGAGCAGCTGCGAGTCAACCAGGAGGTGGTGCTGACGGTGATGATGAGTAGCTGGTGGTGGTAGTAGCGTTTCAGTACATTATATTTCGGGTGTTCATTTTGGTTGTTATTTTAACACCCCCGGTTATGTACTCTTTAGTTTATTTGTCTTCTCATGTTTGGATTTTAGTACTTCTATTTATGTAAATTATGGTTTGTTTGGTTTATTTGTTTCTGTTCTGTTTTGCTGTACCATGTGACATACTTGCAGATTTTGGCTATCAAGTCTTCGACCGGAGCACATCACAGATACAGCTTGGAAGTCTCGTTGCATCACAATCATCTTGAGGGGAGTATTATTCTCCTTTTTCTCTATATTTCGGGTTTCGCATTGGGGACAATGCGAAGTTCAAGTGTGGGGAGGGGTTTAATTTGTTAACTTTGTTTGTCCTCTAAAAAAAATTCAGAAAAATGATTCAAAAATATCTGTATTTTGTACATATTTTAGTAAATAAACCGGTTGGTTGTGTTTTAGAAAGCTTCAGACATGATAAAAACTCGACAAGCAAAATAAATTTTGAAAAAGGAAACCAGAAAGCGTGACAAACAAAGAAAGACTTGCATGATAGTTTTCACACTTTTACCCATTCTTTCCATTACGTGAGCATATTTGAGCCTTGATATTGTTGTATATTTGTTCATTTCGGATATAGGAGTGAGCCGGATGTCTTGTGTAATTTAGAACTTGTCACTAGTATGCTTGTTAAGACCATGAACGTGCGGAACTGTGTAAAAGTGATAGAGGCACTTAGATTACCCCTTTGTTGTTAGCCTTGTTCTTTGTGTTGTGTTTCCCGTAAACCTTACATTACCTTTAGGATTAACCATGTCCAGCCTTCCCGTTTACCTTTGTTTACCCAACATAATCACCTACTTAGCCAAATTTAGCCTTTTTATGTTTTAAACCTTTTAGTGTTGAAACTCGACCAAAATAATCGTTTAACTAGCGCTTGTTATAGTTTCTTATTCATTGGATAAATCCATTAGTGTTTCTAAAAAAAATAAATAAAAAAAAAACAAAAAAAGCAGAAAATAAAACACCATAAAATAGGGTGAATTCGACAAAATTCGAGCAATTTTGAATGCTAAAATGTTAAAATGTCGTTGATGAGCTCGATTTCGCAAAAGTCGCCTTTTTAAGGCATTTGTATGTATAGTTGTACTGTTTGTTGCTAGTTAAACGCTACTACCGAGTTTTAACCATTTCGCCACTTTAAATATCCATTTCCATACCCTTCGCCCAAGCCTAACGTTAAAACCCGTAAAGACCTTTTGATTTGCACTTTTTCACATGTTAGTTGCTGGAGACAAGTTTTGTAGTAGCCCACTTGGTAGAGGCTCTTGCCTCTTAGTGGGAGGTCTTGGGTTCAATCCCAAACAAGGAGTAGATTAGTATTTATTTAGTGTAATTTAGGAGTATGTATGGTTTTCCATTCAAAAAAAAAGTTGGTGGAGACGAGATCTTATGACAAGCTTATGATATTACACATTTCATTGACGAGGCATTGAGTGTTTACACATACACACTTTATGTATGTTTCATAAGTGTGTTTGAACATTGTGAGGTGTGTGAAGATTAAAATGCTAAGTCAATCGGAGTGAAGTCACGACTTTTTGGTTATCTACAGATAATTGCATATGCTTGTTTGGTTTGATTCATTTGATGTTGTCTTTCGAAAAACCGGCTAACCGTTTGTAGTTGTTTCAATAAATAGTTTGTAAATACTCGTTCTTGTTAGATTCTTTTTTTTATCGTATTTTAGTTTAGCTTGCTTGAGGACAAGCAAGGTTCAAGTGTGGGGAGATTTGATATTCACCAATTTATACATATTTTAGTCCCCCATTTTATCCCCATTTTATGTGTTTTCAGCCGTAAAACCGTTATTCAGATACTTAGCCAGGTATACTTTTGTTTACAGGCCTAAAACAGCATACCAGACAAGATGATATTGAAAACGAGGATTTTCCGGGCGAAACGAATGAACTGCAAACATTCTGTGGAAAACTCTGACCTGGGCAAGTTGCACCCCCTTGCGACTGGTGGCACCCACATGCGGATGCGACAACAAGGCTCAGCTTGGCGTTGCACAGCCAGTGCGATCAGGAGTGCAACGAAATCTCGGAAACGCACCCCCGTGCGATTGGTGGCACCCGCATGCGGATGCGACAACAAGGCTCAGCTCGGCATTGCATAGCCAGTGCGATCAGGAGTGCAACGAAATCTCGGGAACGCACCCCCGTGCGGTTGGTGGCACCCCCATGCGGATGCGACAACCAACACCAGCCCGGATATGCACTACCAGTGCAACTGCTCGTGCCACCCCAACCCCGGAGACGCACGCCCGTGCAACCCATGGCACGCCCGTGCAGATCTGAAGACCAGTCAACTCTGCTGACGTCATGAACAGTAACTCCAATAATTCAAAAAGTGAACGGTCGTGCCATAAAGTGCACGACCGTGCGATCGTAAAATGATATAAAAAACTTGCAGAAACATTCTGCTCGGAACTTTGGACATTCTGGGAGCGATTCTGGTGATTTTCAGGCTCCGGAGGCTTCTACTTTCACCCGGCATCAAGCCACATTGTGCCGATAAGCTTCGTTATCTTCCAGATTCTTAATCTAGTGCTTGTTTATGGTTTGGTTTTCTAATCTTTCCCGAATTTTGTTAATCTTTCAAGCATTTAGATTAATATTTATGTATTATTGTAGCCTTTGGGCAAAAACACAACAATCCCTTACTTGATTATAGCCATTAGTATGTTAATCTTCGTTTGTAATGACATTTGGAAGTATTTTCTATGTTAATCTTTGATGATTAGTTTGCAACCTTGTTATTGATATTGATTTCTTGATTATAAATAATTGTGTTGGATGATTGGTACTTGGTTAGTTGAGATAGTTGAAAAATGAAGCTTAATTAATCATGTATTAGTAAACTTTAAACTTGGTTAACTAGTTTAGCTTGGTTAAAATGTGGGCACCATGATACTAGAAATGGTTAGTGGTTTAATAAAATGTAATTATTGTTAATCGAGAGAGCTTGCCGTCACGTAAGGACCTTAACGGGTTAAATGGTGCCGTTATGAATTCTTAATATAAATTGTTTACTTAGTTAGTAGTTTCGGTCAAAATTGCTTGCTTGGTGAATTTATATTCTAGATTTGTAAAATGAACTCGGTTGTGATTTAATCTAGTTTATGCTTGTCTCGGTGGTCGCATTGTGTTTATCGGTGTCGCTTTCCTTGTTTAAGTGTGGTTAGAAAACTCCTAACGGATAACTAACTTATTTTTAAGAGATTTTCATAGACATTTATCAATTGAACGTTAAAGAACAATTTTAGGTGGTTAAAGTGTGTTTATCGTTTTAACTTTCCGAAGGATTGTCATGTTAGGATTCCCGAAAGGGATACTAATTGTCTCGAAGTTGGAAAATTGACCGAATGCTTCTAGTGCCAAAACCGACTTAGTTGACATGCTTTGGTTGTATATTAAGCAAGGCTATTTATCTATTTTAGTATTTGAAATCTATTATGTTTTTATATGTATTTGTTTTTGCTTACTTTAGTTTAATTAAAATCAAACAACTTATCTTTTTACCGATAGTTTAATGACAAAGGTCTAGTATTATTCCTCCGCCCATTTCCTTGGATCGATACTTGGTTCTTACCGATACTTTACTACATATATGACGGGGTACACTTGCCTCTTTCATGTGTGTTTTAATGTTGAAGTATAAATCACTTTTATAAATTTAAAACCGAATCTTGTGTTAGATTCATTGCGAAAACATGTATATACGCGCACACGTCATTCGTCGTGATCATGAGAGTGGCCACGAAACCCTTATGGCAGATTATTTTGTCGAGGACCCGAATACAACGAAGATCTATTAGGTCATATGTCTGTATGTCAAAATGTTTGTTTCTAAAAATTGTGAGCGACGTGGAAGCAAATAACCCGTGGTTTAAAGAGGGCGTAGATGCGAGAATGAAGAAGGGTTTTACACCGTTGCAAAAAGTTACATCAGCTATTAAACAACTTGCAGCCGGTAACCCTCCAGACGAGAACGACGAGTATTTACATATGGCCAAAAGGACTTCCCGTGAGTGTCTAGAATATTTATGCGAAAAAGTATCTAAAAAATAAGTTCCCGAGTTCTTACGTAGGCCAACAAGCCACGACATGACGCTTTTGTACCAAGCTCATGAGGATAAACATTACCTCCCTGGTATGATGAGTAGCCTTGATTGCATCCATTCATATGCAGAATGTGTCCCACAGAGTTTAAGGGGCCAATATATGAGAGGATACCACCATTACCCTACAGTTATGCTCGAAGCGGTGGCCTCTCAAGATTTGTGGTTTTGACATGCTTTTCGCGGTCCTCTAGGTGCACAAAACGACATCAATGTGCTTCAGCAATCTCCATTATTTCTTATTTCATACTGAACGAAATGGAACGACCTCAAATTGTCTATTTTACGTTAACAACCACTTATACAAACGTGGTTACTATCTTGTGGATGGAATCTACCCTACATGGTCCGTGTTTGTCAATTTTTTTTCCATATCCTCGCCTACTAGACAAAAAGAAGTTCAATAAGCAACACGAGGCGGCAAGAAATGACGTGGAACGGACTTTTGGTGTTTTGAAGTCAAAATGGGGTAAAATGAATCGGCCAATGTGTGCTAGGAGTGTGAAAAAATAGATACGTGGTGTATACGTTTATTATTTTGCATAACATGATTTTAAAAGACGACGGAAACGCGATAGCACCGGTACACATTCGGGATCCTCCAGTTGAGCCCGTTCTTGATGACAGTGTGTCAAACGAGCTTATGGATGAAGAGACGCATTGAAGAGTAAAACATGATCTCGTTGAGCATCTCGGAAGAATAACCTATTGGTGGAATCCGACAAAGAGTAGTAATTTTAGTTAGTTAATTTAGTTTATTTTTAATTAAATGTAATTTTAATTATTTTTAATTAAATGTAATTTTATTTTATTTTTAATTTAATTTAATGTAATGTAATGTTTTTTTTTAATTTATTGTACTTTTATTTTGGAAAAAAATATGTTTCAGTTATTAATTAAGTAGTTTATTAAAAAAGAAAAAAAAATTAATTTACCCCATCTCATGAGTGGTGACCACCCTTTAGATCGTCCCTAATAGGGCGGTATATACCGTTGGAAACGATGATGGCGCCCCACAGCACCCGACTACAACGTTACGGCCGGCGCTATGGGGTAAGTTTTTTGCCTCCCTGCTATGTATATCACGATGTTACCATTCCTTCCCCATTCTCTCTCTCTCTCACACACACACATACACACACATATATATATATATAGTGGAGATTTCAAATATGCGTACATATATATAAAGCGTACATATATATAAAGCCCTATACATATATAACCCCATTACACACTCAAGTTATATAAAGCCCCATAACCCCCACCCCCCCCCCCCTTTCTTGCACAATTGCCACTTATCACATAACCCCCTACTATGGGGCTCTACCACTACACATGGCCTTATGTTTTTTGGGCAACATGGGAGTTAGAGAGTGGAATTGATATGGAAATAGATTATTAGGTGGGTGGAAAGTTTACCCCATCTAAATGAGGGTGCACCCCCTTCACCCTAAGATCTTCTCCTGTTGGATTTGATGAAGATTTGAATATTTTACCTTTCCCATAAGGGCACTCGGTGTGGGGGTCATCTAGGCCCGACGATGACCCCAAACACTGTTCCGGTGGTTCGGCGTCATCCAAAACGTCGGGGTAGTGAGGTTGGGACGGAGGTAAAGGACAAAAGTTGTTGCATCTTCTTATCACACACACATATACATACAACATATACATATATATTTTAAGCCCATCCCCTTTTCCTTAGATCCATCCTCTTTGTCCCATTCTCACACCCATCCTATGTGGTGCTGACGTACACCGAGTAGCCTAACTGAATTTTCTGCACAAAACACATTAATTCATTTTTTTTCACTTTTACCCTCATTTCTCTTCGTCTCTCTCACACACAAACCTCCAAAAATCCTCCATTCAACCCCCACAAATCTAAAGTTATCGCATCTTCTGAGACTGAACAACACATTCATTCACCTTCTTACACGTGAAACTGCCCCACCTCCTACTTTGTCTTTCGTTTCCCCTCGCAACCTCCTGCTACACCTTTTCAAATACTCCAGACGCGTTACATTAACGTGGTGGTTGCAAATATTTCTGGTGATTTTCCAAATACTCCAGACGCGTTACATTACCATGGTGGTTACAAATTTTTCTGGTGATTTCCAGCGACGAAAATCGTTCTATATGAGGTTGTTAGTGGTGTATTTGTGCTCAGATCTGAACCTATTACAAGTAAAACACTGGGCCCTACTTTATCGTAGAACCCTGATTTAATCCGAAGCTCCGAAAACATCGCCGACAACAATTGTAGGATGGAAGCAACTCCCATCCGTCGCTTTTGATGTCGCTCTTTTGCTGAGGGACCGAATGTGTAAAATATAGAAAGTTACGTGCTCATTCCCATGGAAAACATACTATTGTGGCTATTTGTAGATATCATAAGTAGATATCATAAAATTCACTGGCGTACTGTAGCAGAGCTACACTAAATTTGTGTTGTTCTTTAATATATACTAGGTTGTTTCCACCCGTGCGTTGCGGCGAGGAACCAACCTGTTTTGAAAGAAAAAAAAAACTAAAATAATTAAGAACCTAGTAGTTGATAACGATTTATATTTCATTTAGAGATTCTCAGTACAATACCATCAACTATTTATAAAAAACCCATAACTAAATTCAGTAATGCCACCGCTTCCCACTGTTAACCGTCCCCCGGCAACTCACACTCCCAAAGAAGTTCTACTTTAAAGACTCTTTAACATTACCATCACTTCCTTCGAACAAACAATCACCCAAAGGTTGCTTTTTAACATATAGTATAACGTGTTGTAGTGGGTCGGTTTAGACGTAGATAAATTGTGAGGACGGTGTTCGGGTCTTGAACGCTTCGACCGGAATCTAACACCTACTTGCAAGTGCGGAATCCATGAAATAGGTTGAGAGAATCACTGAGATACTGTGCAAAGATTGTATCATTAAAGTAGAAAGAAGTTACAGATCCTGGAAACAATTGGATGAAGTTTCCCCTCTGTTTGCCAAAAGTTATCTAAAACAAGAAGCCAAACATCTATTTATAGATGTTGGCCATCCGTCCGAAACCATACTTGCCCATCCGTCCGGATGGACTATTACACATACCAAAACCTTGTTTCATGACAGATATCATTCTAAACATACATTAAACAATACAAAGACACAAAACAAGATAAACTAAGACTCAATACAAGACGAAAGCTACAGACATAGTACATTCACAGACTCCCCCTTGGATGTAGTTGTAGTCGTCTTCCTGTATAGTCTTCATTAATCCTTCTTGTTGTATCTTCTCTCTCTCTCTCTCTGCTTCTGCTTCCTTTCCGCTTCTCATTGCGCTAACTTTTCTCGTCGCTCGAATCTTCCTTTCGTTATCCACCATACACAATATTCTTTACAACCATCTAATAATTTTGACCATCTGGGAATCTTCCTTTCTTCCTTTTTAATTGGAGTTTGATCTGTATCAAATTGCCCCATTCCCAATTTCGATTTTGCTCTCTTTGCAGCGTCAGCCATTTTCTGATTCATTTGTTCATTGTGGCGTTCTTCTTTCAAAAATTCTTTGAGGTCGAGATCTCTCCAATTTGACTTCCAATAGTGGCCTAAATTGTTGTCTTTTTCAAAGCACATAGTCACCAACTTCTGATATTGTGAATTGTTGATGCATAAATGTCTGTTAACTTCGTCTTGTATCGAGTCATGTAATAGAATTGATAGAACAGATCGCGTAGTACGCTAGATGGTTGGAAGTTTTTCTTGAATCTTGAATCTTGGAATTTTTCACTAAACTTGAAATCTAAAAGAAATGGGTCTTGAAACAAATAAAAATGGTGGTGATATATATGTATGTATAACCGTACATATATATGTGTGTGTATGAGCCTTGAAGTTCGATTTCTTGTTAAATACTTGTTTATGTTGTTGCATGTTCTTGAATAATAGTTTAAATGCAAGTGATTGATGATCTATGTATGATATGTTAAATGCTTAAATACATCAGCAAATAAATCTGAATATATCATATATTTGATGCATTTAGATTAACATAAAATGTTGATGTTATGATAGTATGATTTAGGCACTTGTACATGAAGGAATATGTCGATTTAAAGCTCAAGAGATGATGAAAAATGGTTATATGACAAAAACTGTTTTAGATCAGGTTACAAGCACTAAAAATAACATTATTTGGTGTAATATAATGGCATAAAACTTTGACATAGGTTTGGTAGCATTGCATGTTGTACATATAGCTTAAAAAGTGATAAAATATGTGAAATTTGAATGATTTATATGCTCTATTTAAGACCTGAACTATTGTGAGTATAACCATTATTTTATTCAGCAAATAACATGGGTTGTGTCAAAATTTCAAGTCGTTTCGATTTGGGATGGTTCGGGTAACGTTTGATGCAAAACTATGCGGTAAAACGGTTAAAAATCGCCTTTTCGGAGGATTTTTATTAAACTGTTTTTGATCAGTAACCAAACTGATATTTTAGTAAAAAAAAAATAAGTATTTTAACTTATATTAAGTTTACTTGGTGTTCGTTTAGTCATACGTGGCTTCCGACGTCCAAAAATGTTACCGAAACGCTAAAATAAGTGTTTTTCAACATAACTAGAATGGGTTGTTCATAAGTAAATTTAATGTGTCACAATGTGCTATGTGTTTTACAATATGTGTATGATGATGTGTTAGTGTTGACAAGATTATGCATATTACGCTTGAGTATATGTATATATACAAATACACCAAAATAAACAAAAATAATAACTTTTCGAGAAAACTCAAAGTTATGTGAAAATTCTAAGTATCGGAGAAACTTCGGTATTTATGTGAATTTTGATTATTAAAATCATCCTTACTTTATTTAGGACGCATAAACAATTTGAGGGATTGTGTTAACATTTAAAAACGCACCCAAGGTGAGTACATAGTCCCCTCTTTTATTGTTTTCAATTGTTTTGGGGTGATTCATATGTACAAAGCAAATTTCAAAGTTTAAACGATGATTTCAAAAACGATTAAGGTGGTTTATACAAAACTAATAACGATTTCGATAAGGTGTACACGACTTGTTGGTTGTAATTACATAACGAATGACATTCATTAGCATTGATCAAGCCGACCAGTATTAGGTTATGGTACCATAGGATCTGACAAATCCCGTTATTGCACTGCACCCATGGTTATGTGTGGGGGTTGTGGGTAACGACTGAATCTGATGATTGTTAACTTACCCTTTGGTGGTTTGTTAATACGAAACGAGTTGAACAATAAACGAGTCACACAGGTTTGAATGTTGTTAACGAGACGACCAAAAGTAGTTTCACTATTAAAACGAATACGATTTTGAGGCGAGTTAAACGATTCGAAACGAGATACACGAGGTGAAACGAGTAAACGAATTAAACGATTGGTTTTGGGCAATAATTAGCTAATGGGGCGGGTGTAGTATGATAGTATCATGGTAGATGCGCCGCTGGTACATCTTATATATATAAGTGCTTCTATCATGTTACATTGCGTGTCGTTATTTAGCTCACCGAGGAAACGATTTTGAAACAATATCACACAACGATGTTTTTCTAAGAGATATAAATTATACGAGTTTTTACGAGATGTTTTACAAGTTGATTTTCAAAAGCAAATGTTTTTGGGTTAAGAATCATGGCTACGAGGTTTTATAAACTATAACCCGCTTGATTCGAGTTGGTCAATTAAGTTGCAATATTATACTATTTTCAAAACAAAGTTTTCAATAAAGTATTGCAACACTTAAACTAGCCATGAATTCGACACTCCTATAAAACCTATGTACTCGCCAGCATTTCTTTGCTGACTAAGTTTTTACATATGTTTCAGGTGTTGATACTTGAATGACTGCTAGGATGCATGCGTCACATAGGATCTGGACAAGGCCTTAGTGACATAATAACTATGATAGACAATATAAAACTTGTTTATTCTATGTTAAGACAATGCAATGCTTAATATTATCAATAAAACGAAACACTTTTTGTATCCATGGTTGTGAAACGATTGCTTCTGTTACGACACTCCCCGATGTTTCCGCCACGGTTTGTTGTCCTACGTGGTCGGGGTGTGACAGAAGAAAGTTGGTATCAGAGCCAATGGTTATAGGGAATTAGGTTATTAGTAATGCTTTGACCTAGACTATAACTTTAGGACCCTAACACAAGTTTTCTTGTGTTTAGATTTTAAAACAAAACCGTCACCTATCCTTAGGTGATAACCACAACGAGAACACAAATCCGAATCTGCTTCGAAAATTAATCATCCGTTCGAGGATGAATGATTACTAGGTTTTGAACCCTCTGTTATATGGTTTTGAACCCTTCCAGTTTGATTCATTTTTGGCTTAGTGCCTATTGAATTTTCAAAATCTCGTCAAAGTTTGGGTTAAAATAATGTGAACACGTGCAAACTGGAAGAGTGAGTGCCTATACCCTGAGTTTTCTGTCTAAGGCTAGAGTGTTCGTACAAATCCACATAATCGGACCAGTCACTCTTACCTGGGAACTCTTGGGGTGAGTGTTCACTTATAGGCGAGCATGTCTTCGCGATGCATTATTCTGATTCATTTACTTTGATTAGTCACTGCGTGTCCTTTGTTTGTTCGAGGTAACGAACGAATGATCGCCCTCCTTGTGCTTTTTCGATACATCTTTTGCTTTTCCTAATTATCAACCTTACTCGTTTCTCATATTTCCTTGTTAGACAATGCCTCCACGACGTGAAGCACAGTCTTTTACCATTGAAGAAATCGCAGCCCTGGTTTCTCAGCAAGTGGCTGCTGTGCTTCCCGGTGTTGTAACTCAAGTTCATGAGATATACAACAACATCAATAATAATAACAACAACAATGCGCAGTGTAATTTCAAGAATTTCAATTCTGCTAAACCTCTAAAGTTTTCTGGGTCGCAAGGAGCAACTGCGCTCCTACAGTGGTTCGAGAGTATTGAGAACACATTCAGGCATGTGCAGTGTCCGAATGCACGTAAGGTTGAATTTGCTACAAGCGTGTTTGAGAAGCGAGCGCTTACCTGGTGGAATGGTATTATGCGCGATAGGGGTGCCGAAGTGGCGTTAGCACAAACATGGGATGAGCTTCGGGCTCTCATGATGACAGAGTTCTGTCCCCGTCACGAGATTCGAGCTTTGGAGCGAGAGTTTGACGATTTAAAACAAGATGGGGCTGAGCATCGTGCGTATACGGATCGCTTTGAGGAACTCAGTCTATTGTGTCCCACCATGGTTACCCCACCAGACAAAGCAATCGAAAGATATATCGATGGTCTACCCGATTCTATGCTGGATATTGTGACCGCTGTTAAACCCTCTACTCTTCGTGAAGCGATCAAGTTATCTGCTACCTTGACTGTTGGACCGTTCTATGACCCGAAAAGTCAGTCGAAGTAGTTCATCTTCACATACGAAGGCGGAATCAACGTAAGTAAAGTAACAACAGCTAATCCTTTCAATTCCTTGTGTTTGTATTGCTTTCTGATAAAATTTCAGCAGAGTTTCGGCACCTCAGCACATACATACACTGTTACAAATGAAGAACCGCTCCACCCTATTTATAGACAACCTGGGTCGCTTATGTGACAGTCCAAATAAGCGATCCAGCACCAATGTCACAAAAGCGATCCACACTCTAATGTCCTAAAAGCGGTCAAGGCTTCATGACATAAAAGCGGTTCACCTTACAACATTGACACATAAGCGGTCCTAAATCTATATTACACAATATTTACACTTTGACCCCCTATAGACCATTCTTGACTTCAGACTTCAAGTAGACGCAGTCAACAGACATTCCGTGCATCAACAGACTCCCCCTTGGATGTTGACGTAGTCTTTTTAGCATCTTCAGATCCGTAGTCTTTAGTCTTTGACTTTTCACCAACTCTGTTTGTCACCTCAAACAATCTTCACAGGTTCTCGGACTGACTTCTAGCTTTATCTACCAACTTCCCAATAGCTGTTGATTCAGACTCCCCCTCTCACTGACTCCCCCTCTCATTATGCTGGAATCTTGAGATATCTGGTTCAAACTTTTGCAGTTTGCCTCCGTTGGGAACTATCGTCCAAACCTGTTACTCAACCAATAACATTACAATCTATCTTTTCAAGCAATAAACACTAATACAATCAGTTTTAGAAATCCATTCAAGTTTTCAAGTTCAAATTAATGACCCTGAATACTTGATTAATCTACCAAGTTCAACTTAATGACCCTGGTTGATCTTGTGACGAAACAAACTGATTTAGTAAAGCAATTTTCCAATTTTCTGAAAAATAACAAGTATCAACTTAATGAACTTGATTATAACTTTGAAAACAAAACATTTTCCAACAATGTAAGCTCTCCTCGATCTTCAGCTCAGAATCTCCTGCATCTGCTTCATTTTGCTAGAATCCGACAATCAACTTTCCACTCTGGTTTGTCTAAAATAAAGCAGAAATAAAATCTTTTTGGATTTTAGGATGATCTAAACTAAGAAATGAAATAACAAAAAAACCTAAATTGCAGAAAATAACCAATTTATAAATTTGTTTTTGGCGAGCGTGTCAGGGAATCATATCAGCTTTTCAGACAGATTACAAGTACCGTTAAGCTATATTACATACTCAGATTTAAACAATTCACCTCGATTGTCGATATACTGATCCATCTTAAATTTTCATACAAACTTCAATCTATTCAGGATACTGTTTTAAGTGTTTTAAGAACATAGATCAATTCATGTGTCCCACCTCTCGAATATACTCCCGTATCCAGAATCCCAATATTCAGTCTTACAGGCAAAGATACTACAATGATGTCTGTACATAAATTAGGGTATGCGAGAACTGAGGGATCTCAGGTCAGAACTTCCGTTCAGCAGAGAGATATCAGCTTCGACTTTGCAATGTGTTCCCTTTAGAGAATCTTTTAGCTACAACAACTGATTATCAATTTTATCGTCTAATCAGCTGAGGGCTTTATGCTATGTTTCAAGCATTTCGGGTGAAAGTATTAGCCAGGGACTAGGTCAGAACCACCGTTCAGCAGAAGTCCCGGAATAATACCCCAGACATCATAGAGTATAACCGCCTAGTATATCAGAATACGAGACCTTTCAAACGAGATTTCAGGGGTTACCTATATATCCAAGTAGTGTTCCCCACGAATTTCACCAGTTTGAAATTTTAGGTTTATATCCCGAATAAATCTACTAAATGTACAAAAACCTATCGACACATCATTAGTGAGACTGTTTAACTCATTTTATCTTTCCAAATCTTTAGCATACCGTAATTGTCTAGCTGATGTACTATCATTTTCCCTATATACACAAGCTCTTTTTCAATTTTATCATGTTTTTGGATTTTTGCATTTTTTTACTGTTTTTGTAATTTTCTGAAATTAAAATATGTACAACTATCTATCTCCCCCTAAATACCAAAACACGTAAAAAATCGACAAACCATCGCAGATTGTTTCTCATCTTCATCCGCAACAGTACTCTCATCAACGCTCACAACCCCATCCGACACCGAAAGCAGTTTCATACCATTAAGTTTTAACAAATATTGAAACCTATTTTTATCAAAAGCTTTGGTATGCAAATCAGCTTTTTGTTCGTCAGTGTGGATTTTCTCAATTCGTATCAACTTTTTCTCGAAGCAATCGCGAATAAAGTGATGACGAATCTCAATATGTTTAGTTTTAGCGTGATGTACTGGATTTTTAGTTATATTAATCGCGGCCTCATTATCAACAAACAGAGGTGTGTTAAGAAACTGCAAACCGTAGTCGCGCATCTGTTGCTGTATCCACAGGATCTGAGAGCAGCAACTGCTAGCAGACACATACTCTGCTTCACATGTAGATAGCGCCACAGATGTTTGTTTCTTACACTGCCAAGTAACCAATCTCAGACCAAAAAACTGGCATCCTGCAGTTGTTGATTTCGCATTAACTTTGCAGCATCCGAAATCTGAATCGGAAAACCCTTCGATTGTAAAATCGCCTTTGCGAGGATACCACAACCCCAATGTGGGTGTGCCTTTTAAGTAACGTAAAATCCTCTTCACAATAATCATGTGCGATTCTCTCGGGTTAGACTGAAATCTTGCTGCGAGGCACGTTGGGTACATGATGTCAGGACGTGAAGCAGTTAGGTACATCAAAGAACCTATCATGGATCGATAAAGTGTCTCATCAACCCTGTCTCCGGTGAGATCTGGGTGAATACCATGATTTGTCGCAAGTGGGGTAGCAGCTGGAGTAGAACTTGACATTCCAAAATTTCTCCAGAATATCATGCACGTACTTCGTTTGATGAATGAAAATCCGTTCAGGAAGTTGTTCAACTTGTAATCCCAGAAAGAATTTCATCTCCCCCATTGAAGACATTTCAAATTTCTGCTTCATCACCTGTTCGAAATCTTTGCATAATTTCTCATTCGTCGACCCAAAAATAATATCGTCTACGTAAATCTGTACTATCAGAAGATGACCATCAACGACTTTAGTGAAGAGAGTGGCATCCACTTTTCCACGTATGAACTGGTTAGCGAGTAGGTGTTGAGATAAAGTCTCGTACCAGGCTCTCGGCGCCTGATGTAGACCGTACAACGCTTTGTCCAACAGATAAACTTTGTTCTTGTGGATTGGGTCAGTAAAGCCCGGCGGCTGACCAACATAAACCTCCTCTTTGACCTTCCCATAAAGAAACGCTGATTTAACATCTAACTGAAAACTTTGAAATTCTTCCAAGACGCAAATGCTAAGAAAATTCTGATAGCCTCTAGTCGTGCGACAGGAGCATAGACTTCGGTAAAATCAATCCCCTCCTGTTGACTAAAACCCTGAACAACGAGTCGAGCTTTGTTCCTTACAACCACTCCTCTGTCGTCCCTCTTACATTTGAAAACCCATTTTGTATTGATTTTTCTTTGACCATCCGGTAGATCAACCAACTTCCACACACCTAACTTCTCAAACTGACTTAATTCTTCTTGCATCGCTATGACCCAAGAGTCTTCAGTAAGCGCCTCTTTGTAAGTCCGCGGTTCGACCTGCGAGATAAAACAACTTAATGAAAATTCAGTTTGTAAAGGTGCTACTGTAGAATAAAAACATGTTAAGCCCTGGTCAATTTGACGTCTCGTCCGAACGCCTGATTGCAATTCTCCTATTATCAACTCCTCTGGATGATAAGAAAGAGTTCGCGGCATCACTTCGCTTGGAACTTCTACATTTCCCTTCAGATTAGTAACATTCTGCTCTGCATCTTGTTCACCAACTTGGTTTGTTTGACCTGACAACTGGATTTGCTCCCCCTCAAGATCTGAATCACCATGGTCAAAAACTGGCATGTTTTCAGCTTCTTGATCATCATTCACCTCCGACTGATTACCAGGAGCAACTTCATCATCATGTTCACCAGCGTTACTAGGACCTGCTTCATCATCATTTGAAGTCTCCCGAGGTCTGCTAGAATACTCTGCTGGAAACCTGAGCGACGATTCATATTCTCGTAAAATATCCAGCTCATCAAAGAAATCTTCCTCTTCCTCTGATTCTTCTCTCATGTCAAACGATTCCCAAAGTTTGTCATAATTAAAACGCCAAGAATCACCAGGATTCTGAGGCGGCATAGTATAACCCTGACATTCAACATTTGCTGCTTCAATAATACGCTTTTCGCTTGGAACAAAGACACGCCGTGTAGGACCTGAATATCCAACAAATATTCCTTCAAAGTTCTTCGGACCAAGCTTGCCATGTGACTCTATTACCGTACAGGGTGACCCAAACGGTTCTAGATATTTCAAATTCGGCTTGCGTTTATTGATTAGCTCAAAACACGTCTTGTTGAACTTCTTCACAGTTAGAACTCTATTGAGAGTATAGCATGCAGCAGAAACAGCTTCAGCCCAGAAATTGATTGGTAACTTGGAATCTGCAAGCATGGTTCTGGCTGTCTCGATTAGCGTCCGGTTCTTGCGTTCTGCAACTCCATTTTGCTGAGGAGTGTACGGAGCACTAAACTCATGCAGTATACCTCTTTCATCACAGTATTCCTCCATCTTACTGTTTTTGAACTCAATACCATTGTCACTTCGAATTCTACAAATCGGTCTCTGGTACAGATTCTCAATTTTCTTAAACAAAACTACCAAACTATCAAAGGTTTCGTCTTTCGTTTTCAAGAACATGACCCACGAAAATCTGGAGTAGTCATCAGTCACCACCAAACAGTAGGAATCTCCTGTTATACTCTTAACATTCACTGGACCGAACAAATCCATGTGAAGTCTTTCCAAAGGTCTCGAAACTGAATTGACTTGTTTTGTAGGGTGTGACTTTTTCTTCTGTTTGCCTCTGACACAGCTTATGCATTCCCCTTCCAGATGAAAACCTTTAATATTCACTCCGGTGACCAAGTCGTTATGCACTAAGTGATTCATTTTCCTTAGATGAATATGCCCCATCTTTCTGTGCCATAACCTTGACTCCTTCTCCGTTGCTCTGGACACAAAACAATGAGCCTGACCCGTGGTTGTAGTAGCAACGCTCATGTCCAACACGTACAGATCGTTGACTCTTGGTGCCCTCATGATGATCCACTCTTCAGGTATCACAAATCCCGGTTTCAAGATCAAACATTCTTTGTCGGTGAAATGAGTAGTATACATCCTGTCACAGATCTGGGAGATACTCAGCAGGTTGTTCTCCAACTCAGCGATGTAGTTAACTCTCTCAAACGTGATAATACCATTTGATAATGTTCCTTCACCTATGATCCTGCCTCCTTGATTACCCGCAAAACCCACATAACCACCATTAATGTCATTCACATCATACAGCAATGCGGTCTTCCCTGTCATATGCCTTGAAGCTCCACTATCCATTATCCACCTGGATACAAGTTTTGGAAGATCCTGCACATAACAAATCATCATTTAAACAACTTCAAGAAAGATGCCGATTCATGCTTCGCAATCCAGGAAGCTCCGGCAATTCAAACTGTTTAGTCAAACATAGAGTCCACCCAGGCCTCATCAGCCTTAGGTGCAACCTTGACTCTCGCAATTTGAATTTTGAAATTTTCAGCCTTTAGAGGCGGAAAATTTGCATCATAATCAACAATAATTGGCTCTTCAGCCTTTTTCTCCTCAGAATTTGAAACTTTCTTCTCAACTTTTGATTCAATTTTTGGTTTCCACACCTGTTGAGTTACTGCAACCCTTTTATCAAATTTATCATTTTGAGTTACCAACTTATTTACGGGTTCAGTTTTTGCTTTTACGTTGTCAATTTTAACGTTTTTCTTCCCAACAACTTTCTTCTCAACATACATCGGTGTTTTACCCTTCACATCAACTTTCTTTTGTTGAACCTTCACAGCTTCAGTCTTAGGCTTCACATATGTACACTTTCGTGCAATATGACCAACCTGGTCACATCTAAAACAAGTACGAGTATCAACTACCCTACTCGTGCCTTCAGACTGAGCCTGTGAAGCTCTCTTCTCAAAAAATTCTTTGTTTGATTTTGTAAAAATTTCTTTTTCTTCATCAGCAAGTGAACTTGAACTATTCACAAACTTTTTCTTTTCGACATACCTTTTGTTTGAAACATTTCTTTTATGAAATGGTTTACTCCCCTGATAACCACCCGACCAATTGTTTCTGTTGTTATTGTAAAAACGTGGTGGATAAACAGCTTTCTTGTTGTAAACCCTCTCTTTCTTTCGATTCAGATTGTTCACTGCTGACAACTCGACTTCAACCAGTTTGAAAACATTTGTCAATTTGTTCAGATTAACATTCACTAATGGAAACTCAGAATCCGAAAACAACTTATCCGATCCCGACATCTTGTACATGACAAGATCAGATTCATCATATAAGTTGTTTTTGGACTTTTGCTTCGGAATGTATTTATCTAGAAAACACCCATCCTCCTCAGAAGTGTCACAATCCGGCTTAAGCACTTTGTCTATCACACTTTTCACCACATCATTTTGGACACCCTCTTCATTGGAAGACGTAAACGTGACATCAATGTTCTCAGGAAGTGTAACATCACTTTCTTCCTCAATTTCCACCAAACTAGACTGCTTTTTCGTGTAATTGTCTAAAATTGGCGGTGGAACTTTGTGAAACCCTACACCCGTTCCATCAGAAAACACGTCCTCACCAGCTTTGTTTTTTCCTATAGGTTTGGGAACGATGTGCTGCAAAACAAAGCTAGCTGAGCTATAACTGTTTAATTTCAACTGAATTCTTTCATTTTCAATCTCAACTTCTTTAACCTTAAGTTTTAATTTTGCAATCTCATCCAGTTGTTCATTAATTGATTTTTCTTTTAATTGCAACACAGCTCTTAGATGTTCGTTTTCTTTGAATGTTTTTCCATTTCGATCATCACTGTCTTTCACAACACTTTTAAGTTTCTCAAATTTTTCGGAGATCTGACGGTTTTCCAGAATTAACTTTTCATTTTCAGTTGTAATTTTGTCACATTTAGTGGTTAATTCATTAAACCGTTCAGTTGAAACTTTTAACTCTGTGTCACGATCGAGAATCTGATCTTCAAAAGTTTTAACTTTTGATTTCAGATTTTTCAATTTCTCATCATTCAAATACGTGACAGTACTACAAAAATTGCATTGTTTATTGCAATTTTTGCAGTCAACATTTCCATCGACTTTATTACCTGACCTGGATGTTGACACACTTTGACTGACCTTCTCTTTTGACTCAGAGACAGAAATAGAATCTACCTCAAGTGCTTTCGCAGCTAGCACTTGGTCAGCCACTTTCTCTGAATTCTCCATATCAACCATCTTTGATCTCTCAGTCTCTGTGTTTTCTTTCTTCTCTCTCTCTTCTTTTTCCTTTCTCTCTTTTTCTTTCTCCTCCTCAATCATCTTCGAAGTTGGTGTTCCCCACCACTTATGCTGCCAGTATTCATCATCTTCTTTGTACTCCTGAATGATGGCTTCAATATCTAGCGTTTTGTCATCAACCGCCACATTGCCATACCGATCAAGATAGCACTCTCTGTCTGGATCCCAACGATTTGCTCTTCTTGCTTCCAAGTACACACCAGAAAGTCTGATAATCTTTGTTTCAGCAATCAACTTCCTGTATTAGTACTTCTGTTCCTCTGTACGATCATCCTTCCAAGGAATTGGTTCATCATGACTTGCCATGAAAGCATAACCAATGGCATCATCTTCCGGCAAAACCTCTTTGCTCCAATCGTAACCCTCATCATCATAGATCACAGCTAAAGCCCTTGACTTTTCTCTTTGCTCTTCAGCCTGCTTTAGTCTGGGCGGCTCCGATTTATTTTGATGGTATATTGCCTTCTTGTAATAATCGTCACGAAATGGATTTTCAGATTCATCAACATATGTATTCCGACATTCTCGCTTGAAATGGCCCTTTTGTTTGCACTTAAAACACGTCACTTTTGACTTATCGAACCCAAGCTTTGTTGATGGACCACCAATTGATTTCCTCCCGGTAATTTCCATAAAACGTTGCGCACGTCGAACAGCACTTGCCATTGCCCAACGAATGTCAATAAGCTCCATTTCCTCGGGATCTATCTGATCGTAGTCTTCTTTGGTCAGATTTGTATTTCCAATCTTCCCGGATACCAAACCTTCATAGGACTCCAAAACAGACGCTAGAAAAACCATCTGTTGCTTGGCCGATTCTTCGTCAAAGTTTTGTGCATTCTTCAAATCGATTGCAATGTTGCACAAAAACTTCGCATCAGAACGATTTGTAGAAGACGTAGATCCACTGTGATAACCACTGTGACTTCCACTGCTTGAACTGCTTTGACTTTCTTTGTTTGTTGAAGAAACATTCTCAGCAGAAAATGCCGTTTTCGGAGAAGAAGCTTTCGGCATCAAGCTTTTTGGATAATACAGATCCAGATTCTGCTGATAGGATGAGTGATTAACTTTGTATGTTTTCTTCAACTCTAGCTCATGACTTTCAAGTTTCTCAATCACCAAGTATGGTTTCAATTTGTCAGGAGCAATAGTGTTCTTTAACATCAATGCATAATATCTCCAATCCATCTCATCAGGTAGTGAATCAAACAATTTATCAACTATCTCATCATCAGGATAATTGATCCCATGTCGAACAAGTTCCAGCTTAAGATGACCAAACCGTTCAATCATTTTACCCACTGATTCATTTTTCATACACCCAAACATATCAAATTCTTTCCGAAGAAGTTTCTTCTTATTCTTTACAATTTCCTCGCTTCCTATACATTTTGCTTTCAATTTTTTCCACAAATCTTGTGCATTTGAGTAATCGATCAAGGAAATGATGTCTTCTCGGACGGATTGGAAAAGCAATGCTACACATTTTTGTTCTGCCACAAAAGCATCAATTTCTTCAGTTGATCTCAAGGCTTCACCATTCATCTTGCCATTTGCATAGCCATTTTTCATGCTTTTCCAGCTTGGAAATGCAAATGCCATCATCCAATCTTCAAACTTTGTTGCCCATCTACTATAATCCTCTATAGCCATAAGCTTTGGGGGTTTGTTGAATGTTCCGAATGCGCTCTCGGACTCCCATGCTTCTTTCTTTCTTTCTTTCGGCGGACATTTATCTTTATTGCTTGATGACGTATCGTTGTTGTCCGTACTACCCGATAATGCGTACATATCACTGAATGGATTTAAGAACATATCATCCATTGTGAACGTACCTGCACAATCAAACAACACTTAGCAAAATTTTTGATTTTGAAAATTATCAGAACCACAAAAGCGGTCCAGAGTATTTTCAGAAAAGCGATCCAGAAAATGTCCAGAAAAGCGAGTCACAACTTGTTTGTTCGAGCGGACCAGAATGTGTCCGTTCGAGCGGTTCAGTATATGTCAAATGAGCGATCTAAAGTGTGATCTTTCGAGCGATTCACAATATGATCGTTCGAGCGGTCCAAGATACGTCCGTTCGAGCGATCCTAGCAGTCAAAATGTTTGAAAAAGCGGTTCAGAATGTTCAGAAAAGCGGTCCTGAAAGGTAATTTCAAGCGGTTCAGAACTTAATTTTGAGCGGTCCTCAATGTTCGAAAAAGCGAATCACACTTTTTAGCCTGTTTTTATCATTTTTAGTCCGTATTTTCACCTGATTCTTTCTAGGGTTTGTTAATAGTGTGTTTTACACGTTATACTCGAAATTCAGACCATTTTGACCGTTGGAACCACTGGAAACTGAAAAAATGTGAGAGAAAGTGAGTAGAAAAGAGAGATTTCTGCAGATTTGTGCTGTCGTAGTATGAACTCCTCGTCCTGAGCTCTGATACCACTTGTTGGACCGTTCTATGACCCGAAAAGTCAGTCGAAGTAGTTCATCTTCACATACGAAGGCGGAATCAACGTAAGTAAAGTAACAACAGCTAATCCTTTCAATTCCTTGTGTTTGTATTGCTTTCTGATAAAATTTCAGCAGAGTTTCGGCACCTCAGCACATACATACACTGTTACAAATGAAGAACCGCTCCACCCTATTTATAGACAACCCGGGTCGCTTATGTGACAGTCCAAATAAGCGATCCAGCACCAATGTCACAAAAGCGATCCACACTCTAATGTCCTAAAAGCGGTCCAGGCTTCATGACATAAAAGCGGTTCACCTTACAACATTGACACATAAGCGGTCCTAAATCTATATTACACAATATTTACACTTTGACCCCCTATAGACCATTCTTGACTTCAGACTTCAAGTAGACGCAGTCAACAGACATTCCGTGCATCAACATTGACTGAATCCCAAGTCAGAAAGGGTAAACTCACCCGCAAGGGTGACAAGAAGAAATCATCTGATTCTGCGAAAGACAAGAAGAAGGGTAAAGGCAAAGAAGGTGAGTCGTCGAAGAAATCAAGGAAGCGAAAGGGTGCACATAACTTTGCTGTTACGACACAGACTGAACAGAATGCACCGGCTCAACCTCCTGCGAAAAAGGCGTATGCTGGTACCGCACCTCATTGTGCTCGCTGCAACGGTCATCATGTTGCACAACAAGCTTGTAGACAATGCACAACGTGTGGTAAGCTTGGGCATCTGGCCAACGTCTGTCGTTCGGGTCAGAATCAGATTGTTCAGAATCAAGCTCCAGTTCAGGGGAATGCTGCTAGATTCCCACCGGGTTCATGTTTTAATTGTGGAGAGTTTGGCCACTTCCGCAACAACTGTCCGAGGCTGGCAAATGCTAATGCGAATCCGAATGCGAACGTCAACGCCAATGTAAATCCTGCTCGAGGGCGAGCATACAATTTGAATGCAAACTAAGCGAGGGCCGACAACGAGGTTGTCAACGGTACGTTTCTTGTTAATAATCAACCCGCATCTATTCTTTTTGATTCTGGTGCCGATCGAAGTTTTGTTTCGTTATCTTTTGAACCTTTGCTTGCGATACCTAGAACTAAATTAAGGAAACCTTTATCTGTCGAAGTTGCTACTGGTAAACCTCTTGTTCTCGATTCTGTTATTCGTGAGTGTCAGTTGAACCTTGATAACCACCTTTTTCCTATTGACCTCACGCCAATGCAACTTGGGAGCTTCGACATCATCGTTGGAATGGATTGGTTAACCAAACACCACGCTGAGGTGGTTTGTTTCGATAAGATTGTTCGTATTCCTCTTCCGTCTGGCGATGTTTTGGAAGTTCGTGGAGAGAAGCCATCTGGCGGTTTGAAGCTTATGTCATGTACAAAGGCCCAAAGATATTTAAGAAAGGGATATGTTGCTTTTCTAGCACATGTCACCGAGGAGAGAAGCAAAAGTAAGAGTATCCAGGATATTCCGATTGTTCGGGATTATCCAGAGGTGTTTCCCGATGAACTGCCTGGTTTGCCTCCAGTTCGTCAAGTTGAGTTTCATATCGACCTTGTACCTAATGCCAACCCGATTGCGAAAGTGCCTTATCGTCTTGCACCGTTAGAAATGCAGGAGTTATCGAAACAGCTTCAAGAGTTATCTGATAAAGGATTCATCCGTCCGAGTTATTCACCTTGGGGAGCTCCTGTCCTCTTCGTGAAAAAGAAAGATGGGTCTTTTCGAATGTGTATCGATTATCGTGAGCTTAATAAGCTTACCATCAAGAATCGATATCCCCTACCTCGGATTGATGATCTCTTTGACCAACTGCAAGGTGCTTCATGTTTTTCTAAGATCGATCTGCGTTCTGGGTATCATCAACTTCGTGTTTTCGAAGAAGATATTCCCAAAACTGCTTTCCGCATGAGATATGGGCATTACGAGTTCACAGTCATGCCTTTTGGCTTGACAAATGCTCCAGCTGTCTTTATGGACTTAATGAATAGGGTCTGTAAACCTTATTTAGACAAGTTCATTATTGTGTTCATCGACGATATTCTCATCTATTCGAAGACTCGAGCCGATCACGAGCAACACCTTCGCTTAACGTTGGAACTCCTTAAGAAGGAACAACTTTTTGCTAAATTCTCCAAGTGTGAATTCTGGCTTAAAGAAGTTCAGTTTCTGGGTCATATAGTCAACGAGCAGGGTATTCATGTGGATCCATCCAAGATTGTTGCTATTAAGGATTGGAGTACGCCAACGACACCTACAGAGATTCGATCTTTTCTTGGTCTTGCTGGTTATTATCGTCGATTCATTTCTAATTTCTCGAAGATTGCGGTTCCACTCACTGCTTTGACTCAAAAGAATAAGCCTTTTGAGTGGGGACCCAAGCAAGAAGAAGCGTTCCAAACGCTGAAGCAGAAATTATGTAATGCTCCTGTTCTATCTCTGCCCGAGGGAAGCGATGATTTCGTGGTCTATTGCGATGCGTCCAACTTAGGCCTTGGTTGCGTCCTCATGCAACGAGGTAAAGTTATTGCGTATGCATCTAGACAGCTGAAAATCCACGAGAAGAACTATACGACTCATGATCTCGAGTTAGGAGCTGTGGTGTTCGCGCTTAAAATCTGGAGACACTACCTCTATGGCATGAAGTGTGTGGTTTTCACAGACCACAAAAGTCTCCAGCATATTCTTAATCAAAAAGAGCTGAACATGAGGCAACGACGTTGGGTTGAACTCTTGAACGATTACGATTGCGAGATTCGCTACCATCCTGGTAAGGCGAATGTCGTGGCCGATGCGCTTAGTCGAAAACAGCGAGTCAAGCTTCACTCTGTCCAATCTCTGTCCGATATCCAAACTCGTATTCTTCAAGCTCAGCAATCTTGTGTCTCACAAAATTTGATGGGTATGGAATTACCACATCAGCTTGAGCTTAAACTCGAAGCAAAAGGCGATGGTTTGCTTTATTTCAAGGATCGTTTGTGGGTCCCGAAACAAGACAATCTTCGCACCCTAGTGATGGACGAATCTCACAAGTCTCGATATTCTATCCATCCTGGTGCTGATAAGATGTACAAGGATCTTCGTACTAAGTTCTGGTGGCCTGGTATGAAGAAAGATGTTGCCTTGTATGTATCGAAATGCCTAACTTGTCTTAAAGTCAAGGCTGAACATCAACGACCTTCTGGTTTGCTTGTACAACCAGAGATACCGGTTTGGAAGTGGGAGAGCCTTTCAATGGATCTCATCACCAAATTATCGCGTACATCTAAAGGTCATGATGCTATTTGGGTTGTTATCGATCTATTAACGAAGTCAGCTCATTTTCTCCCGATCCGCGAGGATCTATCTGCTGATAAACTTGCAAAGATTTATGTTGATGAGATTATTTCACGACATGGTGTTCCTTTGGATATCATTTCCGATCGTGATGCTCGATTTTCATCTCATTTCTGGAAAACCATGCAAACTTCTATGGGAACCCAACTAAATCTAAGCACTGCTTAACATCCCCAAACAGATGGTCAATCTGAAAGGACGATTCAAACTTTGGAGGATATGCTTAGAGCATGCGTGATAGACTTTGGTGGAAATTGGGATTCTCATCTGCCAATGATCGAGTTCTCTTACAACAATAGTTATCATGCTAGCATTAAAATGGCACCATTCAAAGCTCTCTACGGTCGAAAATGTCGTTCACCTGTCTGTTGGAACGAGACCGGTGAAGCTCAGCTTACTGGACCTGAGCTCGTTCTAGAAACAACAGATAAAATCAAGAAAATTCGCGATAATCTTGTGACAGCTAGAAGTCGTCAAAAGAGTTATGCGGATTTAGGATGCAAGCCCTTAGAATTTCAAGTCGGAGACCGTGTCCTACTCAAGGTTTCACCTTGGAAAGGAGTCGTGAGATTTGGAAAGAAAGGAAAACTTGCACCTCGATATGTGGGACCATTCAAGATCGTGGAAAGAATTGGGAAAGTTGCCTATCGACTAGAGCTACCTCCAGAGCTTGGAAATATTCATCCAACTTTCCACGTGTCCAATCTGCGAAAGTGTTTAGCTGATGCTGATCTTCACATACCTCTCGACGAGATTCAAATCGATAAAACAATGCACTTTGTCGAGAGACCCGTGGAGATAGTGGATCGTACTTTCAAGCAGTTGAAGGACAAACGGATTCATTTGGTTAAAGTTCGTTGGGAGTCCAAACGTGGCCCAGAATTTACTTGGGAACGTAAGGACCAGATGATGACCAAATATCCACATTTGTTTTCACAAGCTTCCTCTAGTTAAAATTTCGGGACGAAATTTCCTGAAGTAGGGGAGACTGTGACAACTGTGCTCTGTAACCTCTGTACGATGAAAAAAAAACAATGTTGATTATTAATAAAACAATGTGCTTTGGTGTTATTATATGTGTTTTGGTATTATTTTGTGTGTATTTGTGTTTGGTAATTTTACAATTTGATTCGATTCCGATTTCAAGCTTTAGATCACCTTCTGGAAGGTTATACGCAAACTGGTGCTTAAACGCAATTAGTTTAACGCAACGTACACTCTGGAACTGTGACGTAAGCTAAACATACCCTAAATATCCCTTTCATAACTTAGAAATAAGTTTCGAAGGATTCGGTATGGCGAAAACATGTTTATTTGAACTAAAGAACTAATTACGACAAAACTGCGAAGCGAACATTGGTGACCGCCCGGATAATATTTAAATCCCAAAAATATTATGTTATGACTAAAAATTTATTTTTAATCAGGTCTGTGTTGAAAAATAAATTGAAACGCCTAAAAACGTTATTTTTTCAAGTGTAAGCTCGTAACGCGTGTTTCTGCGCGACACAGTGCTTATACTGCAAAACGCAGACAATGCAGCCAGTCTTGGCAACTGAAATTTATTTCAGTAATATTTTGGCGAGTTTATTTTTATAGAATAATAAAAATAATTTAGAACGCCATGAACCGAGATTTAAACGCTAGAGAAAATACTCGGTATCCAGTTAAACACCTGTTTTTATCTAATATACCATCAAGTTACATTTAACCCCCCCCCCCATATGAAATTCGGTCACAAGGACCCACCAAAATCACACCATATCTCAAAGATTTGATTTTTATTTTTATTAGATCTTGCAAATCCCATATGATCTTTCTTGGATTTTATCTAGATCTTATGAGATCTTAAAAGATATTATTAGATCTTGTATTTGCCAAATATAAAGACCTAAGCTCTCACTCAACACTCCATCTTCATCCCTCTCTCTCCCTTTAACCGTCCACACCCATCACCACCTCCATTTCCATTTTTGCAACTTTGTTCTTAAAGATTAAACCCCATTCCAAGCTAGTTTCAAGTTGGTGTGAAGATCCAAAGGAGTTTCCAAGGTGATTTCAAGTGATTTCAAGCTCCATCTCATCAAAAACTCACTTGAATCGTGAAGGTATAAAGTTTATGTTTAAATCATATACTTTGTTCTTGATGGTTGGAAGTTTCTCTTGAATCTTGGAATTTTTCACTAAACTTGAAATCTAAAAGAAATGGGTCTTGAAACAAATAAAAATGGTGGTGATATATATGTATGTATAACCGTACATATATATGTGTGTGTATGAGCCTTGAAGTTCGATTTCTTGTTAAATACTTGTTTATGTTGTTGCATGTTCTTGAATAATAGTTTAAATGCAAGTGATTGATGATCTATGTATGATATGTTAAATGCTTAAATACATCAGCAAATAAATCTGAATATATCATATATTTGATGCATTTAGATTAACATAAAATGTTGATGTTATGATAGTATGATTTAGGCACTTGTACATGAAGGAATATGTCGATTTAAAGCTCAAGAGATGATGAAAAATGGTTATATGACAAAAACTGTTTTAGATCAGGTTACAAGCACTAAAAATAACATTATTTGGTGTTATATAATGGCATAAAACTTTGACATAGGTTTGGTAGCATTGCATGTTGTACATATAGCTTAAAAAGTGATAAAATATGTGAAATTTGCATGATTTATATCCTCTATTTAAGACCTGAACTATTGTGAGTATAACCATTATTTTATTCAGCAAATAACATGGGTTGTGTCAAAATTTCAAGTCGTTTCGATTTGGGATGGTTCGGGTAACGTTTGATGCAAAACTATGCGGTAAAACGGTTAAAAATCGCCTTTTCGGAGGATTTTTATTAAACTGTTTTTGATCAGTAACCAAACTGATATTTTAGTAAAAGAATAAGTATTTTAACTTATATTAAGTTTACTTGGTGTTCGTTTAGTCATACGTGGCTTCTGACGTCCAAAAATGTTACCGAAACGCTAAAATAAGTGTTTTTCAACATAACTAGAATGGGTTGTTCATAAGTAAATTTAATGTGTCACAATGTGCTATGTGTTTTACAATATGTGTATGATGATGTGTTAGTGTTGACAAGATTATGCATATTACGCTTGAGTATATGTATATATACAAATACACCAAAATAATCAAAAATAATAACTTTTCGAGAAAACTCAAAGTAATGTGAAAATTCTAAGTATCGGAGAAACTTCGGTATTTATGTGAATTTTGATTATTAAAATCATCCTTACTTTATTTAGGACGCATAAACAATTTGAGGGATTGTGTTAACATTTAAAAACGCACCCAAGGTGAGTACATAGTCCCCTCTTTTACTGTTTTCAATTGTTTTGGGGTGATTCATATGTACAAAGCGAATTTCAAAGTTTAAACGATGATTTCAAAAATGATTAAGGTGGTTTATACAAAACTAATAACGATTTCGATAAGGTGTACACGACTTGTTGGTTGTAATTACATAACGAATGACATTCATTAGCATTGATCAAGCCGACCAGTATTAGGTTATGGTACCATAGGATCTGACAAATCCCGTTATTGCACTGCACCCATGGTTATGTGTGGGGGTTGTGGGTAACGACTGAATCTGATGATTGTTAACTTACCCTTTGGTGGTTTGTTAATACGAAACGAGTTGAACAATAAACGAGTCACACAGGTTTGAATGTTGTTAACGAGACGACCAAAAGTAGTTTCACTATTAAAACGAATACGATTTTGAGGCGAGTTAAACGATTCGAAACGAGATACACGAGGTGAAATGAGTAAACGAATTAAACGATTGGTTTTGGGCAATAATTAGCTAATGGGGCGGGTGTAGTATGATAGTATCATGGTAGATGCGCTGCTGGTACATCTTATATATATAGGTGCTTCTATCATGTTACATTGCGTGTCGTTATTTAGCTCACCGAGGAAACGATTTTGAAACAATATCACACAACGATGTTTTTCTAAGAGATATAAATTATACGAGTTTTTACGAGATGTTTTACAAGTTGATTTTCAAAAGCAAATGTTTTTGGGTTAAGAATCATGGCTACGAGGTTTTATAAACTATAACCCGCTTGATTCGAGTTGGTCAATTAAGTTGCAATATTATACTCTTTTCAAAACAAAGTTTTTAATAAAGTATTGCAACACTTAAACTAGCCATGAATTCGACACTCCTATAAAACCTATGTACTCGCCAGCATTTTTTGCTGACTAAGTTTTTACATATGTTTCAGGTGTTGATACTTGAATGACTGCTAGGATGCATGCGTCACATAGGATCTGGACAAGGCCTTAGTGACATAATAACTATGATAGACAATATAAAACTTGTTTATTCTATGTTAAGACAATGCAATGCTTAATATTATCAATAAAACGAAACACTTTTTGTATCCATGGTTGTGAAACGATTGCTTCTGTTACGACACTCCCCGATGTTTCCGCCACGGTTTGTTGTCCTACGTGGTCGGGGTGTGACAACTAACTAACCATAATCACTTGTAAATCAAAATATAACAATTTAAAGATATCACCTGTAGATTTATCAAACAAACAATTCAAGAATGATGCTGATTCCTGCTCCACTCTTACCAACCTGGGAGCTCCGGTAATTCAGGTGTTTAATCAAACATAATGTCCACCCAAGCCTGACCAGCCTTGGGTGATTTTGGCACCCTTTACCTTCCTGTCAACCATCTTACCGAAAATATGTTTGACTTTCCCATTGAAAGCCTTCTCAACATCAAATTCTTCTTTATCAGTGAAGAATTGATTTGAGATCTCTACGTTTCCCACTTTCGACATCAGATTTTCCTTTGACAATTTAGGAAAATTCTCATCGTTCACTTCTGGAAAGGAACTCACAATCTTTTTCTCAACCAATGACTCCTCTGATTTTATGGAATCAGATTCATTGTCAGAACAACTATCTGTTTTAACCACCCACTTTTGTTTACTCAAATCACCTCTTCTTTTGTAAAACCTTTTTGAACTTTCTCCTTCCTTAGAAGTAGAACTTTCAAACTTTTTAACATTTTTCACAGGTTGTTCTTTCTTATCAACACAAGTCTTTCTCAAAACAGAGTTAGAAGAAACTCCCTGTTTTTGGTAGTTGGTCTTGGGGCAATTCCAAGCTATGTGTCCAACTTCCTGGTATTTGAAACAGGTTCTTCTGTCAACTCTTTCAGCAAACTTTCTTACATTTTTCTTTACTTCAGCAAGAAACTCTTGGTTTGACTGTTTCCACAAAGTTTTCTTCTGCTCATCTTCAGAACTCCCACCTGAAACAAATTTTGTTTTAGGTTTATAAGTTTTCTGATTTTTATAATTTTCTGATGAAATGAAACCAAGACCTTTCTTTTTGAGATTATTATTATGGTTTGGTTTCTTTTGGAAACTATAACCACAACCATAACCCATTTTCTTGTTTACTCTTTGTTGAATCCTTGAAGTGTAAGGTTTAGGTTTTGTAGAAAGATTTAAATCTTTTATTTCAGAAATATTAATTTCTGTTAATTTGAAAACCTTTTTGATCATTTTAGTTTTAAAACTTCTTATTGGGAATTCCTCATCAGAATATAATTTGTCTGAATCATTCAATGTATATGCTACTTTGATTGATCCGTCATTCAAATTAGATTTTGATAATAGGAATTCTTTATTGTAAACCCTCTTAACCGGTGAACTCGGACTCCTCTCAGATGAACTCAAACTATCTAACTTAGACTCCGACTTTGACTCTTCATCCATATCTAACACCTGATCAACAACTTTCTTAACTAACTCAAACTCATGATCAGTGTCAGACGCTATGAATGTAACATCAATATTGTCTGGTAATTCATCAGTGATTTCAGACTTTAATTTGATGTTTAGAGCTTTGTCTACTTGTTCCTCATTTGGTTTCCTGGGGGAATAACTCTCAAAGATAGGAGGCGGACATCTGTTATACTTGACACTTTGTGTCTTACCAATATCCTCTTCTTTTTCTTTCTTCTTGAAAGCTTCAAGACCTGCAACAGTAGGATAAACACGATCAATCAAATAATCACACGTAGTATAACTCAACAGTAATCGGTTAATCCTTTCACTCTCAATCTTCTCTAGTTCCAACTCCTTCTTCAACTTAGCACAGTCTTCAATATAATCATTGATGACGCTTTGCTTTGTCATTAAAGTTGCACTCATTTTGTCATTTGCTTTTCCAATTTCTGAATTCGTTCTTTTCAAACTATCAACTGTCCTGTTCAATACATCGTACGACTCTTTCACATACTTCACATCAGACAGTAAATCTTCCTTCATTCTATCTAATTCAGCACTCTTCTTGTCTTTTTCCTCAAAAGCTTTGCACGATTCTGAACATTTCAAGCATGGTTTTTCAACTTCAACCATTTTTTCTACTATCTTCTCAACTTCGACAATTTTTTCGATTTCAACAATTTTTTCTATTTCAACAATTTTCTCAACTTCCACAAGTTTCTCAACTTCGAAGATTTTCTCTACCACTTTCTCCACTTTGACAACTTTTTCTATTGCATTCTCAGTCACTGTTTCATCTTTTGTTTTTCCAGCTTCTGTCTTCGCCTTTTCATCAGCGAGTAACTTTGCCGCTTCTAGCTCTCTCTTCAATCTGTCAATCTTCTTTTAATTCAGCATCTCAACTTTATCTGCATAGAAAAAATTAAAACTATCAGGATCAATGCTTTTTCTACATTTATTAAGATACTCTTCCTCATCATCTGTATCAACATCACTTCCAAGATCTGGAAATATTGGAATTCTTTTCTGAAAATCTTCATCGTCACCCAAAATTCTGGTAGCAGGAGCCACATCAGGTCTAGTCACACCTGGTATGTACTTGTCCCAGCTAAATCCTTCTGCAACAAACCCATCATCTTGATCTATTATACCATAATAAGCTTTCTTATTAGCTTATTCGATCATTTTCCCATGAGCAGTTTTCTGATCTTTTTGCTGAGGTTGTTGATCAATCTGATGAAAGATTGATTTCTGATAATAATTGCTTTTATCTTTACTCCCAGTTGATTCTTGGTTTTTACACTCCCGTTTAAAATGACCTTTTCCTTTACATCAGAAACAGGTAACCTTTGACTTGTCAGAACCAAGTGGAGAGGTAGCCATTCCTCGAAACTCATCTCTGCCAGTAATTTGTTGAAATTTTTCATCTCTCCTGCAGGCACTAGCCAAACACCACTTCACATCCATCAATTCAAGTTCTTCTGCATCAATTTGGTCGTAATCTTCTTTTGTGAGCATCGGATTACCAATTCTTCCTGCAATTAAGCTTTCATACGACTCTAACATTGCAACAAGAGATGTCATGTGTTGCTTAGCCACTTCAGGAGAAAGATGTTGACCATTCTGAATGTTCAAAGTAACATTGCACTGCAGATTTGTAGAATTTTGTTTCTGAGGACTTGGTGTGTTGCTGTTAGGATCAAAGCTTGAAAATGATGAAGTGTATCCACTACTTTGAGTTGTAGTGCTAGCATTTGGACTTGCAGAATCATCAGCACTGAATGGAGTACTGGTCTTTGGACTTTGACTGGGAGTAACCTCAAACTTGTTCCCTCGATAATACAAACTGACATCCTGTTTCGCATTTGGATTTGTCATGATAGCAGTCTTCTGAATATCCAATTCTTGCTCTTCAATTTTCTGAATAAACTGAGCCAAGTTCACACTCTCAGTCTTCCTCATGAGTTTCACAACCATCAAATAAGTTCCCCACTTATGCTGTGGTAGCGCCTCAGCTAATTTATCGACCCACTCATCATCCTCTTTCTGAATGTCTAATCTTCCCATTTCCAGAACCAGATGACAGTATCTATCAATGGTCTGCTTGGTTGTTTCATGATCAAACGCAGTAAACATGTCAAATGATTTCTTCAATAAGGCCTTTTTTTTATCATATCAGCACTCCCTCTGAATTTCTGAAACAAAGCCTCCCAGATTGATCTAGCTGTTCCGTTATGTTGAAGTAACACAAAAATATCTTCTTTAACAGCTTGCTGAAGAATGCTGATCATCATCTTTTCACTAGTATATTTCAACTTGTCAGCTTTTGTAAAATCATTAAAACCCTTTTCTAACCCACCTTCATTCTTTGGTCTCTTGTAATCTTTTAGCAATGAACACCAGGCATCGAATCTGTAAGCTTGAACCCAGTTCTCAAATCGATTTTTCCACCCCTGAAAATCCTCAATGTACATCAGCTTCGGTGGTTTCTGATGAGTACCCATCTCATTCTCACTATATACTGTTTCAGCAGCAGTCACCGGGGCAACAGGTGTCGCAAATGCATTGTAAAACTCTTCAGCCATTATTCAGTAGCACGTTTTTCAATAACAGGTACTTTCGAGCGGAATAGCAATTTAAGCGAAATCACCAGATTTAGTCTGGAGCGGAATCACAATTAACAGATTAGAGCGAAATCACAACTGACACTTTGGAGCCAAATCTCAACTAGCAGTTTCGAGCGAAATCTGATCTGGTGTCTTGGAGCGAAATCAAAAACAATTTGGAGCGGAATCAATGCAACAGTTGGAGTGAAATCACAGTTTTCAAGCGGAATCAGTCAATTAATATATTGAGTTCGAGCGGAATCACAAAGCATGCTTTCGAGCGAAATCACTTCGAATGTCCGTTTCAACCCTTTTTAGTTCGAATTTTGCAGTGAAAATTTCAAGGGTTTGTTAATGTGTAGTTTTATACTGTTTGTGAAAAAATCAGCTGATTTTGACCATTCAAACTTGTTCAGATTCAAAAAAAAAGGTGTAGAAGTCAGAAAATGAAGCTGTTTTGGCAAGAACTCCTCGTCCTGAGCTCTGATACCACTTGTAGGATCGCGTGCTGACCCGAACGAGACATTTAAAGTATGATTGAAATGCTTGACGAAATGGAAAATGATGATCTTGAAAGATTAAATAACTGGTATAGAGGGTATTGCGATAGTAGTTATAAAGATGAGAAAAAGGATGTTTGGGTTAAAAGATTTGAATGTTTTTTGTGTAAGAAAAATGAAACAGTGAATGAGTTGGAAAAACGGTATAAATGCTTACTTGACAATTTAAAAAGGTATGAGATAAGAATGTCAAATGCTGAACAGATATCAAAATTTGCAGATGTGTTACCTGCAGAGTGGGATGAATTTTTGAAAAATCTGAAAAGGATTCTAGATTCACCAATTTTGATTCAAAAGAATTCATCAGTGAGCTCAAAACACACAATTATGAAAATAATAAGAAAAAGAAAGGTTTGATAAATGAAATAGAAAAGAATTAGAAAAAATAAGTTTGGATGTGATCCTTGAAATGAGAAGAAGAGTCAATTTGTGTCTTGTGGCAAAAAATATTATGAAATATGATATTAAGAGGGGTTGTTATGTAGATGAAAATATGAATCCTCTTGATTTTGTTAAAAATTTTTGTGCAGGTACATACAAGACAGAGACAGAGGTAATTTCAAAGAATGAAGAGTCCGAGAAAAATGAGACTTCAAGTTCTGGACCAATGTGTTCAAAATGTGATAAATCTGAATCAGACAATGTCACACTCTTGAAGGATGTGGAGAGTTTGACATTGGAAAACAAAAAATTAAAAGAAAAAGAAACAGAAACAGAATTTCTAAATCAAATAAAAGGTTTAGAAAATGAAAAATTTGTTTTGAATAAGAATGATTTTGAAAAACAAATAGCAATAAATTCTCATCTTGAGAAAATCACTCAACTTGAAAATGAAGTTGAGATTGCTAAAAATAAAATTGTTGATCTTGAAAAGAAATTGAAAGGTTTTGTGAACTCATCAATCATACTAGATCAATTATGTCCAAAACCGATTAATGAAATTCCAATAAGTGACAATGTCACAAATTATGACAAAGTCATAGTTGAGGATTGTGATGATAAAACTGATGATGAAGATGAGAAAAAGAAAATATTTTTGAAATTAAAAGAAAAAATTCAAGAAACTGTTTTACATTCTATTGAAAAAGGTGAATGCTCTACACAAAAACCTGTTAAGAAGAATGTGGAACAAAAACAAAATGTTAAAAATTCCAAAAATTCGAAAAACAAAAATAAAAGATCATCAGTTCAATCATCCAATCAAAAATCACAAAAAGTTGAAAATTAAAACTCACAAAAAGTTGGTAATAAGTGGTGCAGGTTTGACCACAGTGCTCAAAAGTCAAATCCAGCTTATAGGAGAAGATGGGATGAAGATTCTTCAAAGTCAAATCATTACAATCATAGAAAACAGATATGATGAGTACTACAAATCAAATCAGTGTTATGATTTGAGTGTTTGGTTTGAAAGTGGTGAATGGTACGATAACAGAGTGTGTTACAAATGTGGTTTTCAAGGACACATTGCTGTTAACTGCCAGAGTCAAAGATTTGATACAAGAAGATGTTATGAATGTCAAATCAAAGGTCACATTGCCAAAGATTGCCCAATGAGATCAAAGGAAAGATCGAGGGCTGAATCTCATGGACAAATGAAGAAATCGGTCAAATTCAAAGAAAAGCCCAAAGAATAGAAAGAGAAAGAACAGAAAGTGAAACTTTCACAAGGGCAGAAAGACAGACTGAGAAAGAAAAGAAAGAAAGCGAGGGAGTATCTTGAAAAGATTTTGTCCTCGAGTACAACTGGTGATTCAAATACAGATCTGAGGACAAAAGAGAGGATAAAGAAAGAAAAATTAACTAATCAAACTGATAAAAAAATCAAAGAAAGTTAATTTTTCAGATAAAATCTTTATCAAAGTTTTCAAATATAAAAGAAATTGTGAAAGGTCGTTCATGTCACAGGTTGATGAATTTGGAAAACCTAAATCCTGTGAGAATTGGGTTCCAATAAAGGCTGGCGATGAATTTGTTTTCTTGAAAACAAAAGAGCCATCTTTTGATGATGAATTTGACTCGTCAAAGTCAAAGGAGCCATGTTTGGGCAATGAATCTTATTCATCAAAGTCAGAAGAGCCACAAATTGAGGTAAAAAGAGCCACAAATTGAGGTAAAAAGTGATGATTTCGTGTCGACAATTGATGATGCAAACTTTCGATCATTGTCAAACGGAGATTTAAAACACAAAATTGACAAACCCAAGGTCCGTCAGGCTTGGGTGGATCTCTTTAAATAAAAATCCGGACTTGTCGGAACTCCCAGGTTGGTAATTGAGGAGTAGGAATCCGCATTTTTCTTGAGAAATTCACGTTTGTGATATTTCGACCTATAAGTGGTTAATCAAGGACATTAAGTTGTACTTGAGTTAATTTTCTTACAAGTGATATTGTTGATTGAACCTACAAGTGTTAAATTTGTAGGATCGTTCTCGGCCCTGTTTGAGTCGTTCAGAGAAGTTCGTATCCGAATTAAGAGGCGGAAACTAATAATTCGGTGCTATTGAAGCTATATTCACTTTAAACTTGCTGTATTATTGATATTAATCACGATTACAAGATTTGACAGCACTTCGGCAGCATACCGGAACAAACACCTTCAACTATGTGTTTCTGGATCGCTCATATGGACCTATATAGAGACAAGCTGGTTCGCTTATACGTACATGTACGTATAAGCGATCCTACATCGTGACACATGAGCGGACCAACTAAATACCATATGAGCGAATCCAGACCTAAACATGACACAAAAGCGGACCTAACCTAGTGACAAATAAGCAGACCTATTACAAACTCCTATTTCTAGATTTCCGTGCCATGTTTGATCTGTTCAACTTCAAGACTCGATGGAAGACGTAGTCAGCAGACGTAAGTGCACCAACAGACTCCCCCTCGGATGTTGACGGAGTCTTCATAGAGTCTTCGCACCTGTCAATCTACAATCTTCATCAGTCGACAATCTACCTCTGAAATATCTGTCTCTTCAAGAATCCTCGTTCTCTATTTTCATCATCAACAAACTCTTCTCTCTTAGCTGTTGATACGGTGTCTTCAGACTCCCCCTCTCAAACAGCTAATCTGGAATCCATATCTTCATTCTTTAAGATCATTAACAGGCTCCCATCAGGTTTCAGATCGATACCTGGCTCCATTCTCTCTCAGGATCAATATCTGGATCAAGTCCTGCACAATCTCTACCAAACCATAAGTTTCTACAAAGATTAAAACTTTTCAACAATTTAGAAACTATGTTGAATCAAAACAATAATAATTTTGCATTCAAGAATTTATTACTGGTTCTTATCAAACCAACTTAACCATCTATACACAAACACTCCCCAAACCAGTTCTTCAAGTTTAGCACTTTAATTTCGAAAATCAGCATCTCAACACCAGTTGTCGAAAATCTTTTTGATTTTTTCAAATTTTATGTTAAAACTCACCAAAAATCTTTTTGGATTTTCTGAATGAAAGTAAATGCAACAAACGATTATTTACAGACAATATTTTTGTGAGTTTATACAAGAGGATCATATCAGTTATGAAACATATCACAAACACCGTTAAGCTTGATTACATATTCAGTTCTAAACAATTTACCTAGATTGTCAGTATTTTTGTCCACTTAAATTTTCACACAAATTTCAATTGATTCGAGATACGATATTAATGTTTTAGAGACTTAAACTTAATTGTGTATCACTCCACTTGAATATACTCCCGTATCCAGATCCCAAATATTCAGTCTTACAGGTGAGTATACCACAGCTGATATCTGTAAAGGGGTAAATGCAAAACCGTGAGAGCTCAGGTCAGAACTTCCGTTCAGCAAAGAGATGACGGCTCGACTTTTGGTGGGTCCCCTTTAGAGGATCTTTTTTACAACAGCAATGACTATCAATTTTATTGTTTAATCAGATTGCTGAGGGCGAGCTTATATTACAAAGCTTTTTGCAGAAAGTATTATTCGAGGACTAGGTCAGTATTTCCATACAGCAGAAGTCCCGGAATAATACCCCAGATATCACTGAGCATAAAGACCTAGTATCTCAGAATACGGGACCTTTCAAACAAGATTTCGGGGGTTACCCATATATCCAAGAATAGTTACCCACGAATTAAGCAAGTTTGATTTAGGTTTATATCTCGTTTCAATTTACTAAATGTGCGAAAATCTACTAACACATCCGCAGTAAGATTGTTTATCACATTTTGGCTTTACAATTCTTTAGCGTGTTGTGATAGTTCACTGATGTACTATCATTTCCTCTTTTATGCAACAAAAACTCATTTTTCAATTTTATCATGTTTTTGACTTTTTCACATTTTCTGATGTTTTTGGATTTTCTAAAAATTCTTACTCCCCCTAAAATTCAAATATATCTAAAGAAAATTGAAAACAAACTGTACAGAACATGACAACTGATATCGAAACACTTCAATTCTCCATCCATTTGGCTTAAAGAATCAGAACTCCCCCTCACAACAAACTATTTTCCCATAATGATTTCAAAACACTTAAGTTTGTTTTAATCAGAATGGTTTTTCCGAAAAATAAGTTTGATTGTTTTTACGACTTGTAAAATTGGGGTTCAAATCATCACGTTGTTTTAACAATTTCCTGAATGATAACTAAATCAAGTTCAATTCAATGACCTTGATTTAACCACTTGTAAGATTTACAACAATCACAACCATACAATCACTTGTAGACTTAACAATTAAGCTATTCAAACCTGTTTTTTAACCAATTACCATCTCTTGGTTGAATTCTCAAAATGCCGATTCCTACTCCTCGCTTACAAACTTGGGAGTTCCGGCAAGTCCTGCAAAACCTCAAACACAGATTAAGAAGGATGCCGATTCATGATCCACGATACCATCTTGGGATCTCCGGCAAGTCAGGATTTTATTCTTGAAAAAATATATCCACCCAAGCCTGACCTTCCTTGGGTGTAACCTCATCGTTTTCATCGTTTCTTTCAACCGACTTGTAAACCCATCCTTTGGAAGCATAAAAATCCTTAATGCTTTGGGCCTTACCACTGACCATTTTTCCAAAGATGCGTTTTACATTTCCGTTGAAAGTTTTTTTAACATCAATTTTCTTTTTGTCAGAATAAAATTGATTTGAAATTTCAACTTTTCCGATTTTAGATTTGTAATTTTTAGCATTCAGTGGCGGAAAATTCACATCGTCCACTTTCGGAATTTTTCTCACAATCTCTTTCTCAACATGTGGCTCCTCTGATTTTATGGAATCAGAATCATTACCAGACTTTTTACCTGAACCTTTTACAACCCATTTCTGATATGTAGCATTGTCTATTCTTTTGGAAGCATTCTTTGAACATTCTCCGTTTTCATAAGTTGAATTTTCAAAACCTGTGAACTTCCGGGTTGACAGTTCAGTTTTCTCAAAAAAAAATTCTTTCATTTTTCTTGAGACTTCTTGTTTTGGTCGAAATGTCTTTGGACAATCTTTCGCAACATGACCCACAGCTTTACACTGAAAACAAGATCTCTTTTCTACCTTCTTCGGATCTTCCTTCTTCTTCATGTCCTCTTGCTTCTTGGCAAGGAATTCTTGATTCGTCTGATTTCTGAATGATTTTTCTTTTTCAGCTTCTGTTGTTTTTCCTGCAACAAACATTGTTTTTGGTTTATAAACTTTTTCATTTTTATAGTTTTTCTGTGGAACAAAACCAAGACCTTTTTTTTTTTTTTTTGAAATTACGATTATGGTTTGGTTTCTGTTGGAAACTATAACCACAATTGTAACCCATTTTCTTGTTGATTCTTTGTTGATCTCTTGAAGTGTATTGTTTAGGTTTTCCATTAAGATTTAAATCTTTTATTTCAGAAATATTAATTTCTGTTATTTTGAAAACCTTTTGAATCATTTCAAGTCTGACACTTCTTATTGGAAAAGTTTCATCAGAATATAATTTGTCAAAACCTTTCAAAGTATATGCCACTTTGACCGATTCATCATTCAAATTAGATTTCGAAAGTAAAAATTCTTTATCATAAACCCGTTTGTCCTTTTTATTTGTTGGCTTTGACGCACTGGACTCAGACTTTGACTCGGGCTTTGACTTCGGTTTTGATTCCTCATTGTCATCTGTGTCTAACACCTGATCGACCATACTTTTTATCAACTTTGACTCATGATCAGTATCTGATGACGTATATGTGACATCAATACTTTCTGGTAAATTATCCGACGACCCAGACTCCCATTTCAAATTGATCGCTTTATTGACCCTTTCTGAATTTGGATTTCGAGGTGAATATCCATTTTCGACCGGGGGTGGACATCTATTGTAGGATACACTCGGTTTCTTACCAGAAGCTTTCAACTTTTCTTCAACATTTGTCACACACTTTTCTTCATCCGATGTCTCCTCTTCTTTGAATGTCTTTAAATCTTTCACCACCGGATAAATCCTGTTAACCACAAAAGTAGAACATGAGTAACTATCTAATAAATTCTTGACTTTCTCAGTTTCTATCTCTTGTGTTGCCAATTCCAGCTCGAGATCGGCACATTTCTTTATGTTATTGTTCGCCATATCAAGCTGTCTCAAATAAGCTATCTTCAAAGTATTCATAGCTTCAGCTTGTTCACCATCAGAATCTGTATATTTGTTGATTTCTCTGTTCATAGTATCATACGATTCTTTCAACTTGTGAATATTGTGCAACAACTCATTGTTCTGCTTAATCAGCGAATCACAGTTTAAGCACTTTTCAGAAACTTCAACTCGTTCTGCATCAATCTTCACTTCATATTCTGGAACTTCTTTAACATTTCTGCTCGGTTGTAAAAACTCAGCTCTTCTTCTTTTCTCAGCTTTCGCTTCTTCCTTCAATCTCTCTTCCTCTTCTGCCTCTTCTCTGTTCCTTCTTCGTTTTTCTCCAGCAGCTTCCATGACTTTTCTGCACCTTTCTGCACATTTCAAATCATAAGCATTAGCAAAGAAAGCATGAGAAGTGTTTTTGGACATCTCTTTGGCCATAAGATTTTGATCTGGACAAAAATCATCCCAGGTAAAACCTTCAGCCAACTTCTCATCATCTTGTTCAGCCAAACACACTTTGCTGTCTTTCGGAAGATACTTTTCCCAGGTAAAATCATCATATTTTCCCTGACTAACAACACATGCTCTTTTATCAACCACATCTCTCCCATGAACTGTTTGTGTCTGTTGTTGTGCTGGTGGTGTGATTTGATGATAGATGGCCTTCTTGTGATAGTCATTGTTTCCGAAAGGATTTTGGGCTCCGGTAGCTTCACGATTTTTGCACTCCCTCTTGAAATGCCCCTTCTCCCTACAACGAAAACATGTAACTTTAGATTTATCAAAACCTAAAGCTGAAACGTTTGCATCACGAAAATCATCACGGCCGGTAATTTGTTTAAACTTTTCAGCACGTCTCATCACACTTGCCATACACCATTTAATGTCCATCAATTCCATTTCCTCAGCATCAATTTGATCATAATCCTCTTTCGTGAGCATTGGATTTCTGATCTTTCCTGCAACAAAATAACTATAAGACTCTAAAATCATCCCTAACAAAGACATTTGATTTTTAGCAATCTCTTCAGTGTAGTCTTGATCATTTTCAAGGCTTAATACAATGTTACACTGAAGTTTTCTACCATTCTTTGTTACAGAGATGTTAGGATCGAAAGATGAAAATCTTGTGCTGTTGCTTGATCCTTGAGATGCCTTCTTCTCAGGAGAATCTTTAACACTGTAAGCAGTTTCGATCTTAGGAGAAAACTTTGTTGAATCAGTAACACCATGCTTGTAGTACAGACTGATATCCTGTTCTCCATCGTAGTTCTTCATCCTAGCAATCTTCCTCTGCTCCATCTCTTAAGCTTCCAGATGCTTTATGAAGTCTCCTAGTGTCATCTTTTTATATTCTGCTTCGTTGGACCTCAGCATCATCAAAAATGTTCCCCATGTTTCATATGGAAGCGCATCTGCAAGTTTTTCAATCAATTCATCAGTATCTTTTTTAACACCTAACTTTGTCATATTTCTCACCAAGTTACAATATCTATCAATAATTTGCTTGGTGTTTTCATTTTTCAATCCCCGAAACAAATCAAATTCTTTCTTCATGAGAGACATTTTGTTCTTTAACATATCATCACTTCCCGTAAACTTTGCTTCCAATTCTGTCCACATTGAATATGCAGTTCCGTCATGTTGAAGCAGTATCAAGATATCTTCTTTTATAGCTTGCTGAAGCAGACTCACCATAAGCTTTTCATCGCGATATTTCTTTTTATCTGCTGTACTCATCTCTCTAAGTGTTAATGGAGTACCATTCACAACATCATTCTTTGTGGGTTTGACATATGGCTCTTCAGTGTGTTCCCAAGCATCTAGATGGTAAGCTTCAACCCAATTTCCGAACCGTTCCGACCATACGTTATAATCATCAATATCCATGAGTTTAGGCGGTCTTTGAGATGTTCCGGTTTCATTGTCGATCAAAGCACTTTGAGTAATCGAGGTTGGAGTAGCAAAAGCATTATAAAATTCAGTATCCATCGTTCACAACTATCAAATTTTAACACTTCGTTCACAAAAGCAAAACTGACACAAGAGCGATACTATAACTGTTCCCAAAATTGGACCAATACAGTGTCTTATACGCGAACCACGATTTTAACCTTTGGAACGAACCAGTAAATCTGATCAATAAGCGGACCAGTTGACTTGTCCAGATAAGCGGTCCAACTAGACAAACCGTTTGAGCAAACCGTCAAACAAGCGGACCTGATTTTGTCGATACGAGCGGTCCTGATGAGCTGACTAATGAGCGGACCAGTCAGATTGTACAAATGAGCGAACCAGATGCACCTTTGAGCGAACCATAAACTGTCACTAAAAGCGGACTAAGCTGAATTTTCGAGCGATCCTTACCCAAAAATGTTCCTTGGAGCGAACCAGACAAGTATTTTGGAGCGGACCTGATTGATGACGTCACTTTTTGTACGAAACCGTATAAGCGAACCTCCTAAAAATTCACTTTCTACGTCGATTTTAGTTCTGAAAACTTCAAGGGTTTGTTAATTCATGATTCCGAGTGCACTGTGTGATTTTGAGCTTGTTTTACCGTAAAAAATTTTGAAAAACGTGAAGAAAGTGTAGAAAATCAGAAAAAATGCAGCTAAAATGGCAAGAACTCCTCCTCCTGAGCTCTGATACCAATTGTAGGATCGTTCTCGGCCCTGTTTGAGTCGTTCAGAGAAGTTCGTATCCGAATTAAGAGGCGGAAACTAATAATTCGGTGCTATTGAAGCTGTATTCACTTTAAACTTGCTGTATTATTGATATTAATCACGATTACAAGATTTGACTGCACTTCGGCAGCATACCGGAACAAACACCTTCAACTATGTGTTTCTGGATCGCTCATATGACACATGAGCGGACCAACTACATACCATATGAACGAATCTAGACCTAAACATGACACAAAAGCGGACCTAACCTAGTGACAAATAAGAAGACCTATTACAAACTCCTATTTCTAGGTTTCCGTGCCATGTTTGATCTGTTCAACTTCAAGACTCGATGGAAGACGTAGTCAGCAGACGTAAGTGCACCAACAAAATTTTTCAAGAGGTTAAGAAAACAATGTGATGAAACCCCGATTTTTCAAGTGAAATCAACAAATCTAATTTTCCGGAAAAACCATTTTGATTAAAACAAACTTAAGTGTTTTGAAATCATAATGGGAAAATAATTTGTTATCAGGGGGAGTTCTGATTGTTTATGCCAAAGTGAATGGAGAATTGAAGCTTGAAAATCAGTTTCTCACTTTATTTGTACAGTTTGTTTTCAAATTTTCCTTGAAAATCAAAAATTGAAACATGTTTTTGATTTTAGGGGGAGTAATAAATTTTTTAGAAATTTCGAAAAATTGAAAAAGCCAAAAACATTGAAAAATTCAAAAATAAGTTTTGTTGTGGAATAAGAGGAAATGACAGTACATCAGTGGACTATCACAACATGCTAAAGAATTGTAAAGTCAAAATGATTTTTAAACAAGTCTCACTAATGATGTGCCAGTAGGCTTCACACAGTTAGTAAATTGTATTCGAGATATAAACCTAAATATCAAAACTTGCTTATCTCGTGGGGAACATCTCTCGGATATATGGGTAACCCCCGAAATCTTGTTTGGGAGATTGCCTGATTCTGAGATACTAGGTCTTCATACTGTTTGATATCTGGGGTATTATACTTGGTCTTCTGATATTGCGGAAGCAATGGCCTAGACCTTGTATAATACTTTAATGCGCTTTCAAAGTTCTCCCTCTGCTAAAAAATTGAGAAAATATCAAAAGATATGAATCAATAGGAGTTGAAGAAAAGATTCCCTAAAGGGAACACACCGAAAGTCGAGCATTCATCTCTTTGATCGAACGGTAGTTCGTACCTGAGCTCTCAAGGTCTCGCACTAACCCAGAGAACATATATCAGTTTGGTATACTCACCTGTAAGACTGAATCTAGGGAATTTTGATGCAGGAGTATATTCTGAGGTGGAACACATCAGTGAGTTAGTCTTTAAAACACTAATTCATATCTCGAATCAATTGAAATTTGTGTAGAAGTTTAAGAGGACAACAATACTGACAATCAGAAGTGAATCTGTTTAAAATTTAATGATTAATCAAGATCAACGGTGTTGGTGATATGTCTCAAAAACGGATATGATCTTCTTACACAATCTCACAAAAATATTGATTGTAAATATTTCTTTACTGCTTTCCATTAAAACAAAGAATCCAAAAATATTTTCTGAGTGTTTTAGCATAAATCTTTGAAAATTCAAAAAGATTTTATTGCATCTTATTTTTCAACAACTGATGTTGAAAAGCTGATTTTCAAAATTCAAGTGCTAAACATGATGAACAAGAGGGTTGGGAGAGTTTGTTTGAGATGAGAAATAATTTTGAAATGATTAAATGGTTCATTAATTTGAATCAAAATTTTGAAAATTACAAATTCAAGAAGCTTATCAATGTCGAAATTGTTAATTTTACAAGTGGTAAAGGATTGTGCAGGTTAAAGACAGGTTTCTGATCCTGTTGCTACGAAACGCCAGGAGATGTTTCAGATCCTATGAAAGAAGCAAAGTAAGATTCCCATGGCTAAGTCTGTGTAAAGTTTGAGCCAGAATACGAGTTCCAGCTTATCGAAAGGAGGAGTATTCGAAAGGGGGAGTCTAAATTCAGGATCAACATTCAAAGGGGAGTTTGAAGATAGAGAAAGATAGAGATTGAATTTGGAAGGAGTGAAAAGATCGATCAATATTGAAGACTCGATGCCAAAGACTTCGTCAACATCCAAGGGGGAGTCTGTTGGTGCATAAATGTCTGTTAACTTCGTCTTGTATCGAGTCATCTAATAGAATTGATAGAACAGATTGCGTAGTACGATAGAAACGGGAAACGAAGTTGAACAAGCTACTTCACATGAACTGGCTAGTTCATGTGAAGTGGATACTCCAGTTCATGTGAAGTGGCAAATGCTCCAGTTCATGCGAAGTGATAATGTCCAGTTCATACGAACTAGCTTCCCTATAAATACTTGATCTGTTCATTTCATTTCATTTGTAACGATCCGGATTTCAGAGCCGAGGTGCTGCCGATTTGTCAAACGATCTGTATTGCTTTGAAATCAATAAAAAGAAGATAATTAAGAGAATCAAGCTGTAATCAAGTCCATATCATTGATTCCGCCTTTGATATGGACTAGAAACTCTTCTGATCGACTCGTATTGGTCGTACAGCGATCCAACAGATATTGTAGTGCTTGTACTTTGTCAGCTTCGTAGTACATGTTCTTATTGAAAAACAAGCACTCAATGTCTTTCTTTGAGCAGTTAACCAGCCACATTCACTACTGGAAAATTGGGCAATTGTCACCGGTAATTTGCCACCGAAAAAAAGGTCACAAAATTAGCTACCTTTTTTCAACCGAAATCGTATTGGTAGCAAATACATCCGAAAAATCCTAAATAATAATAAAAATTAAGAAACCAAGAGTAAAACGGTGTCAAATAGCAAATATAAAAAGCTTTATGAAAGTTGCCACCATATTTTGACGGACATTCTGTTTGCCACCATCATATGGTGGCAATATAAATTAAAAATTAAGCGGAAATATCAACCCCCAAAATTGAAGCGGGATTTCAATTTTTCTTGAATGTAAAGTGGGATATCAAGTAACTTATCACATCTAGGGTTCTGATTCTGAACTGTGCTCCCCAAAATCTCTAGAAGCGTCATCTCCACTCCACCATCACTAATCGAATCATCCTCCATCCACCATAACTAATAGAATATTCATCCACCGATCTAAAACCCTAATCGCTCCCAAAAGTGGCGACCGTTGGACTTCAGCAATGAGCTAATGATTTCTTAGGGTTTAGTTTGTTGTGAACTATGACCAACATCTTGTTATTCTTAATCGAAGATTGTCACACCCCGAATTTCCACGTGTCACCGGTGGGCCCGGTGGGGGATTAACGTGACGTAGTTGATATCATCATAGTCAAACAACACAAATTATAATGCACAGCGGAAGCAAAAGAAATAGATTTATTTCAACCATCAAATGTAATATTTAAGTATCACAAGTAGTCGAAATAGATCCACAGGCGGATCGGAATAAAAGGAGAAAATTGTTCAACAGATAAATGCATCCCAAAGCTTGCGAAACTCTATGATGCTAAGGAGAGACCAGCCTATTACGTATAGCACCTGCACTTAATCTTTTTGGGGAAAATACGTCAGTTTACACTGGTAAATACAATTAACTGACTTATTTTGAAAAGGTTTTAAAAATTGATTTAAATGCTCAAGGCACAAAACATTTTATAACTTGGGAATAATTAATCAAAGTTAAACTTGTAAAAGATTTACATGTTTGTTGTGCGTTCAGTCGCCCCGAGTCGTGTCGGGTTTAAGGTTAATTGACACACCACTTAGTATAAGTCCGCGGCGGGAAGCCAACGTTTATACCTTAATAATGGACATAATACCGGGTGTACGCCTACACCCGGGTGTCAAGGTCGTGGCCAAAAATGATGCCAAGGATATCCGGGACATGGTCAATAAGCTCCCAAAGGCGTAAAAACAAACAAAACCAAGTTTTCAAACGGGTCACATTGATAATACCCAACTACTAATGAGTCGGGGTCAATTGCCCGACCAAGCGGTATTTTATATACCGTACCCCCAAGCCCGTATAGGGAAAATAAGTTAAAAGTATTTACCTGAGCAAGTATAAACCACAAAAGCAAAAATGCAAGTGTCTTTTACTGGGCTCCTATTCTGGAACGAAGGTTTATAATAGCCTATTAGAATCCTAACGGGTCTTTAACATAGCCTAAGCTTAGACCGGTTAGTTTCGAAGAATAAATATGGTTTAATCGCGAGGAAGGCGAAAAACCGAAAAGGAATGTGACTTAGACCCTACAAGCTTAGATACTTGTATAATATGGGTAAACTAAACACATTCTGGTTTTAGAGACTAAGATGATACGATTTGACCCGTTTCGGCTAATATGCGTGAACTAGTCACATAAGCCGATCCGAACGCGAAAGTGCGTAACGAGTAACCATATAAGTCATATGCAAGTTTCCTGAGATTATATGCACCAAATGTGTTGTAATATCAGTAAGGTATGTCCAATTATGCCCCAAATGGTTTTAAATTCAATTTACGCCTTATAAGGGCATTTTGGTCATTTTAAAGGGTATAAAAGAGTTAAACTAAGATTCTGAGTCTTATATCTGAATAAATCAGTAATTATACTTAGTTTATCATGTTATAACAGTAGGGTATCATATATATGTGAATTTTATTGATTACAACCATTTTATGTACCAAAAGGGCATTTTTGGTAATTTCACATAAGCTTTAAAGGGTCAAAACTGGGAATCTGAGTTTCTAACTCGGGTTTACTGTTATAATATAAATTTTTTTATAAAATATATCAGTAGGTATTAGACCTTTTATATAAAAACTAGTTTTGACATATACTATGTCGTAAAAATGCCTAAAAAGGCGATTTGGGGCCATTTCCGGGTTTTAAAAGAAAAGCTGATATTTTTATAATTCCAGAAGGCTCAAAATATTATGTTTAGCATAATAGATCAGTAGGAAAAAGTTTGGGGTCAAAAGGTTTTGTAAAACTCATTTTATGGCCGAAAAGGGCAAAACCGGCATAAGCCGAATTAAGCTTAAAACCTCTGGTTATGCTCATTATAAAAATAAATAAAAATCTTTAAAATTCCCAAAATATTATTATATAACAGTGGGTATAATGTTTTTGTATAAAATCTAAGTTTAAATAGGCTATGCGTTAATTACGCTAATTATTCACTAAGAATGCTTCTAATTACGCTAATAAGCATAACTCTTAATCTAAACCTCAAACTGATGTCAAATTTTGGGAACAAGTTTATATTTCAGTAACTAACATGTCTACCCTTTTATTTTTCAAAAATCATGATTTTTAGACCTTTGGGCATAATGGTCAACATATGTGCATTTAACGGAATCATGCATATGAACAAGATATCTAATGAACCGAGTTGTATAATCGCTGGAGGATATACCAACATGTTATTAGGTCCAAAAGAAGCTCTTAGGCAATCTTAATCTTGACTAAAACGGGTCAGAACTGAAAGTCAAAGCGAAAGTCAAACTATGCGACTTTCGGTTCCGAACCGGGTCTAAACAGAAAATTGTCGAGTTGAACATGTTGAAACATGTTCTTATACTTATTACCAAGTTATATTAATGTTTAAACAGGTTACATGCAACCTACATTGCTAATCATGTATTAATTTGAAATTAAGCATCCTGTTGACTTTTTATAGTTAGCTTTGACTCGACAATTGACATGTTTAGAGTGGGAATCTAGAAGTACCCTTTTAAGGATTTGTTACCCACTTAATTACCTTCCTAAAGGTATTTTTAATTCGTGATTTGACAGAGCACATTATGATTAATCACGAAGTCAAACCTTAATTACAACGGTTTGACTTTTGCTTAATTAACTAAGCTAGAAGGGATTAAAGGAGGTTAAGAGCACTTACAAGAGTCCTAAGAAGGATTAGGGACCTAAAGAAAATGGGTTGCTGACCAGGAAAGCTCCAGAGAGTCTTGAACAAAAGTGCCAAGAGAGCAAGTGCCAATGGTTACAATTTCAAGTATTTATATAGTGAGCCAAGAGGTCCAAGATTGTGACAAGCAAGTCTACAATGGTTGGAGGATCATCCCAGGTGTTCCTAGAGGTCTATAAACTGCCTAGCAAGCCCATGGTTTCATAATTTTACGTTTTAAGTCGGTTAACAGGCTGAACAGGCAGCTGTCCATTTTCTGCTGCCAGCGACCTCCTTACGGACCGTAAGCACAAGGTCTTGCGGTCCGTATGCTCCTCTTACGGACCGTAAGCTTAAACCTTTACGGTCCGTAACCGACCCTTGCGGAACATGCCCAGGTACCCTTCTTACGGATCGTAAGCCTAAGGCTTTGCGGTCCGTAACCGACGGCCAGAGGACAAAAACTTATGAACTTTTAAGTCTTGACCATGCACTCAAACCAACTCCGAAATCAGTCCCTCTTTTTCAGATGTGGGACCATCTTGATCAGCCATTGCATGTCTAGCATGCTCTTACATGTTTCCCATTCAATTTCAACTTACAAGGGTCTTGCAAAGTGACGGAGATTACCAAGAATGAGTCTTGGATTCTCATAATAGTTGGCCAAAGAAAATAACTATATTGATTCCTATTTACAAGGATTTTATTTAACAATTTCAGTAGTAACAACCTATAATTCCAAAGTCCTTAATAAAGATGCAACTTTATTTATTTGAGAGCAACCGGTTTTCATATAGGATGATTATCTAATGATTTAAGGATCTTGGGATTTATAACAATTCGGGTCGCTCAGAGGTGTTTTATTAACATGTCGCCCTTGGGTCGTTCAGAGGTATTTTAAATAACATGACGCCCTCTTTAAAATCCTACCATACATCTCTTTATTTGATCCGGGTTCCTGACACGTTGTCTAACGTGACACGTGTCTTTATTTTAATGGACAGGAATTTTCGAGGTGTTACATCCTCACCCCCTTAAAAGAAATCTCGACCTCGAGATTTATTGAAACAATTGAGGGTATTTCTCTTTCATCGTGGATTCTAATTCCCACGTATAATCAGGACCTCTGCGGCCCTCCCATTTGACCTTGACAATGGGTACATACTTCCTTCGAAGCTTCTTTACCTGTCGGTCCTCAATCGACACAGGTTTTTCTATAAACTTTAAGCTTTCGTCCATATGCACATCTGTATGCGGTATGACTAGCGATTCATCAGCTAGACATTTCTTCAGATTGCAGATGTGGAACACGTTATGAATACCACTAAGCTCCTCTGGTAAGTTCAACTTGTAAGCCACCGATCCTACACATTCGATGATCTCGAATGGTCCGATATACCTCGGGCTTAACTTACCTTTCTTGCCAAATCTCATTACCCCTTTCCATGGTGATACTTTGAGCAGAACTTTATCGCCAACCTCGAACTTGAGGGATTTTCGCTTACCATCAGCATAGCTCTTTTGCCTATCACGGGCAACTTTTAGGTGCTCACTAATCTGGGTAATCTTGTCCGTTGTCTCCAGGACTAATTCTGGTCCTGATAACTGAACGTCTCCTACCTCTGCCCTACAAATGGGTGTTCTGCACTTTCTACCATATAATGCCTCAAAAGGCGCAGCCTTAATGCTGGTGTGGTAGCTGTTATTGTAGGAAAATTCGATCAGAGGTAGGTGCCTATCCCAACTTCCTCCTAGGTCAATCACGCATGCACGAAGCATGTCTTCCAAGGTTTGAATAGTACGCTCACTTTGCCCATCCGTCTGGGGATGATAAGCTGTACTAAAATTCAATTGCGTACCCAGGGACTTTTGGAAACTCTTCCAGAAATGAGATGTGTATCTGGTATCCCTATCGGAGATGATAGATACTGGTACGCCATGCAGGGATACAATCTTATCCATGTACAGTTGGGCTAGCATGTCGGAACTGAAAGTTTCTCTAATGGGTAGGAAATGTGTTGACTTAGTCAGTCGATCAACTATCACCCAAATGGTGTCATTTCCTTTCTGCGTCTTAGGCAACTTGGTGATGAAATCCATTGTTACCATTTCCCATTTCCAAGTGGGAATTTCAGGCTGTTGTAGCAAACCTGACGGTTTCTGATGCTCGGCCTTAACTTGAGCGCACGTCAGACATTTAGCCACATGGGTGGCTATAGACTTTTTCAAGCCTATCCACCAATAATCTGCCTTTACATCCTGGTACATCTTATCCGCTCCAGGATGGACGGAATATCTGGAACTGTGGGCTTCCTTAAGGATGACGTCTCGAAGTCCTCCATAAACAGGAACCCATATTCTTCCATTTAGTCTCAGGATTCCGTCTTTGCCATAGGATAACTGCTCTTCAGTTACTCCTAGCTTTTCATTAGGGTAGTTAGCTTCTAATACTGCCTCTTTCTGTGCGGCTAACAACCTTTCATTTAGACTGTTCCTGACCTCAATGCTTTTGGCATTGATCCTGATTGGTTTTACTCTCTCCTTTCTGCTTAAGGCATCTGCGACTACATTAGCCTTGCCTGGATGGTATCTGATTTCACAATCATAATCATTCAGAGTTTCCATCCAACGTCGCTGTCTCATGTTCAATTCTTTCTGGTTGAACAGGTGTTGGAGGCTTTTGTGATCGGAATAGATCACACATTTGGTACCATATAAATAGTGTCTCCACAACTTTAGTGCAAATACAACGGCACCCAACTCCAAATCATGGGTGGTGTAATTCTTCTCATGCACCTTCAATTATCGTGAAGCATAGGCAATGACCTTGCCTTTCTGCATTAACACACAACCCATCCCGGTGTGTGATGCATCACAGTAGACTACAAATTCATCAATCCCATCAGGTAACGTCAACACGGGAGCGTTACTCAATTTCTGCTTCAAAATGTCGAATGACTCTTGCTGCTTAGGTCCCCAATTGAACTTGCTATTCTTGCGAGTCAGCAAAGTTAGGGGTGCTGCAATTCTTGAGAAATTCTCGATGAATCTCCTGTAGTAGCCTGCTAAACCTAGGAAACTGCGGATTTCCATAGGCGTCTTTGGCTCCTGCCAATTCATGATGGCCTCAACCTTAGCGGGATCCACTTGAATACCGCGCTCACTGACCACATGTCCAAGAAATTGGACTTCTCTCAACCAAAACTCACATTTTGAAAATTTTGCATATAGCTTTTCTTGATGAAGCAGTTTCAGAATACAACGGAGGTATTTCTCGTGGTCATCTTGATTTTTGGAATAGATGTGGATGTCATCAATGAAGACAATAACAAATTTGTCCAAATATGGCTTGCAAACGCGATTCATGAGATCCATGAATGCGGCAGGCGCGTTAGTGAGCCCGAAAGGCATCACTAGGAATTCGTAGTGACCATAACGAGTCCTAAACGCAGTCTTGTGCACATCTTCATCCTTAACCTTCAACTGATGATATCCCGACCTCAGATCTATCTTGGAGAAATAGCTTGCCCCTTGAAGTTGATCAAACAAATCGTCGATCCTGGGCAAAGGATACCTATTCTTGATAGTAACCTTGTTAAGCTCTCGGTAATCGATACATAAACGCATCGAACCATCTTTCTTCTTGACAAATAAGATCGGTGCTCCCCAAGGAGATGAACTAGGTCTAATGAAACCCTTGGCTAGCAAATCGTCCAGCTGTGTCCTTAATTCCTTCATCTCCGTAGGTGCTAGTCTATAAGGTGCTTTAGCGATAGGTGCAGCTCCCGGAATGATATCGATCCTGAATTCCACTTGCCTGTCTGGCGGCAAACCAGGCAGTTCTTCTGGAAAAACTTCAGGGTACTCCGAGATAACGGGAATGTCCTCAATCTTGGGCTTCTGTTCATCAATGGTCACTTGTGCCATATAGATAACACAACCATTCTTCAAACATTTGGATGCTTTGAGCATAGACACTTGCTCAGGCAATCCATGATGTGTATCTCCCTGAATGGTGAGAGGCTCACCGGATGGAGTCTTGATTACTACTTGCTTCCTATTACATACAATCTGGGCTTGGTTATGCGATAACCAATCCATGCCCAATACTACATTGAAACCGGCTAACTTAAAGGGTAGCAGGGAAAGAGGAAAAGAGTGGTTCCTAATGGATATAGCACATCCATCTAACATAGTCGAGACGGTTTCTACAGTTCCATCTGCCAACTCTACCTCATAATTTGCACTTAAGGCTTTAACAGGCAATCCTAACAGCTCACAGAATTTACTATCCACAAAAGATTTATCTGCTCCAGAATCAAACAACACTCTTGCGTAAACGTCATTAATGAGAAACGTACCAGTTATGACGTTATCGTTTTGGATGGCCTCCTGCACATTCATCTGGAAGACCCTGGCATTGGTCTTCTTCCCATCTTCAGTCTTCTTGACATTCTTTGGGCAGTTGGTCTTGATGTGCCCCTTTTCATTGCAACTGTAACAAGTTGCGTCTTTCAACTTCTTGCACTCAAGAGTTATGTGTTCAGAAGACTTACATATCCCACACATCTTGGGTTGGGATTTCTGTTCGAACCTGCACCTACCAAAATGGTGCTTCCTACAAACCTTGCACCTGGGCCTATCGCCCGACTGTTGCTCGCTCCTCCTGGCCTCAGATCCCTTCTTACTATCACGGTTTCCCCTATGTTTCTTGCTCGATCGACGTGAATTATCATCTTCACGTTTCCTCTTGTCAGAATCCGCATTCTTCAAGGTTCTTAGTCTCACTGCATCTTGAGTGAGGGACAGAGATAAATCAGTTACAGATCTGAATGTGATAGGTCTAGAGGCCTTCACACTAGCCTTGATTTCTAGGGCTAAACCCCCAATAAAACGCGCGATTCTCTTGGGTTCAGGGGTTACCAGGTAAGGAACCATTCTGGACAAGGTGTTGAAACTGGTGAGGTATGCCTGGCAGTCTAGGTTTTTCATAACCAGAGATAGGAATTCAGACTCTATTCGTTCAACCTCATGCTGAGGGCAGTAGTTATCCTTGACAAGAGCAACAAATTGCTTCCAAGACATATTATACAAGGCAACCTTTCCAGAAGCCTTGATCAACGCTCCCCACCAAGCTAGAGCCTCCCCCTTGAAAGACTGGGATGCAAACTTAACCATATCCCTTTCAGCACAACCACTGATGTCTACCACTGTCTCTATCTCGTCAAGCCATGTCATACAGTCTACAGCCCCTTTTTCTCCAGTAAACTCTTGAGGTTTACAAGATACAAAATATTTATACGTGCAACCCTTAGCACGTGGGGCTTCATCAAACACAATCTTCTTGGGGTGAACACTGTTTTCATTCGAGGAGTGTCGGTCATCATCTTTCTTAGATTTGGGTGGAGTAGGTGGTGGTTTGTTGTGAGCTTCAGAATGATTCTTTGGTTTAGCATGCGGTGTAGGTAAGGTTCTACTACGGGTCTCGCTGTACTCACTGTACTGTCGTTCTAAGGCTTTTGCAACCGCATCATTCACAATCGCTTTCAGTTCAGCACCCGTTACTAAGAATTTAGCATCATCACGGTTTCCTACCGGATGGCTATTGACTTCCTCCGATCCAGCCATGTAGCTTCAATTGCTACATGTAAATGATGGTCAAGGTTTTTAACTCAAAGGCTCTTATAGTATTTTATGTTTTATTAACCAAGGTTTTAAATTGCCATTTTAGGTTAATTCGTTAAAAGATTAGGATTTTACTATTATCCTATGATACCTTATTATTGGCACATAAGGCCTAGTCACAAGGACAGTTAAAATAAATAATGAAGATTTTATAGTATCTAGGTGTGTTAGGTTGAATCATAGTTCATTTCCATTTAATAACAGGGAGTCCTAAGCTACCACTGTCCTTAGTCACGGAGGACATTTAATTATTGCCCACAGGCACTTCACTTCAAAGAAGTGGTTAAATAATTAAGGGAATTTAAAATTAACCCTTTTTGAGAGATGGCCTGTGTGACTTTACTGATTCACAGTTTGCCAAAATCATTAACATACTAACAGATGTTAATAATTAGAATCTATTGTGTGGGTTGTACCATCTTGGCCAGGTTTGCAATAACACAAAGGCTAGGTTTTACCTCCAAGATTCTTTAATAATCAACGCATAATAGTCCTAAATTGAGATGTTAATTATGGATCTTAACCTAATTATGGAACTACCATCTTGGCCTCGTTTTATAAACCAAAAGGCTAGGTCTTGGTTCTCTTTAGATTTTTACCAAATTTAATATAATGGCAGATCTTTTTAAATTTTCATTAATTTTCATATTTCATGCAGATAATTAATCAAAATGAAAACTTAATTAAACCATCTCATAAATTGTCTTAAACAAGTACAACATTTGCCCAAAACGGGACTTCTACAAAAACAAATGCCCACGCAGGGGCGGAATTCAAGAACAAACCCACGCAGGGGTTAACTAACCAAACATGCTCACGCAGGAGCAGAGTACAAAATAACAAGCTCACGCAGGAGCTGAATACTGAAGCAAAAAGTCCGCGCAGGGACTGAATTACAACTAAATAAAAATAACAAGGATCTTCAATAGTTCCTCCTTTTGGACATTCCCTTGATCAGATCTGATAGTCCTTTGAAGAATCCTCTGTTGTGTCTGCGCTCAGTCTGAATTTCCCGTTCACAACGGTCTAGTCTCTCGAGGACTTCTTGCTGGCGTTCTGGAGGAATTATCTGTGGCTGTGGCGGCTGGTACACCGGTGGAGGAGGCGGCGGATGCTGGTACCCAAAAGTCGGGTAGCCAGTAGTCCATAGGCCACCATAAGGCCCCTCTGGGTGACTAGCGTTGTAATCCCATGCTTCCTGATATGGATCCACACTAGCGTAGTTGTAGTTGTAGTGGGTATGGGTCGGCTGCTCGAAGGGGTTATACGCCGCTGAACCGGCGTAAGCAGGGATTGGGTTATCGAAACCCAACGGTGGTGCCACAGGTACTGAGTTGATTTCTGGAATGGGGCTTGATGGACCCCCCAATTGTGGTTCTTCTTCTTCCTCCTGAAGTGGCGGATAATGGCTGCCACTTGATGGTTGGGGTGTGCTGATGCGGACATCCCCTCGCACGGACATCCGTGCGTTCGACCTCCTCCGCCTCGGTGGCTCCGGAGGCGGCTGCTGTTCCACTGGTGGTGGTGGTGGCGGAGTAACTGCCACGAAACGAGAATCCTGAGAAGGATCCTGTTGCTGTTGCTGTTGTTGCTGCTGGTAGGGGGACGAGTGGTGTGAGGGGGTAAAATACCAGTCGATGTTTCGGAACCTCTCCTCGTAGCTGTCTGGACCGCGATAATGCGATCCGTGGAAAGATGATCCGTCAGAGATCTCTATCGGGTGGTTGGGAGTCCCCGTAGCAGGCTCCATAGGGTCAGTATCCTCGTCCATATCGTTATCCCCAGAGAAGTGGTCTTCCGGTCCAAGTGGGTTAAAACCCACGGGTTCTGGAAAAACGTTGGCCGGGTTGAACCGACTCTGGAAGGTTGGGGTTGGGTTACCAAAGGAGTGGTGAGAGTTGGATCTCTGCAGAGGTATAAAGGCTGGTGGTTGGTCGTTGGGCTTGTTTTCTGATTGGGGCCCAAAGGAGTGCTGGTAAGAAGGTGAAGAGCTAAGGGAAACTGACCGTCTCCCGGGTTCAATATAGAGCCTCCATGGCTCTTGCGGGCTGGTGCTCATAGTAATGGATGGGGTTCGCCGGTGCGAAGGCCCGGCTTCGTGATCATGACCCGTGACGGGTCCCTTGCCTCGACCGCGAAGAAATCTTGGTGGCATGATGACCTGCATACATGATTTAAATAACAACCACAATATAATTATAAAAGACTCAAAATAAAACAAAACAGAGATTGTCCTATGTTCGATGTCTAGACTTGGAGCTCGAAGAATGTGCAATTTGTGCACTGAGATTAAACACAAAAGGCTAGTGTTTAATTCACTCAGTGTTGGCTCTGATACCAACCTGTCACACCCCGAATTTCCACGTGTCACCGGTGGGCCCGGTGGGGGATTAACGTGACGTAGTTGATATCATCATAGTCAAACAACACAAATTATAATGCACAGCGGAAGCAAAAGAAATAGATTTATTTCAACCATCAAATGTAATATTTAAGTATCACAAGTAGTCGAAATAGATCCACAGGCGGATCGGAATAAAAGGAGAAAATTGTTCAACAGATAAATGCATCCCAAAGCTTGCGAAACTCTATGATGCTAAGGAGAGACCAGCCTATTACGTATAGCACCTACACTTAATCTTTTTGGGGAAAATACGTCTGTTTACACTGGTAAATACAATTTAACTGACTCATTTTGAAAAGGTTTTAAAAATTGATTTAAATGCTCAAGGCACAAAACATTTTATAACTTGGGAATAATTAATCAAAGTTAAACTTGTAAAAGATTTTACATGTTTGTTGTGCGTTCAGTCGCCCGAGTCATGTCGGGTTTAAGGTTAATTGACACACCACTTAGTATAAGTCCGCGGCGGGAAGCCAACGTTTATACCTTAATAATGGACATAATACCGGGTGTACGCCTACACCCGGGTGTCAAGGTCGTGGCCAAAAATGATGCCAAGGATATCCGGGACATGGTCAATAAGCTCCCAAAGGCGTAAAAACAAACAAAACCAAGTTTTCAAACGGGTCACATTGATAATACCCAACTACTAATGAGTCGGGGTCAATTGCCCGACCAAGCGGTATTTTATATACCGTACCCCCAAGCCCGTATAGGGAAAATAAGTTAAAAGTATTTACCTGAGCAAGTATAAACCACAAAAGCAAAAATGCAAGTGTCTTTTACTGGGCTCCTATTCTGGAACGAAGGTTTATAATAACCTATTAGAATCCTAACGGGTCTTTAACATAGCCTAAGCTTAGACCGGTTAGTTTCGAAGAATAAATATGGTTTAATCGCGAGGAAGGCGAAAAACCGAAAAGGAATGTGACTTAGACCCTACAAGCTTGGATACTTGTATAATATGGGTAAACTAAACACATTCTGGTTTTAGAGACTAAGATGATACGATTTGACCCGTTTCGGCTAATATGCGTGAACTAGTCACATAAGCCGATCCGAACGCGAAAGTGCGTAACGAGTAACCATATAAGTCATATGCAAGTTTTCTGAGATTATATGCACCAAATGTGTTGTAATATCAGTAAGGTATGTCCAATTATGCCCCAAATGGTTTTAAATTCAGTTTACGCCTTATAAGGGCATTTTGGTCATTTTAAAGGGTATAAAAGAGTTAAACTAAGATTCTGAGTCTTATATCTGAATAAATCAGTAATTATACTTAGTTTATCATGTTATAACAGTAGGGTATCATATATATGTGAATTTTATTGATTACAACCATCTTATGTACCAAAAGGGCATTTTTGGTAATTTCACATAAGCTTTAAAGGGTCAAAACTGGGAATCTGAGTTTCTAACTCGGGTTTACTGTTATAATATATATTTTTCTATAAAATATATCAGTAGGTATTAGACCTTTTATATAAAAACTAGTTTTGACATATACTATGTCGTAAAAATGCCTAAAAAGGCGATTTGGGGCCATTTCCGGGTTTTAAAAGAAAAGCTGATATTTTTATAATTCCAGAAGGCTCAAAATATTATATTTAGCATAATAGATCAGTAGGAAAAAGTTTGGGGTCAAAAGGTTTTGTAAAACTCATTTTATGGCCGAAAAGGGCAAACCGGCATAAGCCGAATTAAGCTTAAAACCTCTAGTTATGCTCATTCTAAAAATAAATAAAAATCTTTAAAATTCCCAAAATATTATTATATAACAGTGGGTATAAAGTTTTTGTATAAAATGTAAGTTTAAATAGGCTATGCGTTAATTACGCTAATTATTCACTAAGAATGCTTCTAATTACGCTAACGAGCATAACTCTTAATCTAAACCTCAAACTGATGTCAAATTTTGGGAACAAGTTTATATTTCAGTAACTAACATGTCTACCCTTTTATTTTTCAAAAATCGTGATTTTTAGACCTTTGGGCATAATGGTCAACATATGTGCATTTAACGGAATCATGCATATGAACAAGATATCTAATGAACCGAGTTGTATAATCACTGGAGGATATACCAACATGTTATTAGGTCCAAAAGAAGCTCTAAGGCAATCTTAATCTTGACTAAAACGGGTCAGAACTGAAAGTCAAAGCGAAAGTCAAACTATGCGACTTTCGGTTCCGAACCGGGTCTAAATAGAAAATTGTCGAGTTGAACATGTTGAAACATGTTCTTATACTTATTACCAAGTTATATTAATGTTTAAACAGGTTACATGCAACCTACATTGCTAATTATGTATTAATTTGAAATTAAGCATCCTGTTGACTTTTTATAGTTAGCTTTGACTCGACAATTGACATGTTTAGAGTGGGAATCTGGAAGTACCCTTTTAAGGATTTGTTACCCACTTAATTACCTTCCTAAAGGTATTTTTAATTCGTGATTTGACAGAGCACATTATGATTAATCACGAAGTCAAACCTTAATTACAACGGTTTGACTTTTGCTTAATTAACTAAGCTAGAATGGATTAAAGGAGGTTAAGAGCACTTACAAGAGTCCTAAGAAGGATTAGGGACCTAAAGAAAATGGGTTGCTGACCAGGAAAGCTCCAGAGAGTCTTGAACAAAAGTGCCAAGAGAGCAAGTGCCAATGGTTACAATTTCAAGTCTTTATATAGTGAGCCAAGAGGTCCAAGATTGTGACAAGCAAGTCTACAATGGTTGGAGGATCATCCCAGGTGTTCCTAGAGGTCTATAAACTGCCTAGCAAGCCCATGGTTTCATAATTTTACGTTTTAAGTCGGTTAACAGGCTGAACAGGCAGCTGTCCATTTTCTGCTGCCAGCGACCTCCTTACGGACCGTAAGCACAAGGTCTTGCGGTCCGTATGCTCCTCTTACGGACCGTAAGCTTAAACCTTTACGGTCCGTAACCTACCCTTGCGGAACATGCCCAGATACCCTTCTTACGGATCGTAAGCCTAAGGCTTTGCGGTCCGTAACCGATGGCCAGAGGACAAAAACTTATGAAATTTTAAGTCTTGACCATGCACTCAAACCAACTCCGAAACCAGTCCCTCTTTTTCAGATGTGGGACCATCTTGATCAGCCATTGCATCCCTAGCATGCTCTTACATGTTTCCCATTCAATTTCAACTTACAAGGGTCTTGCAAAGTGACGGAGATTACCAAGAATGAGTCTTGGATTCTCATAATAGTTGGCCAAAGAAAATAACTATATTGATTCCTATTTACAAGGATTTTATTTAACAATTTCAGTAGTAAGAACCTATAATTCCAAAGTCCTTAATAAAGATGCAACTTTATTTATTTGAGAGCAACCGGTTTTCATATAGGATGATTATCTAATGATTTAAGGATCTTGGGATTTATAACAATTCGGGTCGCTCAGAGGTGTTTTATTAACATGTCGCCCTTGGGTCGTTCAGAGGTATTTTAAATAACATGACGCCCTCTTTAAAATCCTACCATACATCTCTTTATTTGATCCGGGTTCCTGACACGTCTGTCTAACGTGACACGTGTCTTTATTTTAATGGACAGGAATTTTCGAGGTGTTACAAAGGTATGTATTTTGCTTTTGGTGAAATTTTAAGATTCTATTTTCATTGTTGACGAAGTATTTATGAGATTCTTTTTTTGTGTTTATTATCGATTTATTTGCCTTTCATTTGATTTCTGGCTTCGATTTCTTACTTTAGAAGATGAAAAAAAAAATAAACAAAGCTTTGATTGCAGATGCTTCTTATTTAGTACTCATTCTTGTTATTATCTATTTTGTGTGTGAGTGAATTTAATCAACATAAAGTGAATATTGCATCTTTGAGTTTAGAACTCCCAAGTTTTTGTCTTGTTTCTTTGAAATCGTAATGTACATAACATTAATAACCTCAATTCCAACATTAAAATGTGAAACTTAGACAGCAGGGAGTGGTGGGGCTTAGGTTGGGGGCTTTGCTCGACACGTGGCGATAGTGGGGTAACTAGCTTCTTTGATCAAAATAGATAAGAACAAGAATGAGTAATAAATAAGAAGCATCTATGATCAAAGTGTTAAAGCTGTAGAACAGGGTTAAAGATTAAAACTTCTATTCACTACAAGGGACACGTGGCGATAGTGGGGTCACTAGCTTATGCGATCAGGGTTACAGATTTGGCTTTGGCTCATTTTTTGATGCCAAACTGCTATTGCGATGTTATAGATTTTTCACTAAAGGTGAGTGTCAATAAAATTGTTTTTTGATATGTACTTCTACTAATCTTGTTTATTGTTTTGTGCCAGCTCCAAAGCAAATACAGGGCTTCTGCTAAAACAAATGTAAGCATACTGACCTCTTATTTCTTGGATTGGATTAGGGTCTGTTTAGTAGTACATGGAATGCATTTTCTATTGCATGCTGTCACATTTACCAATGAGGAGGTGAGGTTTATGTTGATTACTTCATTAACTGACGCGCTATATTTCTAGTCCTTGAAAAGGTCTATATCAGAAACAACTTTGACGGGAATGTCTGGCTTATTCGAATCAGGACTGTGCGTGGTCCAACCGAAACCCGAAAGAAGAGGTATTTAAGTTCATTTGTCGTATGTACTATTTGAGACCGTTTTTTAATTTCATCATCAAGATGTCGCATTTACAACATTTCCAACGCAACAAAACATCTATCCTGTACATCTCAAATGCATTTTTCCATAGAAAGTTATGCTCCAACAGTTTTCAAACTTAAAACCATTAAGGCATTAACCTCAAACTTACCACTCACATTAGCATGTATCATTAATCTCCCAAAGCATTTCAGTAAACTATAGTTTCATACACATAGCTAAAATAATGTCCAATATTTCACCTCACAAACACACTATTATTAATATATTATTAACTAAAAAACCTTCTAGCATACCATAACCTAGTTCCCATAACCAATTCCAATAACTAATTAGAACAACAAATATAAAATATCTAACAATCTCCCCAAATAAACCCTAACAATTCAACAAAAATACAATTCTATTACTACTACATCATGTAAGTCTATTACTAAATAACAACTATCCAACAATCTCCCCAAACAAAACCCTAACAGTTGAATACATAAAATTCTATTGGTAAAAAAGGATTACCTGAGCTTTATCGGTCAATTGAACAACTAAGCGGCCAACAGGAAGCGGAGATTCATAAGTATAGCCATAATTAATACACTCGGATCGCATATACCGCGACAAAACACGACCATCAGCGGTTAAACCGGCGATAGCGACACCGATATAGTCGTCAACCTTGAAGATCTTCAGCTGGTGGGATGAAAGCTCGGAATTGGCCTTGTTGACGCAGGCGAGAACGGCGTGAGTGTTGGATCGGTGGCGGCGTCGGAACCTTTGTTTTGTGATTGTGAAACTTTTCAACATATGGATCTACAGGGAGGCCGCTAGCGTTTCATTAGTGAATGGAGAATAGGGAATTTGTATTGGATCCAAACACTTAAACTGATCATGTGACAGCCCGAAATGCGGATCTTGAAACCCTAGATGAATTTTGAAAGATGGAGGCACTCTGGATTTGAGAGAGAGAGGTTGAAATTATGGTTTGAAATTTGAAAATGGAGCCAGAACTATATTTGAGAGAAAGAGGGATTGAATTTGAATTTTGAAAATGGCTCTAAAACCATCAGGGTTATTTATGTATTATTATTAAATAAATGAAATGATTTTTTTAAACAAAGTGGGATTTATGACATCAGCAGATCTTACGTGGCATACCTAGTTAGTTGACACATAAGCAAAGTTACATCAGCATTTAATCTCCTTTTATAGATTATATAGATTGATGTTCAAAGTCAAACTTTTAATATATGATTAATCATGTACGCAAGTCGCCAATCGGGTGAGGCAAAGTCACTATTAATCAATCAAAATTACTAATTGGTCAATCGAAAACATTACTAATATTGTACATTAACTTCATAAGTTCTAGCCGGTCTCATTTTTTTATAAGTTAGTCTCATGTTTTTATAAGCTTAGCTTGTTTGCACCCCTACATGGCACCAATTCGGGCCTGTATACCACACTCCCACAAACAAAATCTAATAAACAAAGTATTGAAAATATTCAATAATAATAGAACGTATATTTAATATAAAAAGTTCATTACGTTTTTCGTCCATGTGGTTTGTTGAAAATAAGTGTTTTGGTCAAAATTCAGTTTAAGGATAATGTAACCAAATTTTGATTATGAGGTAGAGTGCTTATGTGTATGAAAAACTATGTAATCAATTGTAAAGTGAAAATAACAATGAACACCGAGATTTGTACGAGGAAAAAGCCCTTGATCCTTATGAGATCTCCGGCACAAAAATAATCGGGTGATGGAAACTACCGATCACCAACTATATTGAACAAATAAGCTAAAATTCAATACAACTTTGGAAGATAATGAGCTCGATATAATGGAATTCTAGTGTGATGGTTGACAGAAGCTTCAATGTTGTGAGAAAGAGAGAGAGAGTAAGTGTTGTGTTCTGTTATGCCTAAATGAGCTCGTTATCCCCTTATAAAATTGGAAAGAATTATACAACAAACTACACAAAAATATGCAAGTATCCCACGTTCCTCCACAACGATTATTTCCTCTTTTTAATGTATTTAATCCAAGGCATATTCCATAATATTCCAGCTTGACCAAGTCCACTTCGTCAAATACCTACAAATGTAAGATAAAAATATAGAGAACAATCGTTAGTCAATACAAGTAATAATAAGGATCCTTGTTCCTCAAACTTCCTGCACCATCTATTAGGGATCAGTGATCTAGGCTAAATCTCAGGATACATGATCCATAGTATTAAAAATAAATGCCCTAACAATAACCATTATAGTCTACTAGTTTGAAAACTGCTAAAACAATCCTTGTATTTTCACTTTTGTAACTAGTGAGGTACCTCGTTAACCTCATCCAATGTACCGTTATTTTTTAGTGAAAAGACTTGAATACCCCTATGTTATGGGGTCACCATAGAAGATGACCGAAAAAATAGGACTGCAAGAGAAGATGACCAGAAAAAATGGAGCCGCAAGAGAAGATGACCGAAAAAAATAGGGTGTGGGAAACTGAAGTCTTGCGACTTTGTGAATCGGACCGCCCTTAATTGTTTTATTTTTTTTAGAATTTTAGATATTATGTTTTTATTGCCTTGTGCAATTTGGTCATTCACCAAAACTTAACCACATAAATGAATGGAATTAACGAGGTGGACTGTGTTAGTTACAAAAGTGAAAGTACAAGTATTGTTTTGGCAATTTTTTAAACTAATGGACTATAATGGTTATTTTCTACAAACCACATGGACGAAAAACTTAATATGAGATGTCAGATCAAACATAATCAATGTATGTCAAACTAGTTAGTCATAATTAATCTTGGCTAACACATAGTATAAGTAAAATAATGGTGAGTCATGGACAAACAAAGTCATCCATAGTTAAACATAAGTGCGCATAACTTCTTAAGACTCCTCATGAACCATTACGACTTACAATAATCGATATCCCTTGTTTTGACCTGACCTATTACTGATTTACACGAGTCAATATTGGTCAAACGGAGCTCTTGCTCGTTTTAGTAGCTCATGGTCAGTTTATAAGGATTCATCATCAAACATAGTCAATATATACCATATAATAAGATATATATACAGAGTAAAGTGCATTTTTTTTTCATGAATGCGTCTTCAAAACAGTGCTTCCTTTAGGTTGGTACTTATTTATAAACGCAAGTAAATATGTATGATAGAGAGAGAGAGAGAGAGAGAGAGAGGGAAGAGAGCAGTGAGGAGGAGAGAAATTGTTTTTTTAGGCTCCGTCTATTTACACATTCCCCTTGGCTTTTTGGACACATATCAGACTCCTAGTGCTGCGCTTTGGCCAAAGCGCAGCATATAGGTACGAGATCAACGACACAGACTGACGCCTGTTAGTCGTTGTCTGTCGGTTGTACTTATATGTTGCGCTTTAGCCAAAGCGGGACATATGCGGATGTGATATATTGTTTTGGTTGTTGTTTGGGTGTATTTGGTTGTGTTTTTGTTTGAAAAGGGGGGTTGTTTGTTTAGCTCCTAAAGAGCTCTTAATGGTTCAACTCTAGCTCTTACTGGTTCAACACTTAATGGTTTGGACTGTTTGTTTCATGAGCAGGTGTCTGAATAGTTCAGGTTAAGAATTATACTGAGTCTGAATGGTTAAGACATATAACCTGATTGGTCAGACGTTTGCCTTTAAATTGTTAAGCATTATATTAGCTCTTAATGGTTCAAACATCTTACTAGACATCTTACTGGTTTAGCATTCAATGGTTCAGACCTCTGACCTCTTACTGGTTCATCACTTAATGGTATCACTTAATGGTACTTCAAACCTTTTACTGGTTCTAGGGGTGTGCATGGTTCAGTTCGATTTGGTTTTTGGGTAAAATCAAAACTGAAACCGAAATGTCGGATTTTGGTTTTTCAAAGCCGTTCGGTTTTGGATTTTTTCGGTTTCGGTTTTTTCGATTTTTACACCGGTTCGGTTCGGTTTTTCGCTTATTTCGGGTTTTGAAACAAAAGTAAGTAAGATTCAAAAATAAAAAATATAATTTAAAATTTAAGAATCTTTCTTATATGGTTACATTTAAGTTATTATACATAATCTTTTTAACTAAAAATGTTTACATAAACCTAACCTTCTAATCTATTTTTATGTTTGTTTAAAGTTTTATTAGGACTTTTTCTTTTATAATACTTTGAAGATTGTTTAATTTTTATATTAAATTTTGTTATTTTTTATAGGCAATAAATAAATCATCTCAATTATAAATAAATATCTTAATGTTTTTATTATAAGTACTTAATATTCAAGAATAAAATTAATAATTTCTAATAGCATGGGTTAAACACTTAAACTTAAACATAAAAATATATGTTTTTTTCGCTTCCGTTCGGTTCGGTTTTTTTCGGTTATTGAAAATGGTTATCCGAAAACCGAACCGTAATTTTCGGTTATTAAAAATCCAAAAATCGAACCGTCGGTTTTTATTTCGGTTCGGTTTTGTCGGTTATTTCGGTTACGGTTCAGTTATTTTGGTTTTCTTCTCACCTCTAACTGGTTCAGCACTTAACCATTTAAAAGTTGACAAATAGTCCATAAGTATGTGTTATTAAACTCTATATAAAGAAGCAACTACTTTATGCTTCTATAGGTTGTAACATGAGCTTAGCAAGTTTTCCAAAAAAAAAAGTTGATTTTCTACTTTTTACCCAAAGGTTTATATCTTTTACAATTTTAACCCTACATAGTTTGGTTTTATAACTTTAACCCAAAACTTTTCATTATTTGCAATTTAACTTCACAACTTTTTTCACTTATAGTTTTCATCTTTCGCAAATTTTCGTTTTACGTATAGTTCTAAATTTTTCGAGTTAATACGACGCAACGTGCATGTGTGGTTCAACGTTTTTACCTCTAATTTTCCACGTTTGAAAGGTTCGTCGCAACATGCATATCTTAGGTCGAGTCAGTGTTGGTGATCGATGATGGTTGTGTGACATTACTACTATTTGACACCGTTTTAAGCCCCGCCGCAACACGGGGTGTGCTTTGAGGGTTTTCTAAAGAAAAAATGGTTATGCATATGGTTGTCGTAACGTTGGCTTTGGGGGTTTTCCAAAAAAACTGATTTTTTTACTTTTCACCAAAAAGCATGTCATAAATTACTTTTAACCCAAAACTATTTATTTTTTTTACTTTTAACCCAAAATTTTTTATGTTTTGCAATCTATCCTCAAAACTTTTTTTACTTTCAACTTTGGCCTTTTATAGTTTTCATTTTCCGCAAATTTTTCGCTTTATGCTTGGTTCTAAATTTTGTGACTTAACACATTGCAACGTGCATCTTTGCTTTAACGTCTTTACGTTTCGTTCTAAATTTTGCGAGTTAACACGACGCAACGTGCATGTGTGGGTGAACGTTTTTACCTCGTCTATTTTTTCTCCGTTTGACAGGTTTAACATAACGTGCGGGTCCTAGATCCACTTTGTTATAACTAAAGAATCCCCGCCGCATTGCGGCGGGTCGCAATCCTAGTTTTTCATAAACTATAAGCGTTGTTTATATTATATGTTATTATATATAACTTTTATTAGATAATATTGTTATAAACTATTCTCCATAAATGAAAAGATCAAAATTTCCTAATTCTATCTTGCCGCCCCCAATTTCCCGCTTCTAGTTTCCCCGCCCAATCCCCTCCTCCCTCAAATCCACGTTTCCCATCATCCTATCTGTACGTTTAAATCTCCCTCAACCCTCACCATGCTCACAATAACCATCACTCTGATTTCGCAGCTTTTGCAACCCCCGAGTTCGATCTCTACAATTTGTCTGGACCACAAATGACACAAATGGGGACTTTTGTGGAAAGCCATTGATGAGGGCCAGACATTTTTATATATCAAAGATTATTATTTGCTATCACTGGTGAGTATTTAATTCTTTCATTAGTGACAAAACAAGATATAGTAAAAAAGGGGTTTTAACTTGTCATATTTCAAACACTTTGAAGGGGAAGGATCTCGCAAAGAGAAGTATGAGGAGAACATAAAGAAATTCAACCTCAAACTTGTGGCTTTCCTTGCCATTTGGCTGTAACCAGAGGACTGCCCCTTCCTTCTTGTGAGCAAAACTCTGGTTCATTTTTCTATACAGTTTTTGACTCGTTTAGCATGAATGGTTCAGTTCATTTATGATTTCTCTTACGTGTGGTTAGTACAATATCATCATTGCAGTTAAGGAACAATGTTTAGTAGTTCAGAGATGGTACTACAAGTTCATATTTGCGTGTGAAGGAAAAATATGGATTGCGGATCTCTTATACAATAAGTCGAAATGACTACAACGAACTTGGCACGTAACAAAGAGGTATTCTTTAAATGTTTATTAAAATTAAAGTTTTAAGCAAGGCCCTCATGTGTTTGGTATTAATGTGTTACTAAGTTTGGTGCCAATTTATCAATTACAGGTGCAACACGGAACACATAGTAAAATGTGATGGAGATATTAAAGAGATTTTGAGATGTACTAGAATGAATGGAAGGCCACAGTTGTCATAAAACTTTTCTTCAACTTGAGATTTGTTAGAAGTTCATTATTGTATTTTTTTTTTGAACAGTGAACTTCATTAAACACAAGGGCAGGCCTCAAACCGAGGGCCACCACACCAAACTCTTACATCATATACAAAGGATTTTTAGACCAATCATTCCACACTAGACTAGCGAACTTAGATCTATTTTTTAACCATAAATACGACCAGGACTTTATCAACGCCATCGCCTCAACTACCTTATGACTCACACCATTAAAAACCTTATCATTTCTTAGCTTCCATATAACCCAAACTGCGATATACATAATCCCTCTAATCACCCTCTTTGACCACTTATCACTAACCTGATCGGCCACTTCCAAAAGATCCTTAAAATCAAACACCAAAAAAGTCGAGACTCTGCACCACGATCCCACAGCCGACCAAACACCATTAGCGAATAAACATCCAGTGAAAAGGTGCAGCACACTTTCGTTTCCAGCGTCACACATCGGGCAGGAAGCGTCTTGAATGTTAATTTGACATCTGATCAGAGTGTCCTTCGTCGGAACACGGGCCATTTCCATTCTCCACACCATCAGATTCACCTTAATTGGAACCCATGGTTCCCACCGCATCACGTGATCCCTCCAAACTTACTTCGGTACCATCTTTAATCCACTCTTTAACCCTCGCCACAGTCATCAGATCCTTCTCTTTATCACCCCACGACCATCTATCCTGCTCACCTGTCAGCATAACACTATTCAGAATAAACTCAACATCCTGCATCTCGGATAACTCCTCGACAGACGATAAAGTCTGCTACCATTCCGGAGCCAGCCTCCATCCTCCACTATCCCACACCAACCTATCCGTGACAAAGCATTGCTTATTCCTTTCCAAGGCGTGAAGCCTAGGCCATCTATCTTTTAAGATAGTCAATCCCAACCCTCGATCAGTCGAAAACTTCATAATTTACATAATCTTTATTGTGTTATATTTGGATTAAGATGGATGAATTATTTTATTTCCTATGAATAGTTATCTTTGGTACGATACATTATATTTATTGAAATTTGAATATAATGTTTAAAGGAAACAATGAAAAGTAATACATTTTTTTATAACTGATGAATAAAATTTATAGCAAAATTCAAAGCAATAACATGACAAAATCCATAGCTAGATTCATAACAAAAATCATATGAAATAAGTAGCAAAATTGCATAACATAATTGGTAGCAAAAAACATAGCAAATTTTCGTAGCAAGAACGTAGCAATATTTATAGCCAAATCCGTAGTAGAAACTGTGTAGCTAAAAATAATAAGTAGCAAAATTCCATAGCTAGAAGGTCGGTAGCTAAAAATTTGTAGCAGAATCCATAGCGAACATTTTCGTAGCAAAATTTGTAGCTAAAATAGCAACGTCCTGTTTCGTAGCTAAAATCGTCGCAAAATATGATTTCGTAGCTAAAATTCATAGCAAATATTTTAGCGACGGGACTTGTAGCTACGAACCAAATCCGCAGTGAATTCGTAGCAAAATGGGTGTTTACTACGGATTTGCTACGAATATGACCGTAGCAAATACGTATTTTTGTAGTAGTGTCCGTTCCGTACTTTTTTAGTGTTCCCCAATGAACCCTCCCGTATATATATATATAGGGTAGGGATCCTAATAGAAGTCCACCCTATTTGAGAAACTTGAGAAGCAATCTGAACCACACATTTTCCCTAAGCAAAAAATGCAAAAAAAAAAAAAAAAGGTGAAAAAAATGCGAATTTTTTTTTTTGGAAAAATCGCAGCTTTTTCTTTAAAGATTAAATTTTTTATTTTTATTTTTTTTAATTTTTTTTTTGGGATTTATACACATGTGTATATTGTTAATCTTTTAACTATACATATATGTATATTGACAATTATACATATATGTATATACATGTTTAAAATTGAAAAAATATGTGTTATAAATCCTAAACCTTATACCAAACACTAAAACTAAACCTTAATACTAAACCCTAAAACCTAAACCCTAAAGCTAAACTCTAATTCTAAACCTTAATGCTAAACCCTAAAGCTAAACCCTAATTCTAAACCCTAAAGCTAAACCCTAAAGCTAAAACTAAACCCTAAAGCTAAACCCTTAATGCTAAACCCTGATGCAAACCCTAAAGATAAAGCTAAACCCAAAAGTTAAAGCTAAACCCTAATGGTAAACCCTAAATACTATTACTAAACCCTAATGCTAAACCCTAAAGCTAAACCCTAAACCATAAAGCTAAACCCTAAACCCTAATGCCAAATCCTAAATACTAATGCTAAACCCTAAATAACACTTATTTTTCAATTTTAAACATGTATATACATATATGTATAATTGACAATATACATATATGTATAGTTAAAAAGATTAACAATATACACATGTGTATAAATCCCAAAAAAAAAAAATTTCAAAATAAAAAATTAAATTCTTAAAGAAAAACCGGCGATTTTTCTAAAAAAAAATGCATTTTTTTTACATTTTTTTTTTCATTTTTTTGCTTAAGAAAAATGTGTGGTCCAGAATGCTTCTCAAGTTTCTCAAATAGCCTACTACTTCTCACATGATCCTTATCCTATATATATATATATATATATATATATAATGTAAGTATCTATAGAAAACCCACTTTAATTTAGAAAACCCGGGAAACTCAAAGCTCCCGATATTTTTTTTTCTTGAAAAAATTTACACATGTTATATACATGTTTTTAAGGGTTTTGGGCAAAAAAAATCAAAAAAGCGCCGAGTAGATATTTTAAAAAAATAAATAAACAAGTTTTGGTGTAACACATGTTACAAATATGTCAGATTAATGTAACATGTGTTACGCCAAAACTTGTTTATTTTTTTTTTAAATATCTACTCGGCGCGGCGCTTTTTTTGATTTTTTTTGCCCAAAACCCTTAAAAACATGTATATAACATGTGTAAATTTTTTCAAGAAAAAAAAACATCGGGAGCTTTAAGTTTCCCGAGTTTTCTAAATTAAAGTGGGTTTTCTTTACATCCTTCCCCTATATATATATATATATATATATATATATATATATATATATATATATATATATATATATATATATATATATATACACGGGAGAGTTCATTGGGGAACACTAAAAAAGTGGGGAACGGACACTACTACAAAAATATGTATATATATATATATATACGTGTGTGTGTAGCTTGAAAAAAATCAAATCAACTAAAATAGATAACCGAATACCTATTGATGCATAACTAAGTAGTGTGTTTCAATTCCAGTTGTAGACTGTAATATATATATATATATATATATATATATATATATATATATATATATGGTAAGGTTCATGCGAGAACCACCCTTATTGCGAGAACCGCGAGAACCAATGTGAACACAAAAATAAAATCTAAAAAAAATCAAAAAAGCACTCAAAAATTTATTTTATTTTTTTTAAATATTTAAAAAAAATCGTTATATTTCGTTACCATAAAAAAAAAACCTTTTTTTTTTCGAGTAACAGTTATCCATGCACATGTGCATATGTATCATTAGTTCGACAAATTCGGTAATACATTATCAGGAATAGACAATTGCACTTTAATTTACAATACCATTAGTAATACACTACTTTTTACATTATCAATATTCAAAATGCACAAGTGCATCATTAGGTATAACCATAATATAACGTGTTTTGGTCCAAAAAGTTTGTGATTTGAATGGAGAAGTAGGCCCATATACATGTTTTTTGGTTAGTTATATCTAGTGGTTGATGGTTTGGTTATAGTTGTCAATTTATGATGTACTATGTTGATTGGATGGTATAAATGGTGTTTACATACATGTAATAAAGTGAAAATATTGTTAATGGTATTGTATTATGGATGGTAGCAGATAATGGTATTGTATTATGGATGGTAGGAGGTAATGGTAGTGTATTATGGATGGTATGATAGATGAAAGGGAAAGTGTATTCAAAGTAGTGTACCAAAACGTCTTAGTTAATGTTCATACATATAAATGCACATGTGCATTTCTAATATTGGTAATGTAAAAAGTAGTGTATTACATATGGTAGTGTAAATGAAAGTGCAATTGTCTAATATGTGTAATAAATTACGGAATTTGTCCAAGAAATGACAAAAATGCACATGTGCATGCTTGTGTATTATGGATGGAATGATACATGAAAGAGAAAGTAGTGTACCAAAACACCCTATTTCATATTGATACAAATAGATGCACATGTGCATTTCTAATATTGTTAACGTAAAAAGTAGTGTATTACACGTGGTAGTGTAAATGAAAGTGCAATTGACTATTATTTGTAACGAATTACGGAATTTGACAAAGAAATGATACATATGCACATGTGCATGGATAACTGTTACTCGAAATTTTTTTTTTGAATTTTTTTTTTATTTTTTTTATTAACAAAATATAGCGATTTTTCCAAAAAAAAAAATAGTTAAAAAATAAAAAAAAAATGTTGGGTGTTTTTAGATTTTTTTAGGAATTACTGTTTGTGTTCACACTGGTTCTCGCGGTTCTCGCAATAAAGGGTGGTTCCTAAAGGATCTTTGTCCTATATATATATATATATATATATATATGAAAAAGAGTAAATGCCGCAATGCTCGACGATTTTGATCAATTTGTTTGCGTTATCTTATTATGTGATATTAATACCTGATAAATGTTTATTCAGATGGACAATGAAGTAAATCAGGAAAACCAGAATAACGATAATAATGGGAACCAAAGTTTACATTGCCATCCAACATATAGTCGTACAAGGAATTATAATCTATGCCATATATTATAATGACTGTTAAAGAAGCAAAAAATAATAAAACTAATAGTGGAAGTAAACGACCACCTACCGAACCCAATCACAGCGTGAATAATGGAGCGTTACTCCAATTACCTATTCCAAACAGAAGAAGAACCATGTCATATGGTTGTTCTTACAAAGAATTCTGGTCTTGCAAACCAATAGTATTCTCTGGCAATGACGGGGCCATTGTAGCTCTACGTTGGATAGAAAAGACAGAAGCGGTCTTAAAAATAAGCAAATGTGCAGAGGAAGATGAGATTATATTTACCTCTAATCTTTTTAAGAATGCAACCTTAGAATGGTGGAATACTATTCTCCAGTCTAGGGGAAGTGACAGAGTTTATAATATGGAATGGACTGACTTTAAGAACATGGTTGAAAGAAAATTCTGTCATCCCAATGAAAAGGAACAAATTGCTAGTAAATTCTTAAACCTTAGAATGACTGGAGTAGACTACAAGGGTTACACTACCGTATTCTTGCTAGAATAGTGCCAACCCTAGCCTCACCAGAACCAGTGTTAATCTCCCATTACATTTGGGGATTAATTAGTGAGATCAGACACGTACTCAATGCAGCTAGACCACAAACCATAGAAGAAGTCGTAGAACTAGCCAATACCTTGACTGATGAATTGGTACGTACGCAAGAAGAAAACGAAAGGAAGAACCTAGCTCAAAAACTTACCCAGGATTTTCGTTATGGTAATTCCAACCGTGGGAAAGGTATAGGTTCTACTTCTACTTCTGCACCTTACTGTAAGTACTGCAAGAAGAAGCATTCAGGAAAATGTTCCATCTCCTGCAACTTCTGTAAAAGGTCTGGAGACCAGGAAGAAGATTGTAGGAAGAAACCCAGTAATTGAATATGCTTCAATTGTAGAGAAAAGGGGCATATCAAACCGAACTGTCCGAAACTAGCTCCAGCCACAAACAACAAAACTACCAAGAATGCCAGAGCATTTGTTATGACAGCTGAAGAAGCCAAGATGATTTCGGGTGTGATTGCCGGTACATTTTTAGTTAATGATATTTTTACTAAAGTATTATTGACTCTGGTGCGAACCAAAGTTTTATTAATACTTCGTTCTGCAAACTTCTCAATCAACCATTAACTAAACTTCAACCAGAATGTCTGGTAGAAACGACAAATGGAGAATCCATTAAGATCACTGAAATCTTGCAAGGAGCAAGAATAGAAATTTTAAACCATAAATTTATTACTAACCTTTACCTAATAATGAATCTGGTTGGATTTGATATTGTATTAGGAATGGATTGGTTAGTAGCCAATAAAGCCAGTATTCTATGTGATCAAAAGTCAGTACAAGTAAGTTCACCAAAGGGTGAAAATATCACAATTAAAGGAGACAAGTCAACCAGGTCCACAAAATTCATCTCTGTGATGAAAACATCAAGTTATGCAAGGAAAGGATCTTTAGTGTATATGATTTCCATAACCATTAACACTAAAGGAAAAGAATTGAAAGATATTCCCATAGTATCTCAATTCTCAGTTGTTTTTCCAGAAGAATTACCTGGACTACCACCAGATAGAGAAGTTGAATTCAGAATTCACCTACTACCAGGGACAGCACCGATTGCCAAGGCACCTTACCGCTTAGCACCAGCGAAGATGCAGGAACTGAAGAAGCAATTGGACGAACTTCTGGAGAAAGGTTTCATACAGCCTAGTTCATCGCCATGGGGAGCACCAATCGTGTTTGTCAAGAAAAAGGACGGGTCAATGCATATGTGTACTGATTACCGAGAATTGAACAAGGTCACGGTTAAACCCACTACCGAGAATCGATGATCTGTTTGACCAACTTCAAGGAGCTCGATTCTTTTCTAAGATCAATTTATGCTCAGGATATCATCAATTGAAAGTACAAGAAGAGGACATTCCTAAAACTGCTTTCAGAACAAGGTATGGTCATTATGAATTTATAGTCATGCCATTTGGTTTAACCAATGCCCCAGCCGCATTTATGGACAGGATGAACATAATATGTAAACCATATCTGGATAAATTCGTAATTGTCTTTATAGATGATATTTTAATTTACTCTAAGAATAAAGAGGAACATGCAGCGTATCTGCATGCACTTCTTACATTGCTGAGAAAAGAAAAGCTTTATGCTAAATTCTCAAAATATTAATTTTGGTTACAAGAGGTACAATTTCTTGGACATTTAGTTAATCATGAAGGAATTCATGTGGATCCCACAAAAATCGAGGCGATTACTAAATGGAAAGTCCCCGAATCACCGACGAAGGTGAGAAGTTTTCTTGGACTAGCAGGATATTATAGACGGTTTATCCAAGATTTTTCTAGAATAACTATTCCTTTAACAAAGCTGACCTGCAAATCTGTTAAGTTTGAATGGGGACAAAAACAAGAAGAAGCTTTTAGAATTCTTAAGCAAAGATTAACCAACGCACCAATACTCGCATTACCAGAAGGAACCGAAGACTTTGTAGTTTATTATGACGCTTCTAAGTTAGGTTATGGATGTGTGTTGATGCAACGTCAAAAGATTATAGCCTATGCCTCTAGACAACTTAAGAATCATGAAGAGAATTATACAACCCATAATCTAGAGTTAGGAGCTATAACTTTTGCCCTTAAAATTTGGAGACACTAACTGTATGGTAGCAAGTTTACTATTTTCACCGATCATAAGAGTTTAAGATGTGTTTTCGGGAAAAACAAATTAAATATGAGACAGAGACGCTGGATGGAAATTCTTAGTGATTATGATTGTAATATTCAGAATCATGCAGGAAAGGCTTGTGTAGTAGCTGATGCTTTAAGTCGAAAGTATCATGAAAAGCCAAGACGAGTACGTTCTCTCAAATTAAATCTGCAGATAGATTTAAACGAGCAAATTAGAGAAATACAGGAATTAGTAATCAAGGACGATTCGGAAAAATTAAAAGGAATGATTAAGGAATTAGAAAAAGGAACAGATGGAATTTGGAGATTCTATAAGAAAAGAATCTGGATACCCAAACAAGGAAACCTACGCCATCGAATTCTAGAAGAAGCCCATAAGTCTAAGTATACGATACATCCTGGTAGTGATAAAATGTATCAAGACTTAAGAAAGAATTTCTGGTGGATATGAATGAAAAAAGGATATAGCAACCTATGTTGCCAAGTGTCTAACCTGTTCACAGGTTAAAGCTGAACATCAGAAACTCTCAGGTTTATTGCAGCAACTACAAATGCCAATATGGAAGTGGGAATTGATAACAATGGACTTTATTACTAAATTACCCAAGACACGAAAAGGTAATGATACAATCTGGGTGATTGTAAACAGATTAACCAAGTCTGCTCATTTCTTACCAATGAAGGAAACTTTCAGTATGGAACAATTAGCCAAGTTATACGTAAATGAAATAATTTCATTACATGGGATTCCTTTATCTATTCTTTCTGATAGAGATAGCCGTTTTACTTCTCATTTTTGGACTAGTTTCCAAAAAGCAATGGGAACCAAGTTAAACCCAAGCACTGCTTATCATCCTCAAACGGACGGGCAAAGCGAAAGGATGGTTCAGACTATGGAAGATATGCTTAGAGCTTGTGTAATTGATTTCAGAGGAAATTGGGATGATCATTTACCATTAATATAATTTTCCTACAATAACAGCTATCATACCAGTATCAATGCTGCACCATTTGAAGCACTTTATGGACGAAAGTGCCGAACTCCAGTCTGTTCGGCAGAAATTGGAGAAAAGCAACTGTCTAGACCAGAGATAGTACAGGAAACAACGGACAAGATTATTCAAGTTAAGGAAAGACTAAAAGCAGTACGCGATCGCCAAAAGAGTTATGCTGATAACAGGCGAAAACCGTTGGAATTTCAAGTCAGAGATTAGGTATTATTAAAAGTTTCTCCACGGAAAGGAGTGGTCAGATTTATTAAGAGGGGAAAGTTAAGCCCTAGGTATGTTGGACCTTTTAAGATTATTAGAAGAATAGGACCTATAGCCTATCAGCTACAACTGCCAGAGGAAATGGCAGGAATACAAGATTTATTTCATATATGTAATCTCAAGAAGTGCTTAGCAAATGAATCATTAGTGGTACCTCTTAAGGACATAGAGGTAAATGAGAAACTTAAGTTTGTAGAGAAACACTTGGGAGTAGACCTCGAGGAAATGGGATTCCAAGAGAGGAGCAGAATACACTTGGGAGCTCGAATCAGAGATGCAGATAAAATATCCACACCTGTTCTAGTAGACCTCGAGGACGGGGTCTAAAACAAGGTGGGGGGGATATAACAACTCTCCCAAAACCCTTAAACATGTCCTATACGTCCTAAAATACACCCCGTATACGAAAAATGGACCCGATATAACTTTATATTATTAAAAATCAAATAAAAACAAAACTTTAAGTCCCTCGCAGGCCGCGAAGGAGACAACAAAAGTTGTCGCGGGCCACGACAGCTGGACACCAGGCCGGGCCTCCTTGTGCCACGTGTCGTATATGTGTTGGGTCTAGTCATTGAGTCAACAAAGCTAGGGCCTACCCTATAACTCTCGCAGGCCGCGAGAGAGATAGAGGCGGTAGTCGCGGGCCGCGAGCCGCCTATCTCCAGCCCTATAAATTGAGGTTTCGAAGTTCAGTTCGTTCAAACTTTTCTTTTCTCTTTCGAATATAATAGCAATAATACTCGAGTATTATACCCACAGCGAAGCTCTGCCTCGTTGTAAGTATTATAACCCCCGGTTACGTATTAGTTACTCTACCCGATTGATCTAGAGCTCCGTAACGCATGTCACGGCTCTACCTGACTCAGTCGTTGGAGTTCTGTCTCCGGGGTATAACTAATGTAAATTGGGTTACATTACTAACACGTGTGCATTGTTTATTTTAACAGATTATAACCAGAAAGTCACCATAAAGCAGTAGTAGTATCTAAAATAGCAATGTGAGTACATTCACTTTTTGTAAACTGTTTCTACTAAACCTCAATTATTTTAAAGTATATTTAGTAGTGATTGAGTCTATGTATTTTACGATTACTGTCGGTATGTTGGGGTTTTGTATACATTACTTGTTACTACACTGTGAGTAGTAGCATGACCATAAGTCAGGATTGACAGTATCGTGGGTAGTAATTGGGTAGATAAAAACATTGTAATCGCTCTCAATACTGTAAAGATATAAAATTCTGTTTTGATTAAACTGGGATGCACTCGACAGTATTTCTTGCTGATAAAACTTTTTAAACGCGTTTCAGGTAACAAATTGTGAAAGCCAAATAGAAGACAGCTGGAAAGCACTGATGGCTTGGAAAAGTGGTTATATAGTTACCTAAACAAGAAAGAAATTTTATTTCAATAAATTAGGGTTTACCCCTATAAACATATTTGTAATGGAAACTTTGGTTTTTCCCATGTATTTATTATTTATAAACATGTGGTGTTTTACTCTGATAAACTATTTCCTAACTACGGTCCTGATGTATTTTCCGCTGCCAAATTAATAAACACTGATACTGTCCTCGAGGCCGCCCACTCCCGAGGTAGGGGTCGAGGGTTGCGACAAGAACTCTTACGATCAATCTTTGATCCCGAGACTACTACACACTCTAAAGATGGATGATGGATGATGGTGGTGGGTGTTGGTGTTGTAGTGGTGGCAAAGTGTGAGAGAAGTGGTTTACCAAGGGATGCCTTTGAAGTGAACCAAGCACCCCTATTTATAGCCAGGACAGAGCTCTGGCCACGGCCCCGTGTCCAGTGGGCACGTTCCGTGGCCATCCTTTTCTCTTCCTTCATTTATTGCATTTGTCAGCAGAGGGCCCCACACGACCCCGTGTCTTCTGGGCACGGCCCCGTGGTCAACTCTTTGCTGTACTATCAGGATTCTACAAATCTTAGAGTTGACCACGCCCCGTGGAGATGTCACACCTTGATATTTCCACGTATTACCGATGGGCCTGGTGGGGAGTATCGTGACGTAGTTGATATCATCATAGTCAAACAACATAATTTAAAGGCACAACGGAAGCAAAAGATAAATATATTACAATCCGACATAAAGTAATATCAAAGTATTACAACGGAAAGTAAAGGATCCACAGACGGATCTTAAAACAGAAAGATAACATTGTTCAACAGACTTTAGGCATCTAGAACTTGCGAGATTCCCAATTGACGCCCTGAGCTCCCAGCCAATTACGTATATTACCTGTCACTTAATCTTTTTGGGAAAATACGTCAGTTTACACTGATAAATACAACTTAATTAACTCATTTTGAAAATGTTTTAAAAAATTGATTTGAATGCACATGGCACAAAACTTTTATAACTTGGGATAATTATCTAAAAATAATCTTGTATACAGATTTACATTGTTCTTTATACATTTAGGGCCCGATGTAGAAACCGAGTCAAGATTAACAGACACGCCACAAGTATAGGCCCACAAGAGAGTGAGATACTGTTTCCCTTATGCAACTGTCAGGTGTACGCCTACACCCCGTGCATAAGACGTGGCCATTTTTATTTTACAAGGATGCCAAGGATATCCGGGACATGGTCATTAACCCCTAAAGGCCTTTATTTCAAACAAGACAGATTAAAGTGGGTTACCTCAATAATTTAAACACAATACGATTAAACATTCAATACCCGACCAAGCGGTATTATTATAATACCGTATCCCAAGCCCGTATAGGAAAAATAAGTTAAGAGTATTTACCTGAGCTTAAAAATGCGATTTATACTCAGCCGTTTATCCTAATCAGCAAGTGCACTGGAGCTCCTAATCTGGAACGGAGGTTTTTAATAACCTATTAGATTCCTAACGGGTCTTTAATTAAGCCTATGCTTAGACCGGTTAGCTTTGAAGGAAGATATGGTTCAAAACGCATGATTTAAGCGAGAACCGGATTAGAATGTGGTTTAGACCCAACAAGCTTGTATACTTGTGTAATAAGGGTAAACTAAACACATTCTGGATTTTGAGAAAAAAAATGATAAGGTTTGACCCGTTTCGGCTAATTTATGTAAACTAGTTACATAAGCCGATCTGAACGCGAAGAGTGCGTAACGGGTAACCAATGAGTCATGAACAGGTTTCCTAAGTTAATATGCCCTAAACATATTGTGATATCAGTAGGATACCTTCCATTATGCCCAAAACGAATTTAAAACCAATTTATGCCCCGCAGGGGTATTTTGGCCATTTAAAAGGTTATAAAAGAGATTAAACATTATTCTGAGTTACAGGTCTAATTTAATCAGTAATATACTTATTTGAATAAATCATAACAGTAAGGTATCATATATATGTGAAATTTATTAATTATATCCATACCATGCACCGTAGGGGCATTTTGGTAATTTCACATAGGCTTAAAAGGTCAAATCTGAAAACCTGAGTTTAAAACTTCTCCTTACTGTTAAAGTATAAAAATTACTGAATATATCAGTAGGCATCAACCCTTATATGTTTAAAATAGTTTTGATACATATTATGTGTTAAAAACGCTTAAAAAGACGATTTGGAGTCATTTTTCGGGTTTTCAAAGGAAAGCTGATGTTTTTTTATTATTCCAGAAGGCTCAAAATATTTTATTTATCATATTAGATCAGTAGAAAAAGGTTTGGTATCAAAAGGATTTGTAAAACTCATTTTATAGCCCAAAAGGGCAAAACCGACAACTACCGAATCAAGCTTAGAACCCTATGTTATGCTCAACCTAAAAATAAATAAAAATCTCCAAAAATCCCAAAATATTATTTTATATCAGTGGGTAAAAAGTTTGGTATTAAAAATTGGGTTTAGATAGGCTATACGCTAATTATGCCGTTTAATTAATAAAAAGCTTTTCATTTACGCTAATGAGCATAACTTCTAATCTAGACTTCAAACTGATGTCAAATTTTAGGGACAAGTTTATAATTTAGTAGTGAAGGTTTCTGTTAGTGCATACATCTGTTGACTTCGTCTTGTATCGAGTCTTAGACTAGATAGAATAGATCAGGGCTAGTTGTACGAGAAAATAGGAAAGTTTAGAAGGTTTTTAGGCTGATTCCGCTCGAGTTTGAGTGTAAAGGTTTCGCTTGAGTCGCTGATTCCGCTCGAGCATGTTCAAGAGGAATCAGGCATACTATATATAGGTGATGATAGGTTCAGGCGAAATCAGTTGTTCAAGTTGTGTTTTCCATACCGAGGTGCTGCCGGTGTGAAGACTGATTGTAATTACTGTCATTTCAATCTAATCAGTGTTTAAAGTGAAGATTAAGCTGTTTCTACCTTTCTTTCTTGTTTTCCGCACCTGAAACAAAGTAAAACTCCTCTGACCGACTCATTCGGGTCATCTACACGATCCTACAAGTGGTATCAGAGCTCAGGAGGGGGAGTTCTACAGATTACAGCTGATTTTGATTGCATTTTCTTACTTCTACACCTTCTTTCATCATTTCAGAAAGTTTTCACGGTCAAAATCGGTCCAATTTTTCACAAACTGTGTAAAAATACATATAGACAAAGCCGTAAAAGAATCACAGTAAAATTCGACTTAAAAATGGCAAACACTGAACTCCGAAGTGATTCTGCTCGTATGAACAGATTGTGATTCCGCTCAGAATCGTGATTCCGCTTGACTGATTTTGTTTTAATTTGTCTGATTTCGCTCGAGAAGTGTGATTTCGCTCCAGAAATACTTGAGATTTCGCTCCATATTGCATCGTGGTGATTCCGCTCCAAAGCTGCTTTCTTGGTATTCTGCTTGAAAGGCTGCTGTTTGGTGATTTCGCTTGAAACAACAATTTTTAAAATACGTGCCATTGAAACATGGATAACGAGTTCTAAAACGCGTTTGCAACACCGTCTACTCCGGCTGTCATTGCTCAAGCCATGAATTTGGAAAACGAAACAGGAACTACCCAAAAACCCCCGAAACTAATGAGCATTGAGGAGTATTACGGATGGAAAGATCGGTTCGAAAACTGGGTTCAGGCAAATCATTTGAGATCATGGGAGTGTATTTTGAAGAAATATGTCTTGCCACGAACTGATCTGCAAGTTGAGAAAGCTATATCTGAGTTTACTGTTCAAGAACGGGATATGTACAAAGCCGAGAAAATGATGATCAGTCTATTACAACAAGCCATCAAAGAAGACATCTTCATACTACTTCAGCATGACAAAACTTCAAAGTCAATCTGGGATGCTCTTCAAATCAAGTTTGAAGGAAGTGAACACATGATTAAAAGCAAGAATGCACTGCTCAAGAAAGAGTTTGATTTGTTCACAAGTTTACCCGGTGAAGATACAAAGAAGCTGATTGAAAGATACTGCCACTTGGTGCGATCAATGTCGATGCTTAGTATAACAAAAGATCGTGAAAGTGGGTAGACAAGTTAGCTGATGCGTTACCGCAGAAAGAATAGGGAACATACTTGATGATCTTGAAGAACACTGGGTTTATGATGGGTTAACAATTTCTCAGTTTATCGAGAAGATTGAGGGTCAAGATTTGGAACAGCAAAAGATTGCGAGGATGAACAGTCCAAGTAGTCAACAAGATGTAAAAATGTACTACAAAGGCAGTGTTCCAAAAGTTGAAAGAAGCCCAAAAATCCAAACTGCATTTGGTGCTGGTGATTCATCAGAAAAAGTTGATCAGACTTCAAACAAAAACAGTGGATTCTCTTCATATCCGAGTGTCAATCCTAAAGATACTACATCAAGCTTCCATTCTCAAAGCACAAAGACAGGAAATGGTTATGTGATACAATGCAACATTGCTTTGAATCTTCCAGACGGCCAAAGCTTTTCTGAAGAAGTTGCAAAAGATCACATGGCACTACTTGGTTCTGGGTTGCTATCTTATGAAGGTTTAGTTGCTGGAAGGATCGGGAATCATATGCTCACAAAGGAGGATTACGATCAGATTGACGCAGAAGAAATGGAACTCGTGGACATCAAATGGTGTCTAGCTAGTGTTCTTAGAAGAGCCGAAAAGTTTAAGCTGATTACTGGGAGAAATGACTTTCTTGATGCAAATGTTTCCACTTTAGGTTTTGATAAATCTAAAGTTACTTGTTTTCGATGCAGGGAGAAAGGGCATTTCAAGAGGGAGTGCAAGAACCGGGAAGCCAGTGATGTGAAGAATCCGTTCGGAAAAGATGACTACTACCGGAAAGCCATATATCAACAGGTTCGTCAACAACAACACCAAGAACCATAGGTGGCTCATGGTAGAAAAGTGATCGAGGATTCAAAGAGAGCATGTATGGTGGATTTTAACTGGAACAAATACATATCACCCGAAAGCAAAGCATGCGTAACCGATCAAGATGATGAAAGGCTACCTGAAGGCTTTAGCTGGGATATGTTTGTAGATGAAAATGGAGAATTCAAAGAGTTTATTGCTAAAATTGTGAGACAACCAGATATGTTTACCACATGGATGAAGTCTATTGGTGAAACTATGAAGAAACATGAAGAAAAGTCTGTTGCATCTGATGAAAGCTCACAGAGTGCAGATGAAAGTTCACAAAGTGATGGAAGTTCAGAAAAAGAAATTGTTTTTGATCAAACTCCATCTGATACTGGTTCATCGGATGATAGTTATGACAAATCTGTAGAGTGTGATCAGTCACCAACTGATGATAGCAGTGATGATGAGGAAGAAAAACATATTAATATTGCAAAATCTCATCTTTCTCCTGAAAGTTGTGACACATGTGTCACTGTGACCATCAAACAAATACCAAACCAATGAAATATTGTGTTTTATTCTTGGGATTTGTGAAATTATGTGAATCATTTGCACATATCAAATTCTTATTCGATTTCGAGCCTTAAATCGCTTTCTGGAAGGTTATACGCAATCTGATGCGTAAATACAACCAGTTTAATGTAACAAACACTCCGGAATAGTGAAATAGTCTTAACATACCTTAAATAACCTTTACATAACTTAGAAATAAGTTTTGGATGGTTTGGTATGCCGAAATCAAGTTTATTCGCTCGCAGGGACTATTTGCGTCAACTTGCAAAAGTCTGACGTTTCGTAAGGAAACGTATAGTCCGGGACTTGATCATAAGTTAAACATACCATATATAACCTAAACATGGCTTAGAAATAAGCTTTGATAGGTTCGGTGTGCAAAAACATGCTTACATGATCTTATAGGGACTAAAAGTGTCAAAAACGGCGTAAGTTTGCATTTTCGCGCATATTTTACGTTCTGAATATATCCGGACACCTAAAAATTTATGTTATCATTAAAATATTATATTTTAGTGATTGGCACGATGAAATTCCATTCGTCGCTCAATTTGGATCGTTTTTGCGTTCGTTACGACTTCCGTCGTAATTAACCAAACAACGCAACTGTACGACCAAACGAACCAACATCCTAGATATTTTTTAGCATGTTTTGAGTTCCCAATACTTTAACTTCAATTTAGAGCCTTGAAATGAGGTTAACGGGGCTTAAACGTGTCAAAAATGGGCCGAAATGCATGTTTTGCAAGTGCAGGGACCTGTTTTGACATTTCTGCCAAACTTTCCTCAGGCGGGGCGCGTAAGGCTTCTTTGAGTCTTACGCGGGGCGCGTGAGAGTGCCAGCGACCAGAAAATTCATTTTTAGCAATCTGTTGCTAATTCAGGGGCTGTTTATGCAATTTTCTTGGTGTGATGAGCAAGTTAACACCTCTCCAAGGCTTTTAATCAGCTTGTAACACTTGTATGGCCATGATTTAATCCTTGTTGGCCACACAAACACTTGTAATGATCTTGTGAGTTCACTACAAGTATAAATAGCAAGCCAACCTCCTCAATTCTTTGCTCATTCCTCTCATTTCTCCTGTACTTCTGCTTTGGAGCTCTCTCAATCTGAATTGGGACTTGTCTTCTTTGTAGAAAAGATAGCAAGGACTTAAGTGAGCCTTCTTTCATTCTTTTATTTGCTTTCTAGTTTAAGTAGTCAAAGAAGTGTTTGACTTTCAGTTTGACCAGCCTTTGATCAACGCAAAGTTCGGTTGAACTTTGCAACGTGACTGTAATCACGTTGGTTATAATCCTTAGTGATTATACCCACTGATTACCAATCAGAATGTAAGGTCTATTAAATCATACCATACGAGTTTAATTACTCGTTTGATTTATAGAACCTCATTCTATCCTATCTCCCGATTTAGGTTCGGTTATTTACATAGTTACCTATATAGGGTGCCGTTTGATTCCCTGCTCACTCTAGCTTTGCTTGGTTGTTGTTCAAGACTTCTAAGCACCCTCAGGTGAGTACATAGTCCCCTCTTTTACTGTTTTCAAACTGTTTTGTGGTGGAACACATGTGCCTACTTGATACTTTCATGTTTCCCATGTTTTTATATCATATACTTACTATTTACAATAGTACAGTATTAGTACATGATTTCATTATGTTTTGCTATGTATGTTCACTTAACATGCTAGCACATTGATTTCCGTATATTACATTTTATCGCATATGCTCAACCAGCATATGGACACATTGTTTTACATTTTGAACCGTAGTAACCATATGATCCTGTGAACCGTTGTAACCTTTGATCCTATGAACCGTTTGTGATCACTTGACTATGTGAACCGTTTGTAACCGTTGATTATGTGAACCGTTTGTGATTACTTGACTATGTGAACCGTTTGTAACCGTTGATTGACATGAACCGTTTGAAATCTGTTTGAATCGTTGGGTTAAGGAAGTGATTAGGTAACGGGGCGGGTGTAATGTGTTAAAAGCATGGTGGATACGCCGCTGGTAATTCCTATATATAAGTGCTTTTAATACATTATATGTCGTTGCGTTAACTAGATCACTTGGGCAAGGTTATTGAAACAAAGATATATTACAAGGTTTTTCCAACAATATATATATATATACTAATCGAGTTTTTATTCCAAAAACGATTTACAATTTGGGTTTAATTAAACAAATGTTTTGGAGTTAAGAATCATGGCTACGAGATTTTATAAACTGTAACCAATTTGATTTGAGTTGGTTAATTATGTCGCAATACTATACTTTTCAAAACAAGGTTTTTAATAAGTATTGCAACATGTAAAACGAGCCATGAATCTGAAACTCATACAAAACCTATGTACTCGCCGGCATTTTTATGCTGACGTACCTATTTTCACATGTGTTTCAGGTACATTAGTTGATGGCATTTGATGATGATATTGGTGTATTCTCACATAGGAATGGACAAGGCCTTAGCGACTTTAAAACTTGGAGGATAATAGTTGTATTTATCTAATTTGTATCAAAACATTTAGTTCAATAATTCAATAAAACGAAACTATTTATTCCATGGTTGTGAAACAATGATTCTGTTACAATACTCCCCGACGTTTCCGCCACGTTTTGTTGTTTTACGTGGTCGGGGTGTGACAGAAAAGTTGGTATCAGAGCCAATGGTTATAGGGAATTAGGTTATTAGTAATGCTTTGACCTAGACTATAACCTTCCTAGGACCCTAACCACAACGAGAACATAATAACGAATCCGCTTCGAAAATTAATCATCTATTCTTGGATGATTAATTATTAGGTTTTAAACCTTTTGTTATAAGGTTTTGAACCCTCTGTTATATGGTTTTGAACCCTTCCGGTTTGATTCATCCTTGGCTTTGTGCCTTTTGAGTTTTCAAAATCTCGTCAAAGTTTGGGTCTAAATAATGTGAACACGTGCGAACTGGAAGAGTGAATGCCTGTACCCCGAGTTTTCTGTCTAAGGCTAGAGTGTTCGTATAAATCCGCAGTATCGGACCAGTCACTCTTACCTGGGAACTCTTGGGGTGAGTGTTCACTTATAGGCGAGCATGTCTTCAGTGATACATTATATTGACCTATTTACTTTGATTTGTCTCAGTGTCGTTTGTTTGTTTTAAGTAACGAACAAATGATCACAATCATTATGCCTTGTCGATATTCTTAACATCCAGTTTTGAATATGCAATGACATCTCACTCATTTTCCCTCATGTTTCTTTACCCTTTTAGAATATGCCTCCTCGACGTGATCAAGCTCAGGATGCCGCTTTGGCAGCATTAATCACTCAGCAAATCGCTGATGTACTCCCGAACCTTATCACCCAGATAAATCAGGCAAACAATAACAATAACAATGTTCAGTGCACCTTCAAGACGTTCAACTCAGCTAAGCCATCAAAGTTTTCTGGGTCCGAAGGAGCGACTGCACTTCTGCAATGGTTCGAGAGTTTAGAGAGCACCTTCAGACATGTTCAATGTCCAAACGAGCGAAAGGTAGATTTCGCATCTAGTGTCTTTGAGAAACGAGCTTTGACGTGGTGGAACGGTGTGGTGAGAGATAGGGGTGCCGATGTGGCACTGGCTCAAACGTGGGAAGAGCTTCGAGCTCTGATGATGAAGGAATTCTATCCTCGTCATGAGATCAGGGTCTTGGAAAGGGAATTTGACGATCTTAAGTAAGAAAGCGGTGAGCATCGAGCCTACACGGACCGTTATGAGGAATTAAGTCTGTTATGCCCAAACATGGTCACGCCTTTGGATAAAGCAATCGAAAAGTACATTGATGGCCTCCCTGACTCAGTACAGGATATTGTGACCGGTAGTAATCCCACTACACTTAGACAGGCCATTGAGCTATCCGCTACCTTGACTGAATCTCAGATCAGGAAAGGTAAACTTTTCTGAAAAAGTGACAAGAAACCGGTTGAGGAACCGAAACCAAGGGATGAACAGACTGAATCCTCCAAGAAGGCAAAGAAGCGAAAGGCTTCTCAGAACTTCGCCGTGGTTGCTCAGAATGATCAAGCCATTCCCAACCAACCAACCCAACCCCCTGCTAGGAAGCCCTACAAAGGAACTGCACCTTTGTGCAACCAATGTAGCCTACATCATCATGCTGGTGTGAAGTGCCGCACATGCCAAGTTTGTGGACTCATAGGCCATACAGCAAGAGTTTGCCTAGCTGCAGCTGCACCAAATCAAGTTGGCAACAATCCTGCTCAAGGTCGTTTTCCACCAGGTTCTTGTTTCAACTGTGGCGAGATGGGCCATTTCCGAAGAAATTGCCCAAGGCTTGCTAATGCGAATCCAGCGCAGGGATGAGCACCTGACCAATTGGAAGGCAACAATGTTTAGAAATAATCAAGCCTTATGTATTATTTCTTTTGTTGTCATGGTCCATGAAACAGTTGTAATTGTTGTTTATAAATAAATCTTTTTATTTTACATCGCAATATATTGATATGGTTGCATGTATAAACAACATATCCCCTACAACACCGACAATCAAGGAGCCGTACTCCTTGGAAATCAAACTATCCCCAAAATTCTTCCATATTATGGTCTCTTGCGTTTTCCATGACAATCCTAAGTACCTGTTTTCCTCCAAGGAAACAAAGTACAAGGCGCAAGTTACAACTCTGGACGAATACCCAATCCTTGATAGGATACCTAAGGGTATTTCCGTAAGTCCTTAATTGTTGTATACCTTAATTCGAATGTGGTGATTCCTAGTAATCAAAAGTCGATTTTTGGAGGATCATTCTATCTTTTCAGATAGATGCTTCAGGACGTTGAGGTCCATAGACTAGGTTCCTGGTATACCTTAAATACCCATGTTCAAATTGACGTCAAGTTAATAGTAACCAATAACAAGATAATAACAATCCAAGAGAAACATTTATGTGCCTGTGTGTTTATATGTTAACCCAATCAATGATGTCTCAAGTTTGTTCAAATTTAATCTCTTTCACATCACAAAACAAACTGTGCGGACTGTGCAAGGAATTACGTAATTATGGAGGCCTACATAATTATGGAATTTAGTGCACAGAAACCACATCGAGTTTTGTCATGTGCCTTGAGTGAACCCTGTTCATTTCCAATTCTGATGAAGCACCCGTTGAAGAAAAATGAACTAGCTATTCATTTTTCACTTCTGAAAGAATATCCGTTAATGGAAATGAATATCCGTTTGTTTAATCCTTCATTTCCGTTCTAATGAAGAATCCGTTGAGGAAAATGGATCATCCATTCATTTTCGCTTCTGAAGAATATCCGTTGATGGAAATGAATATCCATTCATTTAACCCTTCATTTCCGTTCTAATGAATAATTCGTTGAGGAAAATGGATCATCCATTCATTTTCGCTTCTGAAGAATATCCGTTGATGGAAATGAATATCCGTTTGTTTAATCCTTCATTTCCGTTCTGATGAAGAATCCGTTGAGGAAAATGGATCATCCATTCATTTTCGCTTCTGAAGAATATCCGTTGATGGAAATGAATATCCGTTCATTTAACCCTTCATTTCCGTTCTGATGAAGAATCCGTTGAGGAAAATGGATCATCCATTCATTTTCGCTTCTGAAGAATATCCGTTGATGGAAATGAATATCAGTTTGTTAAAAACCTTCATTTCCAATTCTGATGAAACAACCGTTGAAAATGACTCCATTTGTTCATTATCGTTTCTAAAGAATATCCGTTGAAGGAAATGAACATCCGTTTGATTATCCTTTTTCATTTCCGTTTCTGAGGAAGCAACCTTTGAAAATGACTCCGTGCGTTCATTTTCGTTTCTGAAGAATATCCGTTAAGGAAATGACAGAATTATGCCTTACATATCTCTGGTGGTTACTTAACACAACGTCACGGACAAACTCATACGAATAAATTTCGGGACGAAATTTCCTAAAGTAGGGGAGACTGTGACACCTGTGTCACTGTGACCATCAAACAAATACCAAACCAATGAAATATTGTGTTTTATTCTTGGGATTTGTGAAATTATATGTATCATTTGCACATATCAAATTCTTATTCGATTTCGAGCCTTAAATCGCTTTCTGGAAGGTTATACGCAATGTGATGCGTAAATATAACCAGTTTAATGTAACAAACACTCCGGAATAGTGAAATAGTCTTAACATACCTTAAATAACCTTTACATAACTTAGAAATAAGTTTTGGATGGTTTGGTATGCCGAAATCAAGTTTATTCGCTCGCAGGGACTATTTGCGTCAACTTGCAAAAGTCTGCCAATTCGTAAGGAAACGTATAGTCCGGGACTTGATCATAAGTTAAACATACCATATATAACCTAAACATGGCTTAGAAATAAGCTTTGATAGGTTCGGTGTGCAAAAACATGCTTACATGATCTTACAGGGACTAAAAGTGTCAAAAACGGTGTAAGTTTGCATTTTCGCGCATATTTGACGTTCTGAATATATCCGGACACCTAAAAATTTATGTTATCATTAAAATATTATATTTTAGTGATTGGCATGATAAAATTCCATTCGTCGCTCAATTTGGATCGTTTTTGCGTTCGTTACGACTTCCGTCGTAATTAACCGAACAACGCAACCGTACGACCAAACGAACCGACATCCGAGATATTTTTGAGCATGTTTTGAGTTCCCAGTACTTTAACTTCATTTTAGAGCCTTGAAATGAGGTTAACGGGGCTTAAACGTGTCAAAAATGGGCCGAAATGCATGTTTTGCAAGTGCAGGGACCTGTTTTGACATTTCTGCCAAACTTTCCTCAGGCGGGGCGCGTAAGACTTCTTTGAGTCTTACGCGGGGCGCGTGAGAGTGCCAACGACCAGAAAATTCATTTTTAGCAATCTGTTGCTAATTCAGGGGCTGTTTATGCAATTTTCTTGGTGTGATGAGCAAGTTAACACCTCTCCAAGGCTTTTAATCAGCTTGTAACACTTGTATGGCCATGATTTATCCTTGTTGGCCACATAAACACTTGTAATGATCTTGTGAGTTCACTAAAAGTATAAATAGCAAGCCAACCTCCTCAATTCTTTGCTCATTCCTCTCATTTCTCCTCTACTTCTGCTTTGGAGCTCTCTCAATCTGAATTGGGACTTGTCTTCTTTCTAGAAAAGATAGCAAGGACTTAAGTGAGCCTTCTTTCATTCTTTTATTTGCTTTCTAGTTTAAGTAGTCAAACAAGTGTTTGACTTTCAGTTTGACCAGCCTTTGGTCAACGCAAAGTTCGGTTGAACTTTGCAATGTGACTGTAATCACGTTGGTTATAATCCTTAGTGATTATACCCGCTGATTACCACGTTCGCTAGGTGTAGTGTCGAGTCAAAGTTTCGGTCAAAATGAGTTTTAGCACGCATTTTGCAACGGACGTACTTTAGTGTATCAAAACAAAAGTATTAAAACACTTTGTTTTGATACCAAATCAGTAGGTTAAACATGTTTTGACATGTTTAACTCGACACTATTAGTTTAGTGCTTGTTTAGGGTCGTAAGGTAAGCGGTCTAAACAACCGCTTAAACTTTCGAACCCGACCCGTTTGGTCGATCTTTAGGATCCGACCAAGCTTAGTTAGTGATCATAGTTGCATAGGGAATAACCACTGAGGTTATACCTTATGATCACATAGGATTGGTTAGTCATTTGCTAGTTAGCTTGTATGCCCATAGGAAATGACCAAAATGCCCTTTTGAAGCTAAAATCCGTATTTTGCCTATGTGAACTTATTTTTGACATGTAATCTGATTTAGTAACATGTTTAGGGATAATTGGGCATGTAAGACTTGGCATAGCACATAGTTAACCATCCGAACATAGTTTTACGCTAATGACGCCTTATAGTAGCTTATGTTACCATAATGTGTTGAAACGGGTCAAAAGCACTTAGGTAGACTTTCCAATCAGAATGTAAGGTCTATTAAATCATACCATACGAGTTTAATTACTCGTTTGATTTATAGAACCTCATTCTATCCTATCTACCGATTTAGGTCCGGTTATTTACATAGTTACCTATATAGGGTGCCGTTTGATTCCCTGATCACTCTAGCTTTGCTTGGTTGTTGTTCAAGACTTCTAAGCACCCTCAGGTGAGTACATAGTCCCCTCTTTTACTGTTTTCAAACTGTTTTGGGGTGGAACACATGTGCCTACTTGATACTTTCATGTTTCCCATGTTTTTATATCATATACTTACTATGTACAATAGTACAGTATTAGTACATGATTTCATTATGTTTTGCTATGTATGTTCACTTAACATGCTAGCACATTGATTTCCGTATATTACATTTTATCGCATATGCTCAACCAGCATATGGACACATTGTTTTACATTTTGAACCGTAGTAACCGTATGATCCTGTGAACCGTTGTAACCGTTTGATCCTATGAACCGTTTGTGATCACTTGACTATGTGAACCGTTTGTAACCGTTGATTATGTGAACCGTATGTGATTACTTGACTATGTGAACCATTTATAACCGTTGATTGACATGAACCGTTTGAAATCTGTTTGAATCGTTGGGTTAAGGAAGTGATTAGGTAACGGGGCGGGTGTAATGTGTTAAAAGCATGGTGGATACGCCGCTGGTACTTCCTATATATAAGTGTTTTTAATACATTATATGTCGTTGCGTTAACTAGATCACTTGGGCAAGGTTATTGAAACAAAGATATATTACAAGGTTTTTCCAACAATATATATATATATATATATATACTAATCGAGTTTTTATTCCAAAAACGATTTACAATTTGGGTTTAATTAAACAAATGTTTTGGAGTTAAGAATCATGGCTACGAGATTTTATAAACAGTAACCAATTTGATTTGAGTTGGTTAATTATGTCGCAATACTATACTTTTCAAAACAAGGTTTTTAATAAGTATTGCAACATGTAAAACGAGCCATGAATCTGAAACTCATACAAAACCTATGTACTCGCCGGCATTTTTATGCTGACGTACCTATTTTCACATGTGTTTCAGGTACATTAGTTGATGGCATTTGATGATGATATTGGTGTATTCTCACATAGGATTGGACAAGGCCTTAGCGACTTTAAAACTTGGAGGATAATAGTTGTATTTATCTAATTTGTATCAAAACATTTAGTTCAATAATTCAATAAAACGAAACTATTTATTCCATGGTTGTGAAACAATGATTCTGTTACAACACTCCCCGACGTTTCCGCCACGTTTTGTTGTTTTACGTGGTCAGGGTGTGACAAAAGTTTTCATTTTTATTTTGCAGATCGTCTGGAAAAGCTGAAAGAGAAACGAGCTGCAAAAGTACAACAAGAAATGAAGTCTGAAAGTACTGCTCAAAGTGATGTAGATAACTGTGTTGCTGAGGAGATTGCTGAGACTGAGCAAGTAGATAAAGCAGAAAAGGTGACTGAAGCTGAGAAAGTAGTTGAAATTGAAAAGATAGTGTAAGTAGAAAAGGTTGTAGAAGTCATCAGGCCATGCCAAAAGTGTCTTGAAGCTTGCAAAGAATGTACAGCCAAAGACGAGAAGCTGGCTGAGTGTGAGAATATGAAAGAGCAGTTACTGTTCAATCTTAACTATGTGAAAGAATCTTATGATGTCTTGAACAAAACAGTAACTGGTCTTCAAAAGACAAACTCTGAGAGAGAACAAGCACTTACAATGATGAATGCTGTGATGATGATAAAACAAAAAGCTATAAATTTCTACATTGAAGAAAGTGCTAAATGGAAGCAAGAGTTGGAAACTGAAAAAATTGAGAATGAGAGAATCAGACGATTATTGCAGAGTTATTCTAGTTATGATTATCTAATTGATCGAATTTATCCGACTGATGCAGGTATGGAAGTTTTTCAAGATGACAAGCCGAAGAAGAATGATACTGGTAAGAAACCGACTGTTAGCTATAACAAGTGTCCGCCTCCAATATGGGAAGGTTATTCTCCCAGAAAACCGAACGAGGAGCAACTTGAAAAAGCAGTCAATATAAAGCTAAAAACTGATACAACTGATGATTTACCAGAAAATATTGACGTTACTTTCACATGGTCTGACACTGATCATGAGTCTGAGTTAATTAAAAAGGTGGTCGATCAGGTGTTGGATACTGATGAGGAGTCTGAGTCAAAGTCTGAGTCTGGAAGGTCAAGTTCGCAGTCAACAATTCAAAACCGACGGTTAAACGGTCTTACAGTAAAGAGTTTTTGTTATCAAAGAAAAATTTGGATAATGAAACATTTGAAGTAGCATACACTTTAAATGATTCTGAAAAATTATACTCTGACAAAGAGTTTCCAATAAGAAGTGTTCGATTTGATATGATTAAAAAGGTTTTCAAAATGACAGAAATTAATATTTCTGAAATAAAAGGTTTAAATCTTACTGGAAAACCTAAAAAATACACTTCAAGAGTTCAACAACGTTTAAACAAGAAAAAGGGTTACAGTTCTGGTTCTCGTTTTCAAAAGAAACCAAACCATAACGGTAAGTTCAAAAAGAAAGAACTTGGTTTTATTCCACCAGAAAATTATAAAAATGAGAAAAATTCTAAAACAAAAACAGAATTTGTTTCAGGTGGAAGTTCTGAGATGAACAGAAGAAACCTTTCTGGAGACAATCAAACCCGGAGTTTTTTGCTGAAAAGAAGAGGAATGGAACTGGAGTTTTTCACCCAAAAGAAACTCGAACCTGTTTCAAATGCAATGAAGTTGGTCACATTGCATGGAATTGTCCAAAGAATATCAAGACAAAACAGGGAGTTTCTGAAAAACTGAAAGAAAAAGTGGTTGATGTTGAATCACCAACTGAAAATTTTAAAATTTTTGAAAACTCTATTCATGAAGTTGGTGAATGTTCTAAGAAAAATGTTTACAAAAAGAAAGCCAAGAACAACCAAGTGTGGGTTGTTAAGAAGGGTGATGAGAAGGTCGGCGATGAACCTGGTTCCACAAAGCCAGAAGAGCCACAAGTTGAAATAAAAGAAGAAAAATCTGCGTCTTCAGAAGATGATATTGATTTTCCATCTCTGAAGTTTGAGAAAATCAAGCAAAAAGTTGGTAAGGTTGAGATCTCAAATAAATTCTTTGCTAATCAGAAGGAATTTGATGTTGAGAAAACATTCAATGGGGGTGTTAAGAGAATTTTTGGGAAAATGCTTGATGGGAAAGCAAAAGGGGTTAAAGATTTCTATGCAACTAAAAAGGCAACTTACAACCCTACTGAGCAAGAATTGAAAACACTTAAGTCTGAAAAGACTTGGGTGGAAATTCTCTTTCCCTGAACATCAGGACTATGCCGGAGATCCCTAGTTTGTAATCGTGGATCAGGAATCGGCATCATTCATGTTTAAATTAGATTGTATGAAAGTTTTTGAATTTTTTGAAATTTTTACAGGTTGAAGGACTACGCCGGAGCTTCCAGGTTGGTAAGTGCAAAGCAGGAATCGACATCTTGATTGGTAAAATGGTTTGTGTAGAGGTTTATTCCTACATGAGATACAAGTGCTTTACTTACAAGTGGTACAAAAGTTGATTCTGGCAAAGTGATTACTCAAGGTCATTAGTTTGAACTTGGTGTAATCCTTATACAAGTGGTAAAAATATGAACAAGATGATGAACCCTAACCTACAAATGGTAAAAACAAACTTATTTTCCGGAAAAATCATTTTGATTAAAACAAACTTCAGTGTTTTGAAATCTTAATGAGAAAATGGTTTGTTGAAAGGGGGAGTTCTAATTGTTGACGCCAAGTGAATGGCGAAATGAGGCGATTCGATATCGGTTGTCAACTTCCTGTATAGTTTGTTTTTTTTTTACTTAAGTGGGTCAAGAGCTTAGTTTGTTTTCAATTTTCTTTAAATGTGTTTGCATTTTAGGGGGAGTAGAAAACTTCAGAAAATCCAAAAACATTAGAAAATTTGAAAAAGTAAAAAACATGATAAAATTCAAAAATGAGTTTTGTTGTATAAAAGAGGAAATGATAGTACATCAGTGGACTGTCACAACATGCAAAAGAAAGGGAAAGTTAAAATGTGATAAACAATCTCACTGCGGATGTATCAGTAGGTTTTTGCACATTTAGTAAATTATGACGAGATATAAACCTAAATTTCAAACTTGCTTAATTCGTGGGTAACAACTTCTTGGATATATGGGTAACCTCCGAAATCTTGTTTGAAAGGTCCCTCTTTTTGAGATACTAGGTCTTTATGCTTAGTGATATCTGGGGTATTATCCCGAGACTTCTGCTGTATGGAAATACTGACATAGTCCCCGCATAATACTTTCTGCAAAAAAGCTTGAAATATAGCGTCGCCCTCAGCAAATTGATGAAACAATAAAATTGATAGTCATTGTTGTTGTAACAAAAGATCCTCTAAAGGGGACACACCAAAAGTCGAGCCGTCATCTCTTTGCTGAACGGAAGTTCTGACCTGAGCTCTCACGGTTTCGCACCTAACCCCTTACAGATATCATCTAGGTATACTCACCTGTAAGACTAAATATTGGGATTCGGATACGGGAGTATATTCAAGTAGTGGGACACACGGATAAGTTTAAGTGCTTAAGACATTAATATCGTTTCTCGGATCAGTTGAACTTTGTGTGAAAATTTAAGTGGACAAATATACTGACAATCTAGGTGAATTGTTTAGAACTTAAAATGAAATGTAGCTTAACGGTGTTGGTGACTTGTCTCATAAACTAATATGATCCTCTTACACAAACTCACAAAAATATTGTATGTAAATATTTCATTTCTGCATTTAGCTGTTTCTACAAGTGGTGTCAGTTTTTATTTTGAAAAATACAAAAAGATTTTCAACAAGTGATGTTGGAGAGCTGATTTTCAAAATTCCAAGTGCTAAACATGATGACCATGTGGTGAGGGGGAATCAATGTTTATACACAAAATGTTTTAAACATAATTCTTCAAGTGGTTCATCAGGAATTTGAGAAAAAGTTTGAGTTAGTGCATACATTTGAAATGTTTAAATTTGAAAATTTACTTTGAGGTAGAGATCGTGCAGGTGTATAGCTGAGCCAGGTTGATCGATCCTGAGGAGCTTGTTGATTAAAAGAGCCAGGTTTAGATTCTGTAGACAAAGTTTGAGCTAGGCAACAATCTTGAACCGGAGAAAGTCAGACTACGATCATGAAATAGATGATGCAGTTGAACTTAAGGAATGCCAGCACATTGTTAGGGGGAGTCTGTTGATACTGTTAGAGAAAGAGAAGCCCAAAGACTGATCAAGACTGAAGATGCGAAACTCGACACGTACGACTCGTCAACATCCGAGGGGGAGTCTGTTAGTGCATGCATCTGTCGACTTCGTCTTGTATCGGAGTCTTAGACTAGATAGAATAGATTAGGGCTAGTTGTACGAGAAAATAGGAAAGTTTAGAAGGGTTTTAGGCTAATTCCGCTCAAAATGACATCAACACGTTCTAATTCCGCTCGAGTTTAAGTGTAAAGGTTTCGCTTGAGTCGCTGATTCCCTCGAGCATGTTCAAGCGGAATCAGGCATACTATATATAGGTGATGATAGGTTCAGGCGAAATCAGTTGTTCAAGTTGTGTTTTCCATACCGAGGTGCTGCCGGTGTGAAGACTGATTGTAATTACTGTCATTTCAATCTAATCAGTGTTTAAAGTGAAGATTAAGCTGTTTCTACCTTTGTTTCTCGTTTTCCGCACCTGAAACAAAGTAAAACTCCTCTGACCGACTCATTCGGGTCATCTACTCGATCCTACAGTTTCTATCCTCTCACATTTTCAAAAATATCGTTTTAAGGTCAAAAGGGCATAACGGTCAACATTTAGGCATTTAACGGAAACATGCATGAACTAGGATTTCTATGGAACCAAGTTGTATAACTTTAGAGAGTTATACTAACCTATAATATGGTCCTAAAGGAATCCTAAGGCATATCTAAACTAAGCTAAATTGGATCAGAACTAAAATTCAAAGCAAAAGTCAACTTTTACGACTTTCGGTTCCGAACCGAGCCTATACTTAGAATTGTCGGGTTGAATCATGCTTAGGCATGTTCAACTAATATTTACCAAGTTATTAAAGTGATAAAACTGATTTTATGGCTTTTATATTAATAGTTATGTATTTTATTTAAAACTAACCCGTTTGACTTTTATTTGACCCGACAATTTAACTAAGTAAACGTGGTAATTGGGAGGTGCCCTTTTGAGGGTTAAACACCTACCTAATTACGGTTACGTAGCCATGTTCGTTGTGAACCATGGGTCAACCATTTAAAAGTCAAAGCGTTTATCACAACGCTTGACTTTTCGGCTAAAAACGCTAAATAATTGAACTAAGCACGAAAGGACACTTACAAAGGGTCCAAGCAAGGAGGTATGATCTATAAGTTCTCAGGTATGAAGCTTTGAGCTTCAACTTATAGAATATTCAGATCATGTGTGAGTTGCAATTGAAAAATCATGGGGTTTATATAGTTTTCGGGCCACCGTTAGGATCGTTTATCGAAAAATGAGCTTTGATCTAAGCCTTACATGTGTGCCCATGGTTTTAGAATAACATGGGTGCCCCAAAATAGCCCATAGATTTGTTAAAAACCATTTGCAAACATAAAAACCCAGCTGTTGGTTTGAAATCAGCTGTTTTGCAGGTCTGATGGGCTCTCGCGCCCAGTGTAAGAAATGGGCCAAGTCTTACGCCCCACCCCTAAAATAAAATAAAATATTATCAAAACGAACCAAATTACGCGACGAATGGAATTTTATCAAGACAATCACTAAAATAAAATATTTTAGTGCTTACATAAATTTTTGGGTGTCCGGGTATATTCAGATTGTAAGATATGCGCGAAAATGCAAACTTGTGCATTTTTTGACACTTTTAGTCCCTACACGACTTAAAAGTTTATTTTTGCGCACCAAACACCTCTAAGCCTATATCTAAGCTATATAAAGGATAAATAGGGTATGTTTAACTTATGGTCATATTTCGGAAGGTCCGATTCTATAGGAATCGACATACATTTGCAGTTTGACGCAATTAGTCCCTTAATTGCGCAAAGTAGCGCGAAATACCGTTTAATGATATCTAAGCCTTCCATGGCCCATATTAATCATTCCCAAGCATATAATTAAATATTACTATGCTCCCGTTTGCTTAAATGGTCAGCGAATGGTGTAGATTCAAAAGTTGACGCTTTAGGCCCCTCTATTGCGCAAACTTGCGCATCTCATCATTTATTAGCATTGAAGCCTCATCTACTCCATATTAGGCATCCTTGAAAGTATTATTAAAAATCATGATGCTTCAGTTTTGCTAAAAGATCATTCAGAGATATAATTAAACATATTGACACTTTTAGTCCCTCTAACTTGCAAAGTTGCGCGTAACTTTAGTTATAGGCAAAAAAAACCTTAGACGGCCATCATTTGGCATTCCCAAGAGTATAATCAATTATCATGAATCTCCCGGTTTGTTAAAAGGTCACTTAGAGGTAAGAATTAACATGTTGATGCTTTTAACCCTTCATTGCGCAAACTTTCAATTAATTACGCAAACGGCTACACTCGATCGCCAAGTGGCTCATTTGTGTATATAAGTATCGTGAGAGGTTATTTAGAAACTTATTTTAGGTATGCTAACACTTCCAGTTCTTTCATAATCAAAGTTTTTGATTTTTCGAAAAATTAGTCCCTTAAATTCAATATTTGACTTCATTAGGGTTTATTACATGTGTCAATACATCATTGGACGTGATTTGACGAGGTGTTACATCCTCACCCCCTTAAAAGAAATCTCGACCTCGAGATTTGCTAAAGTAATGGAAGTACTCTTTGTCGGTCGGTGGATTTAACTTCCACAGCCTATTTGGGCCTCTTGAGGCATCCTAAATGATCTTTATAATAGGTTCAGGTTTTCTTCCTTAGGTTCTGATCCTGATGATCCTTAATCGATACGGGTTTCTTATCATATAATAGATACACATATCATTATGTGATAATGCTTCTCGACTTATTGGTGAAACATATCCTTAAATCATTAGTGTGGGTCACACTGCGAGTTCCACCACGTTCCATAAATAGGTTTTAGTTTATAAGCTATTGACCTTTGATGTATTCGATTTCCTTGAATGATCCCATATATAGTCAGAGCTTAACTAGCCTGTTGTATAAAAATTTCAGTACACCCTTCTTAGAGCGATACTTTCAATTGAACCTTATTCCTTATTAAGGACTTAAGAGGGTTGCGACTTTTATCAATCCTCGATTTTTTGCTGACTACTAGAAACTTTCAGATGATTATGGATTTGTATGATCTTATTCGTTGTTTCTAAGGCAACTTTCAGATCCTGATAATTGAACTTACCAGTTTTCTGTCTAACGATAATTGTTTAACATTCTATCTATACAATGTCTCCCAAGAAGCAGCTTGATACTTACATATCAACTATTATAGAAAAGCTTATTTAAGGTGAGATGGTTATTCCAACTACTGCTTAAAATCAATCTTAAGGAGTAACTAATCCTTTCAGCTAGTCGAACAAATCGACGATCCTGGGCAGCTAATGGCGATTCTTAATTGTTGCCTAAATAGGGTTGCGGTAATCAATGTATAAGCAAAATGAACCGTCTTTCTTATTTAACAATATCAAACTCTCAGAATATTGAGTTAGGCTATATGAACCTCTATCTTAAAACTCACTTAACCAGGGTTCTGATTATTCCATAATTGGTGGTACTAATCAATATGGAGATTTCATAATACTGCAGCCCTAAGCGGGATGTTTAATCTTAACTCTACTCGCCTCTCAAGAGGTAAACAGGGTAAACTTGGAGAAAATAGTCAAGAAACAAGGAGGTTACAGAGATTTTCCAATTCTCAGGCTCCAGTTCATCCATCATTGCTTGTGCCAAATAAGTGACACGTTTATGTTACAAGTCCACGAATTCCTTAGTTGGGAGCATTTACTTGGAAAATTTCATTCTGGATATCTTCTTTGAATACCTTTAGCTGATTTTAGTACCTCATGACCATCGGGATATCCTTATGGTTCCATGCATTAAACCTCCATACTGATCAGGCATGGAAGCAATCTATGGAACATATTAAGATACACCAATCCTCATGTGGCGCTTTTATCATACTGTCTGGTATTCGCAATCGATAGAGATTGAAGAGATATCAACTATATATGCTGACGCACTTCCTCTAGAGAGAGGATAATTCTAGAATTCTACGATTGGAGGTTTCTGACAGGAACAGAAGAAATGGTTCTTATGGTTTCACTTGTAAGTTTTACCTTACACTTAATATCTAGGGTTCTCCTGGAAGACTTTAAGAGTTTGCTATACTTACCATCTATGAAGGATTGATTGGTATCCGAATCAAAGCAGAACTCCTAGCGTTTTATTCAACTTCATATTTTATGCTTAGGGTTCTAACGGGCATATTAAATAACTTACAAAATTTATTCCACAACGACTTATATGCACCTGAATCAAACAATACCCTTGCATGTACATCACGGATAAGGACGTACCGGTTACAACATTGTCATCTTGTATGGCCTCTTTTGCATCCATCTGAGAGACCTTAGCGTTGGTCTTCTTATCTCCTTCAAGCTTCTTAGCATACCTTGGGCAATTCGATTTGATATGCCCTTTCTCGTTACAGTTGTAACAAGTCACATCTCCTATCTTCTGGCATTCCAATGTTTTATGCTCACTAGATTTGCAGATCCCACAAGCCCTAGGCTGCGATTGGGATTTTGGTTCGTACCTGCACTTCCCATAATGGTGCTTCTTGCAGGTCTTGCATTTAGGTTTCTGGTTGGACTTTTGTTTGTTCTTCTTTTTAGAGCTCTGGTAGTTATCTTCCTCCCTTTTCCTTTATAGTTCACCCTTTACATTAGAGGCATGAACGAGATCCTTCTCGTGAGTAATGAAGGGTGGTCTTGGTTGAGATTTGGAGCAAGTAGCATTGGCCTCCTTGAGCTTTTTCACAGCCTTCTTCACAGCTTTTCCAACAGCTGCGTCTATCATAGTCTGAAGAACATCTTTGGAAATTCTAAGGTTCACAATTGTAGCATCATTAACATGTGTTGCATTATTCATAACACGATCAACGGCTGTTTTATCAGAGTTTGTCATACTCGATATTTGGTTCCTAACACCAAATAAAACAATTAGTTGCAATCCAACAACCGCTATTCATCATCCTAATGACCTAATATATACCAACTATGGTATCGTTAAACCATTCAGGCTAATATAGTACAACTATTCTCAATGAATGACATTTAGATATGTATATATATATATATCAATCATACTTAGCCTAGGCCATAAAAGATCATTAATGGTAATTAAGGTTTAGATCTAGTCCATCACCTGTTTGACAGGGGATCAATTGTCACGTCTGTCTTGATCATATTGACGATTTTGAATAGCTTTAAAGCTTGATATTAGGATATTTGATAAGAGTGTTTCCTATTGGATATAATGCATCCATCTAAGGTTGCTGAAGCAGTCTCTAAATGTTATCGGCCAGTTCTACCTTGTGCTATAAGCCTAAGATCTTAATAGGCGGATACAACAGCTTACAATATTTATTGCCCTCAACAGACTTTTCTGCGCTAGAATATAATAATCCCCATATAAGCATCATTGATAAGGAAAGGTACCTTTTATGATGTCATCTTCCTGTATTGCCTCCTAGTGTTCATCTGGAAGACTCACGCGTTTTCTTTCTTGGCCTCTTCAGACTTCTTCTGATTCCTAGGGCAGTTTGTCTTGATGTGCCCCTTCTCGTTACAACCATAACAGGTCGCGTCTTTCAAATTTTTGCAATCCAAGGTCTTATGCTCCTTGGACTTACAGATTCCACAAGGAAGAGGCTGAGATTCAAATCTGCATTTCCCCAGGTGGTATTTCCTACATGTTTTGCACCTGGTCTTTTCAGCCGTCTGCTAGTTACCCTTTTTAAACCCGGAACTCTTCCTATGATCAGAGTTCCCCTTTTTCTTCTTATCGGAGCGTTGAGAATCCTCATCCTCCATTTTACGCTTCCCTTCTTCAGAAGCTTTAGCAACCTTGTTTCTGACTACGTCGAGTGTGAGAGATAGCGACAGATCTGCCGCTGACCTGAATGTAGTAGGTCTCGATGCTTTCACGCTTGCCTTGATTTCTGGGGCTAGGCTTCCAATAAAGCGAGCTATACGCTTTGGTTCCGGTGTGATCAAATAAGGAACCAATCGAGACATAGTATTGAAATTTGTAAGATATGCCTGGCAATCTAAGTCCTTCATGACTAATGCCAAGAAATCAGTTTCAGTTTTCTCAACTTCATGTTGAGGACAATAATTTTCCTTGATAAGGGCAACAAATTGTTCCCATGTTAGATTATACAACGGGATTTTCCCAGTAGCCTGGATTAGCGACCTCCACCAAGCTAGAGCTTATCCTTTAAAAGATTGTGAAACAAACTTCACAATGTCTTGCTTTGCACATCCGCTAATATCAACAACAGTGTCCATCTCATCGAGCCATGTCATGCAGTTGACGGCTCCTTTTTCTCCTGTGAAGTCTCTGGGTTTGCAGGAGACAAAATATTTATATGAACAGGTTTTAACATGTGGCTCTTGGTTAAGCACAACCTGTCTAGACGGAACACTCCTCTGATTTAATGAGTGATGAACATCGCCCTCCTTTGACTCATGCGTTTTAGAAGGGGGGTTACTACGAGCCACATATAAAGTCTTAGAGTGTGTATCACTTGTTTCATTATATTGTCTGTCAAGAGCTCGAGTAACAGCATTATCTATTAATGCATGTAGTTCCGCGCAAGTTATATTAACTCTGCTAGCATCATTATTCTCCCTCGGGTGGCTGTTAACCTCCTCTGATCTAGCCATGTAGCTTGATTGCTACATAAATATTAATAATGATTTATTCAGAGGTTATTATGGAATCATCATTTTTTGACGATTCATCAACCATGGTAATATAAACCATATTGGTTAATTTGTTAGTTATATTTAATTAGTATTTTCATTATAATTTATCCTAGTTATAAAACATTAAGGATATTAAAGTGGCACAACAGGCCTAATCACAAGGACAAAGTTAATTTACAAGCCAGGATTTTATAGTATCGAGGCATTAAGGCTTGAATTGAAGTTCATTACCTTTTCTTGACAGGGAGTCGAGGACCACCACTGTCTTTATTCTCAAAGGACGTTAATTATGGCTCGTGGGTACTTCATCCCTAATGGATGATTATATCTATAAGGGAATTTAGAATAACCCATTTTAAGAATGACTTATGTGATTTTATCGAATCACATTTTGTCAAGCATGTTAGTATGCTTTCAGATGTTAACAAGGTTTTGAACCCTTTGGATAGGTTTTACCATCTTGGCCATGTCTGCAATGACAATTAGGTTAGGTTTTACCTTTAAGATTCTTTTAATATTTAACGCAGAACAATCCTAAATTGAGATGTAAACAAGGATCTGAATCTAATTGTGGAACTACCATCTTGGCCCTGTCTTAAGGTGACACATGGGCTAGGTCTCGCCCTTTTTAGATTTTGCCATTTTATTATAATGGTAGATCTTATAATAGGAATGTTATTTTGAATCTAACCACCCATGTAAGGGTGAAGGGGTATGGTCCCAGATCTCGCGTCAGCATCGACCGCGAATGACCATTACCCTTATCAAAACCCCCACCAGCCAACAACCTACTTGTGCCCATGCGAGAACGCGTCGACACAAGGGTTGAATCCAGTCTATCTAGTGATGAAGGAGGACTTACCTGGAACATGAGAACGGTAGAGTGATGCGACATAGCATCACATCTGATGTATGAAAAAGGAAGTATTCACAGCGATGCGGCCTCGCACCGCGTCCAGTGAACACTTCTATCAATACAAGGAAGCTGGATAACAGCAACAGTCACCACAGGCGACGATGCGGCCAGCACCGCATCTCGCGTATTTCTTGATCACAAGCAAGAGACGCGATAACATCAGATGTTACCGCAGGCAGCGATGCGGCCAGCACCGCATCCTATACGCTCAACAAGTGGGACTGACACCACAGTGCAAGTGGAACCAATGGCAGTCACCTGTCAGGTCTACGTAAGCGACAGACTGACGTGGCGTCGTCTCCACGGCCGACATGTCTGACACACCTGCAAAGGTGCAGCATGCCATCAGTCTATCCATCCACCTCCTCCTTCACTCCTCGGCTAAAAATACCAACCCCAAACCAGGTTTGAGGTATCTCTTCACAACTCTCTCACTACTACTATTATCTTACTTTGCTTCCCAAGCAAACTACTGATTCTCACGCCGGAGAGTGGTAACAAGGAGCACCCCCCACCCCATCCTCCTTGTTACGAGTCACGGTTTGTTTCCTTGTGTAGGAGATCAACCCACCGGTGATCCAGCCAGCGATCCTCGAGAGGAAGGGATTAACCCTTATTGACGAGACCAGTGAGTTAACCCTGCCCGGTTAACCATTGTTTCATCATTGGCGCCCACCGCTACTCTTAGCACTTTTTCGATCATCCTTTTTCCTCTCTCAAAATCATGACTGATCACCAAAACAATACTGGGGATAACCAAAATCCCACAAATCTAAATCCGGTAGGGGTCAATCCCTCAACATCGCAACCCGGACACGTCGGCACATCAACGCAACGGGGTCCATCCCTAACGTTCGGACATGACTTATCACAATACGCATCTGTGATCCCTCCGAACATGGACCCCCACGCCTGGTATGACCAACAGGCCACCCTACTGGCCGCAACATACAACCGCGCTTGTGCGGAAGTGCAAATACAAGCTGGGCCGACCCCAGCACCGCACACCCCTGCCGATCGTATTTTACAATACGCAGGCAGGGCACATTCACGTCCGGCTTCGAGAAGCCGACGTGAAGACCGCGGATCATCTTATTGTTCGGTCCACACGATCAACGAGGATGATTCCACATACGGGTCCCACACCAGGGGACCAGTGCATACTCGCCTAGGTCCTTACGTTGAGGACAGACGACGGTCTGCATCCCGACATGGCTCTGGAATTCAGAGCCGGTTGGGCCTACAGCCATACACCGAAGGGTATGGTCGTACCGACCCGGACGACCGTACAAATTGTGGGGATTCACATGACACCTGCAGCAGATCGGGAGGACGCAACTATGTTCCTCCCACTCACCCCCGCAGTACATATCTCAGGGCTGCAAAACACCCTGAGAACCAGCCCTATAGACCAAAGGCTGCGGCCGAAAACTCCAAATTCGCCCCGCGAATAGCCCACGCCCATGTCACCACAACAAAATTCCCATTCAACGTTGGGAAATACAGTGGTTCATCCGACCCGGACGACCACATGAACATTTTCATAGGCGCAGGGTGCAATGGCCAGTGGGACAAACCCACTTGGTGTAATTTTTTCCCCCAGACCCTTACGGGTCTGGCCAGGGCTTGGTTCGATTCTTTGCCAGTGGCATCACTGGCCTCATTCGAGGACTTTCATGCAAAGTTCCTCGCCCATTTCAGCCAGCAACGACGTCACGCGCGTGACTCGTTGGACGTCATGAATATCTGGCGCAGAGACAACGAATCCCTAGAAGCATTCGTTGTCCGATACAATAAAGAGTGCCTAGAAATAGGCGACGTGGCAGATCAAATGGCACGGAACCATTTCATCAAGGCCGTGAAGGATAAGCAGATGGTTATGACCATCTCAGGCAAAGAAGGCTTGCCTAAAAAATGGGAAGATGTCATGGCCGCAGTCAAGACATATGCCCAGACACAGCGGTCCCTCGAGCCGCATATGGCAAAGGCAGAACACCAGGCCGAAACTTCCAACCAAGGGTCTAAGCGTAACAATAAACGCAACCGGGACGTAGGGAATAGCGATATTTCCAAACCATATGTCCCGCGGACCAACCCGTTTGACCCGAGGAAACGCAGTCCTCAACGGGACAACCGGGCACCAAAGAAAGATTCTCGGGACCGCAACTGGACCGAGATCACCATGTCGCCAAGCGAGGTCCTTCTTACAGACCCGCAATTCTTGCGACCGGCCCAACCAATGAAGTCCAAGAAAAACCAGGACCTCACACTCTACTGTGAGTATCACAAGGACTCGGGCCACACCACCAACAACTGCATCAGTCTCCGGCTGGAGATTGAGCGGGCCTTAAAAGAGGGGAAATTGTAACACCTTTTGCCAGGTGGGCAAAAACCCACCAAGCGCATCACCCCTCATGGCGAAGGTACCTCCTCCGGAAAGAGAACCATGTACGTGGCTTCCACTCACATGATCAACGGAGGCAAAGGTAGGCCGCGCAAAGCGGCGAGAAGGCCGGACAATGACTGGAAAGACGAGCAAGTCGTCTTCCCAAAAGTCCGAGGCGGACCGCGCGATAGGCGCGCCGTCGTTATTTCAGGCCAACTGGCACACTACTGCACCGAGCGTCTATTCATCGACCCGGGCAGTACTTCTGATATAATCTACGAACAATGTTTCAACCAGTTCGACCAGGAGGACAAAGATCGGTTGCAAGCAGTAGATTATCCATTGGCTGGGTTCGCAGGGGAAACTGTCTTTCCCTTAGGCCAGATCACTTTTCCTGTGCGCCTTACCAGCGGAAGGCACACAAGAACAGAAGAGGTAAACTTCATGGTTTTACCTCACACCTCCAGATATGACGTACTCCTTGGGAGAGAATCCCAAGGAGATTTCAATATGATTACATCCGTCCCCCACTCTGCGGTCGGTTTCCCAACCGAATCAGGGGTCGCGATAATCTATGCACGTAGGGACGTCATGATGTCGGACGAAGTACGTCCGACCAAGGTCGCAAGGCCCACCCCCAACAACCAACCAGAGAAATGGGTTCTTAACGCGAGATACCCAGAACAAAAGGTTACATTGGGTCACGCCTTGTCCTCGACCACAAAAGCGCACCTGAAGCAGCTTCTCTTCGGGAACCAAGACATTTTCACATGGACACCCGCAGACATGACAGGGGTCCCGCGTGATATTGCGCAACATCACTTGAATACCTCACCAGGTATCAAGCTGGTAATCCAAGGCCAACGCCACCTTGGGTCCGCTAAAAATCAGGCGATGCAAGAGCAGGTCGAAGAACTGCTCTCCGCAGGCATCCTGCGGGAAGTCAAATACCAGACTTGGTTATCCAACCTGGTCATGGTAGAAAAACCATCCGGGGGCTGGCGCATGTGCGTCGATTACAAAAACCTTAACAAAGCCTGCCCCAAGGATTGTTACGCACTTCCGGAAATCGACGAAAAGGTCGATAATCTCGCACCATTCAGATGGAAGTGTTTCCTCGATTGCTACAAAGGGTACCATCAGGTGCAAATGGCGATCGAGGATGAAGACAAAACGGCATTCCGCACTCCCACCGGGAATTACTGTTATACAAAAATGCCGTTTGGGTTGCGCAACGCGGGCGCAACCTATCAAAAGCTGATGAGCGACGCTTTCCGCGGCCAAATAAGCAAAAGTGTCGAAATCTACATGGATGACCTAGTCGTCATGAGCATGGAGGAAGATACCATGCTCACAGACATTGAAAGAACATTCCAGACTCTGCGAAGCGTTAACATAAAGCTCAATCCAGGGAAATGCTCGTTTGGAATGGAAGAAGGCAAATTCCTTGGGTTCATCGTGACTAAAGATGGATTCAAGGTAAACCCGGAGAAAGTTCAGGCGATCGAGCGCATGCCATCGCCTTCATCGATGAAAGATATGCAACGACTAGCCGGCAGGCTAGCGGCACTCAACAGATTCTTAGCCAACCATGCAGCTAAGTCTTATCCTTTCATCAAGATCTTGCGGAACTGTTTAAAGAAGGAACAATTCCAGTGGACCGCAGAGGCTGAAAACGCTTTCCAGGAAATGAAGGAGTGTTTGATACAACTCCCAACTTTAACCGCACCACGCAAGGATGAGCCACTCATATTATACCTATCCGCCGCGGACAATGCGGTGGGTGCGGTATTGATAGTGGAACGGGAGGGGGTTCAAACACCCATCTATTACATCAGCAAGATGCTCACCGACCCAGAGACGAGGTACTCAATAATGGAGAAGTTGGTGCTAGCATTAGTGCACGCTTCAAGACGGTTGCGACGCTACTTCGCAAATCACGTCATCACAGTGCTAACCAATTACAGGATCGGCCCGATCCTATCCAAACCTGACATCTCTGGGAGATTAGCAAAATGGGCAATCGAGTTGGGCGCACATACGTTACACTACAAACTGCGCCCCGCGATTAAAGGCCAAGTCTTAGCTGATTTCGCCGCCGAAGTACCGGTGAATCGCATCCAAGAATGCGAAGAAGCACAAAATCCTGCACCACCACCATCTTCCTCAGAAACATGGGCACTATTTACCGATGGTGCCTCCAACGAGGAAGGTGCGGGCGCAGGTCTGCGACTCGTCAGCCCTGACGGCCAAGAGCTTACGTATGCAATCCGCCTCGATTTCAAAAGCACTAACAACGAGGCAGAATATGAGGCCCTGTTAGCGGGACTACGTTTAGCAGTCAAACTCGGCGTGTAACATCTGGAAGCACACGTCGACTCTTTGTTGGTTGCAGGACAAATACGCGGCGACTATGCCGCAAAAGGGGACATCATGATCCTCTACCTCGAGCAAGCCCTGCAACTAACATCCCAATTCGCTTCGTTCAATATCCGACACATTAATCGAAGTGAAAACAAGTCCGCGGATGCACTATCAAAACTCGCATCCACCAGCTTCCAACACCTGGCAAAGGAAATACGTATCGAAATTCTACAAAATCCTTCGGTACCCCTGCGCCAAGTCAACGTCATTCAATACGGTACAACATCATGGATGACACCTATTATCTCATATCTGCAATCAGGTGTGACTCCCGAAAGCAAATCAGAGGCACGCAAGTTACAACACAAAGCGTGCCACTATCAAATGGGAGACGGTATCTTATACCGGAAATCATACCTAGGGCCACTCCTACGATGCGTCAACCCCCAGGATGCCACATACCTCATCCGAGAGATACACGAGGGCATATGTGGCATACATGCTGGACCACGCATGGTAGTGGCCAAAATCATGACCGCCGGGTATTACTGGCCCGGCATGCACCTGGACTCCGTCAAAGAGTTGCGCAAATGCATCGACTGTCAACGTCATGCTCCAAAAACTTTGCGGCCAAAGAACAACTTAGTCCCCGTCACAACCGCATGGCCCTTTCAGAAATGGGCAATTGACGTTGTGGGACCTTTCCCTGACGCTCCGGGTGCGGTCAAATTTATCATAGTAGCGGTTGATTACTTCACAAAATAGGTAGAAGCAAAACCGCTCGCCTCAACCACTGCTATGATAACAAGAAAATTCATTTGGGAACACATCATCTGCCGTTTCGGTTTACCAATGTGCATTGTCACCGATAACGGCACCAACTTCGCTGCCGACGAATTCCAAAAATGGCTAGAAGAACTACATATTGAGCACATATTCTCATCAGTAGCACACCCACAAGGGAATGGCCAAGTCGAGAGTATCAATAAAAGTATAGTCGAAGGCATCAAGGCACGGTTGGGAACGGCCAGGCGTGGCTGGGTCGATGAACTCCCAAGTATCTAATGGGCTCACCGTACAAGCCCAAAAACAAGCAATGGGGAAACACCCTTCAGCCTAGTCTACGGTTCAGAAGCGGTGATCCCCGCGGAAGTAGGTCTCCCCTCTCCTAGAATGTTGGCTATTGAAAAACTAGACAACAACACGGAACGCAGGATTGATTTGGACCTCTTGGAAGAAAGGCGCGAAAACGCTGCCATCAACGAGGCCAAATACAAATCCAAACTAGAAAAGTACTACAACACGCGCGTCCGCGTTTGTACTTTCAATCCAGGAGACTACGTCCTACGCGACAACGAAGCATCTAATGCTGAGCGCCCAGGCAAACTTGCCCCCAAGTGGGAAGGACCCTACCTCATCAAAGAGGTCTTAGGGAAAGGCGCATATAAATTACAAACGTTAGAAGGCGAACCTATCGCACGAACATGGAACGCACAACAGCTTCGACGCTGTTATATGTAAGCCATGTTCCTGCATTTTCTATGTAACATATCGGGCCGCAGGCCATTGGCAAATAAATAAATAAGCAATTTTATACATTATTGTTTCTTACTACTATTACAAATGCGTGTTCCACTTTGCGGTATCCCAAAAACAGATTGGCAAAATCTTCATTCGCGATACCCATACAAAGTGGTAACCACACACAAATATTGTAATAGGCCAGCAAAAGGCAAAAAGACTTGAGTATTTATCCGGCTGGATAGACAAGTTTTTGTTAACCTAACACAATTCCTGTGCCCAAAAAGGCAAACAATGGAATTGACGCATACTCATACGACAAAGGTATGGTGTATACTTGACCCCGTTCACAAATGGGTAGAGTTCCGGATATATAAGTTTTTACAAAGCTTACACAATTCTAAAACCCTAACGGGGTAAGTAACGGAATTGACGCGTACTCATATGACAAAGGTATGGAATATACTTTACCCCATTCACAAATGGGTAAAGTTCCGCATATATACGTTCAAACATGCAAGAATTAAAAACACTTGTACAAATTGAACAAAAAACTTTATATTCAAAAAATTCAAGCACCCACGCGATGCTTAATGGATTTACATAAAGTTCCTATCATATACAAGAGGGAGACAAAAAGGGGGCACACTAGCCAACCTAAACCCTATTTTGTACCACTGGTTCCAGCACCACCAGCGGGATCTTCCTCTTCCGCATCGGCATAGAGCATCCGCAGCCGATCTACATAATCCGCAGCCTCTAAACAGTCGTCCACTTCCTCCACGCAAGAAAGGGACGTATCATAAAAGGAGGCTACGGCCGCGTCAAGAAGCGACTCGGTATCCACACCATGGAACCCAGACCGCTCTTCAGTATAACCGCCCTTGGACATAATATTCATATGACCAATGCAGCGGCTATAACCAGCCTTAAAACCAGCGTCACGAGCACGCTGCTTGACCAAGTCCAAACCAGTTGCGGTTTCCGGAGCATCCATAATGGCCTGAACAATCTGCAACACAAGGATAATAAAGTCAGCGTATGGTCAACTTTTGGCACAAACATCACAACATAATTACATGCGCGATACCATGCCTCCGCATCCATTCACGGTCAGCCTCCAGTTGGTTAAACGAAGAGGTCAGAGCATCTCTGGCCTCAACGGCAACATTGGCCCGCTCTTCCGCTGCAATCACGCGGGCTGTAAGGTTCGTAACCGCAACCTCCCGGGTCTGAACCTCAGCCTGTCAAAGAGCAGAAAACAGTTTACTCAGTAAACATTCTCAAAAAGCAGGGAAACATAAAACAAAGGTAACAAGTCATACCTGAAGGCTGGCAACAACTTTATCCAAACGAATGCGCTCAGCATTCGCCTCTTCAAGAGCCTTAGAAGAGCGGCTCTCCCTCTCTCTGACCTCCTCAAGGGCCTTCGCAGCACGCGCCCCCGTTTCCTTGGCCTCTGCAAGCGCCCCCACAGCCTCGGCCTCCGCCTGCTGCGCTTTAACCGCAATTACCTCAGCTGCAGCCTTTTCTTTGACCAAAGCAGCGTTCGCTGCCTTGGCATTTGTTAACTCCTGACGAGCACGAAACAAATTATCATTCTGCTTAGCCCAGGACTCATTCCACTTCTTGCGCTCATTGGAAAACTTCTCATTCCAATTCTTGCGTTCATCAGACAGAAGTTTGGCAAGAGTACGAACCTGTTTCAGCTGAGCAGTGGCAGCCCACTCCGAGGTCTGTTTCTGCTTCTCAAAAGCAGCTCTATCCTTCTCAAGCTGCTCCGCACCCGCACGAGCAGCCTTGACCAACTCCTCTACTTCTGCCCGCAAGCGAGCAGCTTCTTCCTCGCGGCGACCCAGCACCTTGTAATCTTCCAAAATGGCATTCGCCACAATGGAAGTTCCTACTAACATTGAAGAGAGCTGGTTGATGCGCAGCTCACGAGGCGCGGCACGGGCCCGTTCAACTTCAAAGGGGGTACCCAAACCACCCAGAATCTCCCTACACGCGGAAGGATCGTTAGAAACTTCATCCCCCTGCATAACAATCCAGGGGGGTCGATGATATGCGGTACCGCGATCTTGCGTGTAGGTGCGGTAATAGTACTCCAATTCAGACTCCCCAGGCTGAATGGGAGACTCATCGGAACCCGCACCACCAGAAGTAGAACCAGCAGCCTTCTCATCAGCAGAAGATTTAGGCGGCTCAGCATCATGCTGCCGCACCTCAGCATCAGACTTCTGCTTACCAGCATCTGAAAACCTCAAGTCCAATCCATCACCCTCATTAGGAGAGATCAGATTGTCAGAGGAATCCACAGTATCGAAAATCTGGGAAGCAATCTTTTCCACCGTCTTCTCCACGATGGGATCGTAAACCGGCCCAACAAAAGGTGTCGTAGGCTCCTTGGGCACAACAGGTTCCTTCGGCACCCCCGCACCCGCAGTAGCGGTATGCAAGGGAGACGAAGGGAAGTAAAAAAAAGAATAACCTGCATCTCGGGATTCTGCAACACAAAGAGCAACAATTGTTAATCCAACACATTGTACATACAAAAACAATGAAAAAAGATATACTTACCAGCAGCAACCGCAGGTTTCTTTTGCGCCGGCGCAACCCTTTTGGATTGCAGTCTCCGACGCTTTGGTTCATCACCACCAGCAGCCTTCTGCTCTGGTCCTCTTTTCTCACCAACAACGAGGGGACCCGCAGCAGTTCCACCCGCAGCCGCACCACTACCTATAACACCCAAACCCTCAAGGGTGTCAGATACTACCACGTAATCGGTATATCCGCGATAACAAGACCGATAGGTACCTGCGGCTTCAGACACTGAAGAAGGAGCTACCGAGCCTTCAGCCCTCCCCTTGCCACGACCCTGCACGGTTTTCTTCACCGGTTTCTTCTCCGCATGCTTTTTGGGGATGCGCTTCTCAAACTTCCCCAAATCCGCAAGGATACCTGCATTGAAACAATCAAGAAAACCAGTTAAAAAGATAAACTGGAAAAACAGATGCAACTTACGAAATACCTCTTGCGTCTCCCGGCACAGGGCATCCAGCATTGCGCGCGTCGGTACGCGGAAGTTGCTAAGAATTTCTAGGTTGAAGCCTTTCTTCAGCTCAACCGCAATAAGCTCAACCCGGCCCTCGAAATCGGGCTCGAACATTCTCCATAAGCCAACCGCATCCACTGATACAACACATGCATGCAGGTTACCACAAGGATTAGGAAGTAAGGAAAACAACAAAGAGTAACAAACTTACCACCACTCTTTTCCCGCAAAACGGGCCTTGCCTTCCTATCCGGTCTAGTGAGCATCATCCGCAACACCCACAGCTGATTGTTATCCAACTTCTTGAGTTCAAAAGGCCGCAGCCTAGAGAACCAATCCACAGTCTTTGCGGTGGCAACAGGAATATCTTCATCAGAAACTCCAACGTTGACATTTCTGAAAGACATGCTGGCATAGACAGCACAGGCTTTAACATAGAAGAATTTCTTCTTCCAGCCTGTCACACCCTTATTGGGCATCATAAACTTCAAGCTCCCATGCCGTTGAGTAAAAGAGAAAAAACCAGTGTTCACCGTCAACTGGTAGAATCGCCAAAAATTTTCAACGGTAATGGGCAAGCCATGGGCACGGAATGTATATTCAAAGTTCCTGATTCGGAACATTCCAAAGGGACTAAGTTGGGAGATATGGAGATGATAGTACTCCAACACCTCCGCAACGAACACCGTCACCGGCAACCTAAGGTTGCCGTCGTTGAAAAAATCAGCCCACAACGTAATATAACCGGCCGGAGCATTGGCACCGGTATCCCCCTCTTGTGGGTAAGTAGCATCCCACTCGTCGGCCATCTGAACGGTGGTCATCAGGGTTTTAAAACCACCCTTCGACCACTTCAACACCGGTAAGCCACCACCGACAACATCCACGTCGTCCTCGTCATCTTCATCAGTATCCACTACCGGTTGTTCAGGGTTTTCACCCTCCATATTGTGTGGATTTGACGGTTCAGCCATCAAGAATATAAAAGATGTACACTAACAACCTCACCGGAATTTTCAACAAATATCGTCGGAGAAGACAAAGGAAAGGTTTCTCTCACCGGCAAATTTTTGAAATTTCGAACAAGTGAGGGGAAACCACGAACGGTTTCCCCTTATATACCCATCGCAATTAATGCGGAGGGAGAAAACGAATCATCACGTTCAAAAAGAACGAATTGCGCGACACCACGTGTCAAGCGCCGTTTTCGCTGACGGTTATCACGCGCGCGTGGCCACCCACGCGCCTGACATAAGAGACGTTTACACTCTTTGCTACAGTGCATTTAATGCCTCGGGCAGTGCAAACGTCCTTTCATTTCAGCACATGCCAGAAAGATCTCACCAACTTCCACCAACTCACACGTGAGATCAGCCACGTATGCAACAAAAAGCGACTACCTTATCCAATTACAAGCGGCATGCGGTTTCTCTGGTATACCGCACCATAACCCATACCGCACGTCGTTTTTTTACATACCCCTAAAAATAGGCAAAAATATATATCTCCACACTATAAGGGGGTATAATACTACCGCACTACCCACGAGCACACGTGGAATATGCGGAAATGACACACACGAGCCCGTTCAGGTGTGTCAGATACTCAGAACCAGCGTTGTTCTTTGGACTAAACCGCATCTCAGATACAGGTAAACCGCATTGCCTTCATTCTCTTCAAGCTTCAAATCCCTCCTGTCCGGTTCACAACCACAGAGGGTGCATGAACCCTTCTTTAACAAGAAGAAGGAAGGGAATGTACGCGCGCGCACATCAGCAACCCTGACTCCTGAACCTTCAAGAGCCACATCCGAGCAACACACCCGTTTCGAGCGAATATGGGAATGCAAAACCGCAGACACTCATGAGTCACTGCGGACATAACCATAGCTTCCGCAAATGGTTGTTACGGAAGTGCCACAACTAACTCCACATCGAGGAACGAAACTACTTCAAGGAAAAACTCCTCGGTATTGGAGCGTGAAGGAAGGTGCCTAAGGAAGAGATGCGGACAAGATCCCCAATGATCATACGAGCCCTTGTCGAACAACAAGCGATCGAACAAACGGTAACAAGTCTGCTTATGACTTTGTTACCCTACTTGTAAGTTGGATAGAATAAACAATGGTAGGCATTACCATGCCTATGATCATGTTTATTTGACTGTTATCCAGAATCACATTGTTCGACCAAACATGGCCAACAATGACGCAAGTACCCAACATTGTTCCCACAACCGTGGCCAACAATGTCAAGCAACGAGGTAACCGCAAAGGACGTGCGGTTACTAGAGAGCTAATAGGAAGAACATGAACACCCCACGAAAGGAATCATCATTAGATATCCAATCATGGGAACAGCATGCTCTCTTCTTCATTCACCACTTCAAAGGTTGGGTCGAAGTTTGTGCACACCTTCAACCACCATCTCAAAGATTGGTTCAAAGTTTGTACACTTCCTCCAACTAATTCCCACAGTTGGTTCGGCACACCAACAGGTGGCAACCAGCCAAAGGCTGAGAATTTCGCATCGGACGAAATATTTTCACCGGTACGGAAGAGGCGTTAAATGACCCTTCCAGACCTCCAGCTTGATTTACAAACAGAGAAGACCACCCACATGGTCTAGGATCTTCTCTAGACTCCAAACTACCTTCTAAACACCATAGTCCAGTACTCCTCCCACATACAACTTGCATGTGGCAGCAACACAAGACTGGGGGGACTTGAAGGGGTATGGTCCCAGATCTCGCGTCAGCATCGACCGCGAATGACCATTACCCTTATCAAAACCCCCACCAGCCAACAACCTACTTGTGCCCATGCGAGAACGCGTCGACACAAGGGTTGAATCCAGTCTATCTAGTGATGAAGGAGGACTTACCTGGAACATGAGAACGGTAGAGTGATGCGACATAGCATCACATCTGATGTATGAAAACGGAAGTATTCACAGCGATGCGGCCTCGCACTGCGTCCAGTGAACACTTCTATCAATACAAGGAAGCTGGATAACAGCAACAGTCACCACAGGCGACGATGCGGCCAGCACCGCATCTCGCGTATTTCTTGATCACAAGCAAGAGACGCGATAACATCAGATGTTACCGCAGGCAGCGATGCGGCCAGCACCGCATCCTATACGCTCAACAAGTGGGACTGACACCACAGTGCAAGTGGAACCAATGGCAGTCACCTGTCAGGTCTACGTAAGCGACAGACTGACGTGGCGTCGTCTCCACGGCCGACCTGTCTGACACACCTGCAAAGGTGCAGAATGCCGTCAGTCTATCCATCCACCTCCTCCTTCACTCCTCGGCTATAAATACCAACCCCAAACCAGGTTTGAGGTATCTCTTCACAACTCTCTCACTACTACTATTATCTTACTTTGCTTCCCAAGTAAACTACTGATTCTCACGCCGGAGAGTGGTAACAAGGAGCACCCCCCACCCCATCCTCCTTGTTACGAGTCACAGTTTGTTTCCTTGTGCAGGAGATCAACCCACCGGTGATCCAGCCAGCGATCCTCGAGAGGAAGGGATTAACCCTTCTTGACGAGACCAGTGAGTTAACCCTGCCCGGTTAACCATTGTTTCATCAAAGGGCTAATCTGAAAATAACAAAAGAACAAATGAATGACAAAAACGAATCAGGAGTAGTCCTAAGTTCTTTGTCTAGACTCAAGAATGTGCAACTGTGTAACTGAGATTAAACACAAAAGGCTAGTGTTTAATTCACTCAATGTTGGCTCTGATACCAACCTGTCACACCCCGATATTTCCACGTATTACCGGTGGGCCCGGTGGGAAGTATCGTGACGTAGTTGATATCATCATAGTCAAACAACACAATTTAAATGCACAGCGGAAGCAAAAGATAAATATATTACAATCCGACATAAAGTAATATCAAAATACTACAACGGAAAGTAAAGGATCCATAGGCGGATCTTAAACCAGAACGATAACATTGTTCAACAGACTTTAGGCATCTAGAACTTGCGAGATTCCCTATTGACGCCCTGAGCTCCCAGCCAATTATGTATAGTACCTGTCACTTAATCTTTTTGGGAAAATACGTTAGTTTATACTGGCAAATACAACTTAACTGACTCATTTTGAAAATGTTTTAAAAAATTGATTTGAATGCACATGGCACAAAACTTTTATAACTTGGGATAAATATCTAAAAATAATCTTGTATATAGATTTACAATGTTCGTTATACATTTAAGGCTCGATGTAGAAACCGAGTCAAGATTAACAGACACGCCACAAGTATAGTCCCACTAGAGAGTGAGATACCGTTTACCTTATGCAACTGTCAGGTGTACGCCTACACCCCGTGTTGGTGCACTTACGTCTGCTGACTACGTCTTTCATTGAGTCTTGAAGTTGAACAGATCGGAAATGGCACGGAATCCTAGAAATAGTGAATTGTATAGGTTCACTTATGTATACATGTTCTAGGTTCGCTTATATGTCATTATGTAGGTCTAGGTTCGCTTTTATGGTCTTGTATGGATCGCTTATATGTACATGGGACTGGTTCGCTTATATGGTTGTCCATATAAGCGAACCCATCTAAACTATATATAGGGGAGTGTGTGAAGAGCGAACTAGGAAGTCTGAAACACATAGTTGAAGGTGTTTGTTCCGGTATGCTGCCGAAGTGCTGTCAAATCTTGTAATCGAGTTCAATATCAATAAAACAGCAAGTTTAGAGTGAATACAGCTTGAATAGCACCAGATTATTAGTTTCCGCCTCTTAATTCGGATACGAACTTCTCTGAACGACTCAAACAGGGCCGAGATCGATCCTACAATTGGTATTAGAGCTCAGGAGGAGGAGTTCTTGCCATTTTAGCTGCATTTATTCTGATTTTCTACACTTTCTTCACTTTTTCAAAAATTTTCATGGTAAAAATCAGCTCAAAATCACACAGTGCACTCGGAATCATGAATTAACAAACCCTTGAAGTTTTCAGAACTAAAATTGACCTAGAAAGTTGATTTTTAGGGGGTTCGCTTTTACGGTTCCGCTCAAAAAGTGACATCAGCATCCTGGATCGCTCGAAAGTACAGGGTTGATTCACTCATTGTGCAAGTTTTAAGTGTGGTCCGCTCCAGTGACAGTTTCTGGTTCGCTCAAGAGTGCTATTTTCTGGTTCGCTTATTTGACTTAGTAGGTCCGCTCCAACGATATTTGATTGGTCCGCTTATCTGGTCAAGTCTATTGGTTCGCTTATCTGACCAATAGTTGGTTCGCTTATTTGATCAGCATATCTGGTCCGCTTATTTGTTATCTTAACTGGTTTGCTCCAAGGGTCAATATCAGGATTGTATAAGTTTTGGAATTTTTGTGATCTTTGGACATTTAAACGATGGATACTGAATTTTATAACGCTTTTGCTACACCAACCTCGATTACTCAAAGTGCTTTGATCGACAATGAAACCGGAACGTCTCAAAGACCGCCTAAACTCATGGATATTGATGATTATAACGTGTGGTCGGAACGGTTCGGAAATTGGGTTGAAGCTTATCATCTAGATGCGTGGGAACACACTGAAGAGCCATATTTCAAACCCACAAAGAATGATGTTGTGAATGGTACTCCATTAACACTTAGAGAGATGAGTACAGCAGATAAAAAGAAATATCGCGATGAAAAGCTTATGGTGAGTCTGCTTCAGCAAGCTATAAAAGAAGATATCTTGATACTGCTTCAACATGACGGAACTGCATATTCAATGTGGACAGAATTGGAAGCAAAGTTTACGGGAAGTGATGATATGTTAAAGAACAAAATGTCTCTCATGAAGAAAGAATTTGATTTGTTTCGGGGATTGAAAAATGAAAACACCAAGCAAATTATTGATAGATATGGTAACTTGGTTAGAAATATGACGAAACTTGGTGTTAAGAAAGATACTGATGAATTAATTGAAAAACTTGCAGATGCACTTCCATATGAAACATGGGGAACATTTTTGATGATGCTAAGGTCCAACAAAGCAGAATATATAAAGATGACACTAGGAGACTTTATAAAGCATTTGGAAGCTCAAGAGATGGAGCAGAGGAAGATCGCTAGGATGAAGAACTACGATGGAGAACAGGATATCAGTCTGTACTACAAGCATGGTGCTACTGATTCAACAAAGTATTCTCCTAAGATCAAAACTGCTTACAGTGTTAAAGATTCTCCTGAGAAGAAGACATCTCAAGGATCAAGCAATAGCACAAGATTTTCATCTTTCGATCCTAACATCTCTGTAACAAAGAATGGTAGAAAACTTCAGTGTAACATTGTGTTAAGCCTTGAAAATGACCAAGACTACACTGAAGAGATTGCTAAAAATCAAATGTCTTTGTTAGGAATGATTTTAGAATCTTATAGCTGTTTTGTTGCAGGAAAGATCGGGAATCCAATGCTCACGAAAGAAGATTACGATCAAATTGATGCTGAGGAAATGGAATTGATGGATATAAAATGGTGTATGGCGAGTGTGATGAGACGTGCTGAAAAGTTTAAACAAATTACAGGCCGTGATGATTTTCGTGATGCAAACGTTTCAGCTTTGGGTTTTGATAAATCTAAAGTTACGTGTCTTCGTTGCAGGGAGAAAGGGCATTTCAAGAGGGAGTGCAAAAACCGTGAAGCTACCGGTGCCTAGAATCCTTTCGGAAACAACGACTATCACAAGAAGGCCATCTATCATCAAATCACACCACCAGCACAACAACAGGCACAAACCGTTCATGGGAGAGATGTGGTTGATAAAAGAGCATGTGTTGTTAGTCAGGGAAAATATGATAATTTTACCTGGGATAAGTATCTTCCAAAAGACAGCAAAGTGTGCTTGGCTGAACAAGATGATGAGAAGTTGGCAGAAGGTTTTACTTGGGATGATTTTTGTCCAGATCAAAATCTTATGGCCAAAGAGATGTCCAAAAACACTTCTCATGCTTTCTTTGCTAATGCTTATGATTTGAAATGTGCAGAAAGGTGCAGAAAAGTCATGGAAGCTGCTGAAGAAAAACGAAGAAGGAACAGAGAAGAGGCAGAAGAGGAAGAGAGATTGAAGGAAGAAGTGAAAGCTGAGAAAAGAAGAAGAGCTGAGTTTTTACAACCGAGCAGAAGTGTCAAAGAAGTTCCAGAATATGAAGTAAAGATTGATGCAGAACGAGTTGAAGTTTCTGAAAAGTGTTTAAACTGTGATTCGTTAATCAAACAAAACAATGAGTTATTGCACAACATTCACAAGTTGAAAGAATCGTATGATACAATGAACAGAGAGATTAACAAATATACTGATTCGAGTGGTGAACAAGCAGTGGCGATGAACACGTTGAAAGTAGCATATCTTAGACAGCTTGATGATGCTAACTTTCATATCAAAAAGTGTGCTGATTTAGAGTTGGAGCTGGCAACACAGAAGATAGAGACTGAGAAAGTTAAAAAGTTGTTAGACAGTTACTCATGTTCGTCTTTTGTTGTTGACAGGATTTATCCAGTGGTGGAGAACTTGAAAACGTTTGAAGAAGTAAAGATGTCTGAAGAAGAGAAGATTGTGACTGAAGATGAAGGAAAAGTGAAAACTTCTGATAAGAAATCAAGTGTGGTCTATAATAGATGTCCGCCCCCGGTTGAATATGGATTTATGCCTCGAAATCCGAATTCTGAAAGAGTCAATAAAGCAATCAATTTACAATGGGAGTCTGGGCCGTCGGATAACTTGCCAGAAAGTATTGATATCACGTATACGTCATCAGACACTGATCATGAGTCAAAGTTGATAAAAAGTATGGTCGATCAGGTGTTAGATAAAGATGACAGTGAGGAGTCAAATCCAGACTCCAAAACCGAGTCAAAGTCAACAAATAAAAGGACAAACGGGTTTATGATAAAGAGTTTTTACTTTCGAAATCTAATTTGAATGATGAATCGGTCAAAGTGGCATATACTTTGAAAGGTTCTGACAAATTATATTCAGATGAAAGTTTTCCAATAAGAAGTGTCAGACTTGAAATGATTCAAAAGGTTTTCAAAATAACAGAAATTAATATTTCTGAAATAAAAGATTTCAATCTTAATGGAAAACCTAAACAATACACTTCAAGTGATCAACAAAGAATTAACAAGAAAATGGGTTACAATTGTGGTTATAGTTCCCGACAGAAACCAAACCATAATCGTAATTTCAAAAAGAAAGGTCTTGGTTTTATTCCACCGAAAAACTATAAAAATGAGAAAATGTATAAACCAAAAACAATGTTTGTTGCAGGAAAAACTACAGAAGCTGAAAAAGAAAAATCATTCAGAAATCAGACGAATCAAGAATTCCTTGCTAAAAGGCAAGAGGACATGAAGAAGAAGGAAGATCCAAAGAAGGTTGAAAAGAGATCTTGTGTTCAGTGTAAAGCTGTGGGTCATGTTGCAAAGGATTGTCCGAAGACATTCAAGCCAAAACAGGAGGTCTCTGGGAAAATGAAAGAAAAAGTTGTTGAGAAGACTGAACTGTCAACCCGGAAGTTCACAGGCTTTGAGAATTCAACTTATGAAAAAGGAGAATCTTCAAAGAGTGCTTCCAAAAGAATAGACAATGCCACAAATCAGAAATGGGTTGTAAAAGGTTCAGGTAAAAAGTCTGGTGATGATTCTGATTCCATAAAATCAGAGGAGCCACATGTTGAGAAAAAGATTGTAAGAAAAGTTCCGAAAGTGGACGATGTGAATTTTCCGCCACTGAATGCTAAAAATTACAAATCTAAAATTGGAAAAGTTGAAATTTCAAATCAATTCTATTCTGACAAGAAGAAAATTGATGTTGAAAAAACTTTCAACGGAAATGTAAAACGCATCTTTGGAAAAATGGTCAGTGGTAAGGCCCAAAGCATTAAGGATTTTTATGCTTCCAAAAGATGGGTTTACAAGTCGGTTGATAGGAATGATGAAAACGATGAGGTTACACCCAAGGAAGGTCAGGCTTGGGTGGATATATTTTTCAAAGAATAAAACCTGACTTGCCGGAGATCCCTAGTTGGTATTGTGGATCATGAATCAGCATCCTTCTTAATCTGTGTTTGAGGTTTTGCAGGACTTGCCGGAACTCCCAGGTTTGTAAGCGAGGAGTAGGAATCGGCATCTTGAGATTTCAACCAAAAGATGGTAATTGGTTGAAAAATAGGTTTGAAAAGCTTAATTATTAAATCTACAAGTGGTTGTATGTTTGTAGTTGTTATAAGTGGTTCAGAATAAGAACCAGTTGATCCTACAAGTGGTTAAATCAAGGTCATTAAATTGAACTTGAATTAACTATCATTCATAAGATTGGTAAAACAATATGATGATTTGAACCCCAATTTTACAAAAGGTAACAACAACTAAACTTATTTTCCGGAAAAACCTTTCTGATTAAAACAAACTTAAGTGTTTTGAAATCATTATGGGAAAATAGTTTGTTGTGAGGGGGAGTTCTGACTGTTTAAGCCAAACGGATGGAGAATTGAAGTGTTTCGATATCAGTTGTTATGTTCTGTATAGTTTGTTTTCAATTTTTTTAGATGTATTTGAATTTTAGGGGGAGTAAGAATTTTTAGAAAATCCAAAAACATCAGAAAATTTGAAAAAGTCAAAAACATGATAAACTGAAAAATGAGTTTTTGTTGCATAAAAGAGGAAATGATAGTACATCAGTGAACTATCACAGCACGCTAAAGAATTGTAACGCCAAAATGTGATAAACAATCTTACTGTGGATGTGTCAGTAGATTTTCGCACATTTAGTAATTGAAACGAGATATAAACCTAAATCAAACTTACTTAATTCGTGGGTAACTATTCTTGAATATATGGGTAACCCCTGAAATCTTGTTTGAAAGGTCCCGTATTCTGAGATACTAGGTCTTTATGCTCAGTGATATCTGGGGTATTATTCCAGGACTTCTGCTGTATGGAAATACTGACCTAGTCCCCGAATAATACTTTCTGCTAAAAGCTTTGAAATACAAGCTCGCCCTCAGCAATCTGATTAAACAATAAAATTGATAGTCATTGCTGTTGTAAAAAAGATCCTCTAAAGGGGACCCACCAAAAGTCGAGCCGTCATCTCTCCGCTGAACGGAAGTTCTGACCTGAGGTCTCACGGTTTCGCATCTACCCCTTTACAGATATCATCTGTGGTATACTCACCTGTAAGACTGAATATTTGGGATCTGGATACAGGAGTATATTCAAGTGGAGTGATACACAATTAAGTTTTAGTTTCTAAAACATTAATATCATATCTCGAATCAATTGAAATTTATGTGAAAATTTAAGTGGACAAACATACTGACAATGTAGGTAAATTGTTTAGAACTTAATATGTAATCAAGCTTAACGGTGTTTGTGATATGTTTCATAACTGATATGATCCTCTTGCACAAACTCACAAAAAATATTGTCTGTAAATATTTTATTTCTGTATTTACTTTCTTCCAGAAAATTCAAAAAGATTTTTGGTGTGTTTTAGCATAAATTTTGAAAAGTCAAAAAGATTTTCGACAACTGGTGTTGAGATGCTGATCTTCAAAATTCAAAGTGCTAAACTTGAAGAACTGGTTTGGAAGAGTGTATGTGAAGTTGGTAAATTTGTTTGAAAAAGCTGGCAATTGATTCTGAATGCAAAATCATTATTATAGCTTATCAACATAGTTTCTGAAAAGTTTGAAAGATTAATTTCTAATAAGAAACTTATGGTTAGGTAGAGATTGTGCAGGTTTGTGCTGAAGCGCCAGGTTACGATCTTGAACCTGATGAAGTTGTGAATTCCAGACTAAGATCTCAGATCCCAGTTGTGTGAGAGGGGGAGTCTGAAGACACCGTGTCAACGTTCAAGAGAGAAGAGTTTGTTGATGATGAAAATAGAGAACGAGGATTCTTGGAACGACAGATATTTCAGAGGCAGATTGATGACTGATGAAGATTGTAGATTGACATGTGCGAAGACTCTATGAAGACTCCGTCAACATCCGAGGGGGAGTCTGTTGGTGCACTTACGTCTGCTGACTACGTCTTTCATTGAGTCTTGAAGTTGAACAGATCGGAAATGGCACGGAATCCTAGAAATAGTGAATTGTATAGGTTCGCTTATGTATACATGTTCTAGGTTCGCTTATATGTCATTATGTAGGTCTAGGTTCGCTTTTATGGTCTTGTATGGATCGCTTATATGTACATGGGACTGGTTCGCTTATATGGCTGTCCATATAAGCGAACCCATCTAAACTATATATAGGGGAGTGTGTGAAGAGCGAACTAGGAAGTCTGAAACACATAGTTGAAGGTGTTTGTTCCGGTATGCTGCCAAAGTGCTGTCAAATCTTGTAATCGAGTTCAATATCAATAAAACAGCAAGTTTAGAGTGAATACAGCTTGAATAGCACCGGATTATTAGTTTCCGCCTCTTAATTCGGATACGAACTTCTCTGAACGACTCAAACAGGGCCGAGATCGATCCTACACCCCGTGCTTAAGACGTGGCCATTTTTATTTTACAATGATGCCAAGGATATCCGGGACATGGTCATTAACCCCTAAAGGCCTTTATTTCAAACAAGACAGATTAAAGCGGGTTACCTAAATAATTTAATTACAATACCATTAAACATTCAATACCCGACCAAGCGGTATTATTATAATACCGTATCCCAAGCCCGTATAGGGAAAATAAGTTAAGAGTATTTACCTGAGCTTAAAAATGCAATTTATACTCAGCCGTTTATCCTAATCAGCAAGTGCACTGGGGCTCCTAGTCTGGAATGGAGGTTTTTAATAACCTATTAGATTCCTAACGGGTCTTTAATTAAGCCTATGCTTAGACCGGTTAGCTTTGAAGGAAGATATGGTTCAAAACGCATGATTTAAGCGAGAACCGGATTAGAATGTGGTTTAGACCCAACAAGCTTGTATACTTGTGTAATAAGGGTAAACTAAACACATTCTGGATTTTGAGAAAAAAAATGTTAAGGTTTGACCCGTTTCGGCTAATTTATGTAAACTAGTTACATAAGCCGATCTGAACGTGAAGAGTGCGTAATGGGTAACCAATGAGTCATGAACAGGTTTCCTAAGTTAATATGCCCTAAACATGTGATATCAGTAGGATACCTTCCATTATGCCCAAAACGAATTTAAAACCAATTTATGCCCCGCATTGGTATTTTGGTCATTTAAAAGGTTATAAAAGAGATTAAACATTATTCTGAGTTACAGGTCTGATTTAATGAGTAGTATACTTAATTTAATAAGTCATAACAGTAGGGTATCAGATATATGTGAAATTTATTAATTATATCCATACTATGTACCGTAGGGGCATTTTGGTAATTTCACATATGCTTAAAAGGTCAAAACTGAAAACCTGAGTTTAAAACTTCTCCTTACTGTTACAATATAAAAATTTACTGAATATATCAGTAGGCATCAACCCTTATATGTTAAAAATAGTTTTAATACATATTATGCGTTAAAAACACTTAAAAAGACGATTTGGAGCCATTTCCGGGTTTTCAAAGGAAAGCTGATGTTTTTTATTATTCCAGAAGGCTCAAAATATTTTGTTTATCATATTAGATCAGTAGAAAAAGGTTTGGCATTAAAAGGATTTGTAAAACTCATTTTATAGCCCAAAAGGGCAAAACCGACAACTACCGAATCAAGCTTAGAACCCTATGTTATGCTCAACCTAAAAATAAATAAAAATCTCCAAAAATCCAAAAATATTATTTTATATCAGTGGGTAAAAATTTTGGTATTAAAAATTGGGTTTAGATAGGCTATACGCTAATTATGCCGTTTAATTAATAAAAAGCTTTTCATTTACGCTAATGAGCATAACTCCTAATCTAGACCTCAAACTGATGTCAAACTTTAGGGACAAGTTTTAAATTCAGTAGTGAAGGTTTCTATCCTCTCACATTTTCAAAAATATCGTTTTAAGGTCAAAAGGGCATAACGGTCAACATTTAGGCATTTAACGGAAACATGCATGAACTAGGATTTCTATGGAACCAAGTTGTATAACTTTAAAGAGTTATACTAACCTATAATATGGTCCTAAAGGAATCCTAAGGCATATCTAAACTAAGCTAAATCGGGTCAGAACTGAAAGTCAAAGCAAAAGTCAACTTTTGCGACTTTCGGTTCCGAACCGAGCCTATACTTAGAATTGTCGGGTCGAATCATGCTTAGGCATGTTCAACTAATATTTACCAAGTTATTAAAGTGATAAAACTGATTTTATGGCTTTTATATTAATAGTTATGTATTTTATTTAAAACTAACCCGTTTGACTTTTATTTGACCCGACAATTTAACTAAGTAAACGTGGTAATTAGGAGGTGCCCTTTTGAGGGTTAAACACCTACCTAATTACGCTCACGTAGCCATGTTCGTTGCGAACCATGGCTCAACCGTTTAAAAGTTAAAGCGTTTATCACAACGCTTGACTTTTCGGCTAAAAACGCTAAATAATTGAACTAAGCACGGAAGGACACTTACAAAGGGTCCAAGCAAGGAGGTATGATCTATAAATTCTCAGGTATGAAGCTTTGAGCTTCAACTTAGAGAATATTCAGATCATGTGTGAGTTGCAATTGAAAAATCATGGGGTTTATATAGTTTTCGGGCCACCGTTAGGATCGTTCATCGAAAAACGAGCTTCGATCTATGCCTTACATGTGTGCTCATTGTTTTAGAATACTATGGGTGCCCCAAAATAGCCCATAGATTTGTTAAAAACCATTTGCAAACCCAAAAACCCAGCTGCTGGTTTGAAATCAGCTATTTTGCAGGTCTGATGGGCTCTCGCGCCAGGTGTAAGAAATGGGCCAAGTCTTACGCCCCACTCCTAAGCCAATTTTGACAGAAATGTCAGTTTTGGTCCATGCAGGTGATAATTGTCATTTCCGACACATCTAAGGCCCCTTAAACCATTTTTAAGGCTCTACAATGATGCCTAAACATGGGGAACATGAAACATGCTCAAAAACATGTCGGATGTCGGTTCGTTTGGTCATACGGTCACGTTGTTCGGTTAATTACGACGAAACACGGACGGACGCAAAAAACGAACCAAATTACGCGACGAATGGAATTTTATCGAGACATATTTTAGTGCTTACATAAATTTTTGGGTGTCCGGGTATATTCAGATTGTAAGATATGCGCGAAAATGCAAACTTGTGCACTTTTTGACACTTTTAGTCCCTACACGACTTAAAAGTTTATTTTTGCGCACCAAACACCTCTAAGCCTATATCTAAGCCATATAAAGGATAAATAGGGTATGTTTAACTTATGGTCATATTTCAGAAGGTCTAATTCTATACGAATCGACATACTTTTGCAGTTTGACGCAATTAGTCCCTTAATTGCGCAAAGTAGCGCGAAATGCCATTTAATGATATGTAAGCCTTCCATGGCCCATATTAATCATTCCCAAGCATATAATTAAATATTACTATGCTCCCGTTTTCTTAAATGGTCACCGAATGGCGTAGATTCAAAAGTTGACGCTTTAGGCCCCTCTATTGCGCAAACTTGCGCATCTCATCATTTATTAGCATTGAAGCCTCACCTAATCCATATTAGGCATCCTTGAAAGTATTATTAAACATCACGATGCTTCAGTTTCGCTAAAAGGTCATTCAAAGGTATACTTAAACATATTGACACTTTTAGTCCCTTCAACTTGCAAAGTTGCGCATAACTTTACTTAGAGGCATAAAAACCTTAGACGGCCGTCATTTGGCATTCCCGAGAGTATAATAAATTATCATGAAGCTCCCGGTTTGTTAAAAGGTCACTTAGAGGTAAGAATTAACATGTTGATGCTTTTAACCCTTCATTGCGCAAACGTTCAATTAAGCAAACTTTCAATTAATTACGCAAACGGCTACACTCGATCGCCAAGTGGCTCATTTGTGTATATAAGTATCGTGAGAGGTTATTTAGAAACTTATTTTAGGTATGCTAACACTTCCAGTTCTTTCATAATCAAAGTTTTTGATTTTTCAAAAAATTAGTCCCTTAAATTCAATATTTGACTTCATTAGGGTTTATTGCACGTGTCAATACATCATTGGACGTGATTTGACGAGGTGTTACAAGAGAGCTGGGCACGGCCCCGTAGTGGGCGTAGAAGCTTCTGCAGCTTTTATCTTAATGTGCAGGGTCTGACCACGCCCCATGCCCAGCTGGGCACGGCCCTGTGGTCAGTTTTTGTGTTCTTGTTATTGTTTTGGGAGATGCTGCCGAGGGGTCGAGCATGTCACATTATTCCTTCTTCTTGTATTTATGTTGGTTTTGACTGCTTAATTGTTCCGTTTGTTCTTTTAAGCTCGTTTAGTCCTGTAAATTCAAAAGGAAGAAAGAAACGCGCTTTTTCTAACATTAGTACTAAAAAGGGTTAGTTTTATGTCTCAATTGCTATAATTTATATGTTGCATTTTGCACACATCACACTTTCTACACAAGCTCCTTTGCTGCACTTAAAGATGCATTAGAATCATTTAAATCTACGTTAGTGGTTAATAATTCGTCAATCATTTCATTCACTGCATTGTTGCCGGCCTAAAGTTCCTCTAGTTTCTCATTCATCGCCATTACTTCATTTTTGAGTATAACATTCTCGGCGTCAACATTTTTGAGCTTTTCTTCAGTCACTTTCAACTTTGCATCTGAAGCTTTCAGCTTTTCATCTGTTTCAGCTCTTGATTTTTCCAGCTCAACAATTATTTTAGCTACTGTATCAACTCTTTCATCATTGAAAAACAGTATGTCTCCAATATCTTCTAAACGTGTAGGACCAGCACCAAGGTTACCAGGAATATCTGGAAAGCTTTGAGCTGAACCTTGTTATCTTGGAGTTGTAACTTTTGTTGTAGACCCTAGTTCTTCAACGTTCTGTGGTTGCTGTGGAGGAGTAATGTGTACCTTCATTTGAACATGTATCGATTCTTGTCTTGGTGATGTTGGAGGTGTTGCAATATGAAATTCACTTTGAACCACCGGAACCTCTAACTCAGTTGTTTCTACTCTTTCAACTGGAACTTGCACAGATTTACCAGATGTAGCTTTAACAACTTTCGCTGTAGTCTTTCGAATCTTGTGCTTCCTCGAAACATCATCAGCAGGTTGAGAACTACGCTTCAATCTTCCTCTGCCTTTCTTTATCTTTTCAACTTCAGCAGCTCAAGGTATATAAGTAACATCTTCATCATCACTGTTCTTTCTCTTGCTTAATGGCCCTACTTTTCTACCTCGTTTGCCATTGTGGCATGTTGTAGGTGAAATATGAGTAACATCAATGTCGCTTTCTGTTTCACTGGAATCTGTGCGAACTACACCTTCAACAAAAGTTTCACCAACAGTTTCACCTCTTGCCACATTTTCAACAACACTTTCACCACCAGCTTTCTCAGCATTCTTATCTTTTTCAGCAGTATCAGTATCAGCTATGATTTTTTCTATTTCATCATAGAAAATCTCATTATCACCACCTGAAACATTATCATAGCCATGTTGAGCTTCATCCTCCGAAGGCTCATCTACAAGATGTGGTGTCGTTCATGTTTTCTTCTTCTTTGGAGTTCTTTTCGGTGCTTCTTTTGGTGTTGATGCTTTTGGACTTGTCCGAGTGAGGGTTCTCCTTTTCTTTTGCTTTTTATCATCAATTTTGACCCACCACTTTGACCTCTTAGGTTCATATAAGCTCATCTTTTCAGTTTCATTTCCTGAATCGCTGTTCTCATGTCTCCATTTATCATCAGCTGGAGCTTCATAGTTAGAATTTGTAATTGCAGCAAACTTTCTTCTATATGGAGGCTCTATGGGTTGGCCTCTGTACACATTTAACCTCCTCAAAGTTTCATTATCCATATGATCTAGAACTAGCTCGTCGTTTGCTTCTTTTGGCAAGTTGGCAATCTGATCGTTTAGAAGCATCTGAACGAACCTTGGATATTGCAGGAACTTCTCTCCTTTGATTTTGTCTATCATGTGATTAAAAATCAGCTGCGAGATGTTATAGGGCTTGTTCAAGATCAAACAAGTTACAATGTTCATAATATAATCAACAGATTCATCATAACCACCCTTCCTGTGACCCAATGCATGTACCACAGAGTGTACAATAAATTTGTAAGGCTTTGACAGCTTAGACTTTTGATAAGGAATGTCATTTATAAAGCCTGTATATCCCATTATGAACCAAAGTCCTTTACACAATCTCTCAGGGACTTGGGACTTGTATGGGATCTTCATCTTTGTCGTTCAGTTCCAACACTCACCTGATATCGTCAACTTTGACCTTTACAACAACATCTATATCTTTGTCATTCTCGTCTTTCATTTTCACTGCAGAGTGTATTGTCTTTTCGTCTTCAACATAGTGTGTTGAATTCTATAATGTTGTGACATGTGATCTGTAACACTTGTGCCTGTCAGCCAACACCTTTTGTATTCTGCTTTCCTCGATAAACTTCAACATATCCACAAACGGACCTATTTTTGAAAGCTTTTTGTCTAACGTACAACATATGTTGTGCTTATCGTTGAAGTTCGTACTCTTTGCCTGCACAAGAAATACACATCATAAAGTATTGCATGTAGACTGAGAAAAATATTTGACGTTGAAAATATTTCTAACACTTTAAAATTTTCACCCGGATGAACAGTATCCACGGATGGACATTTATAACACCGAATGGGCATTAACACCGAATGGACAATTATCACCAAATGGCCATTTTATTACTGAATGAGCAATTTTAACGGGTGGATATTTTATCAATTCAAGTTTTTATTGATGGGCAACAAACACATGAAACATTAACAGTTTAACGAATGGATTTATTAAAACTAAACCGTTCTAACATAAACAAGGCTATCCGTCCGGATGGACTCATCCGGAACTCCATCCGGATGAACAACAGTTCATATATTCAAAGATAAGGGTCAAAATTTGATAGAAATCATCAAATCGAAGGTCGTTTTACACGATTAAGGCGACGATATGAAGATTTCTAGCATCAATTTCATCATTTAACACCTAGAACACCCTAGATCTAAAAACATTCGCCGACTGAACTCCGAATCGACAATTTATGGATTAAAACAATGAAAATTGAAACACGATAAGAACGTCTAAACAACTGGCTGGTTGAAAAATAACACTACGTAACTGAATGTTGAAACGTAGATAAAAATAACTCATGTGCACCATTAATATTATTTGAAACTATATATAAAAAGATGAAACATGTAAAAAATATGACATCGTAACAGAAAAATTGTTCAAATTTAAAGCGGTATCTTTATTAAAGTTCGAGGATTGTGATGTAAAACATTTAAAAAGGATAAAAATAACTTTATTAGTGTTCGGGAGACGTTCGATAAATTCATAAAAATTCAGGGGATAAGAATGTAAATTGGTATTATAAACCTAACAAAATTGAGGAGGCAAAAGTGTAAGAACCAAAATTGTGTGGTCAAAACATAAAAAAAAGTGCCTTGTGGGATGCATAGAAATGCCACTAAAAAGTAACTAAATTACCAACTTGCTATAAAAGAAAAACTAATTATGTAAGTGTAAATGGTAATCTAGTAAATAAATTTAAAACTAAAGATATATCATATATGATGTGTTTTAATATATATTATAATATATAATTATAAAAAAACTTACTTTTTTAAACCGGTTAACATCCGGACCCATACCCAGTTCTGATACTCAATTATACTCGAACCCGAACAAACCCTACTCGGGTACATAGAGTATGGGTTTTCTCCTCATTACCCGTACCCGAATCCTACTCAATGTCTCTTAATACCTGATTTTCAATACCCAAAATTGGGTATTAAAAAAACCCAATTTGTGCACCTCTAAATCTATATACGGTAGGTTATAGCAGTACTCGTAATTGTAATGGGCAGAATAGCTAGTGGCCTAGTGGGTACCGAGCTTATGAAATGAGTTACTAGCTAAATGATAAAGCTTTTGTCTTCTATGTTGTTTCAGTTTGAAAAAGGGAAAACACTTAATTCGAGTGCTTTCAAGTTGCATCCCATTTAGGGTTGTAAACGAACCGAACATTCAACGAACCGTTCGTGAACCGTTCGGGGGGAAGTTCGTTTATGTTCGTTCGATTAGCTTAATGAAGGAACACGGACAAAAAATTCCGTTCGGTTAGCTTAGCGAACGAACACGAACATAGGTCTCGTTCGTTTGACTGCGTTCGTGAACGTTCGGTAATATGTTCAGTTACGTTCGTCCGTGTTCTTTAGATTATATTAAAAAATAATAAATAATAAACCTTTTATCTAAACATATTGAAAACTTGAAACCCGATTTTTTCTAAGTTAGCTAAAATTTGAACATGCTAAGACATTTCTGAGGATAATTATGTCTAAGTTAGTTAAAGTTGATTCATCATTTCGTGGTGTATTAAAGTTCTTGTGTTTTGATTTATCATGTGATGGTTGTATTTAACTACTTATATCCAATGTTTAAGGATAACAATATTTTTATTTTTTTTTTATTTTCAAGTTAAATGTTCGCTTGCGTTCTTTTTTATTTACTTGCGTTCGTTTGTGTTGGCTTGCGTTCGTTTGTGTTCGAGACCAGTGTTCGCGAACTGTTCGTGAACAATTGAATTTCCTTACGAACGAACACGAACATGGCCTTGTTCGTGTTCGTGTTCGTTCGGTTCGTTTATAACCCTAATCCTATTGCTCAAATTTATGTTTGATGAGTTTACATGATTCAAATTTATTTTTTATAGCAACTTTATTATTTAGGTTTCATCTAACGTCCGCTATACACGTAAAGCCTGAACCCAATTCCTACCGGCCAAATTCCCTCCGCAACACACGGAGGAAATTAACTAGTTAAAGTTTAAATGCAAAAGGATAAAATGTTTTTTAGAGTGTTAACAATAAAGTAAAATAAAATGGGTAAATTAGACCAAGGGGTAATGGTCTAGCGCTATCCTGATAACTTTCTCTAGCAGAAGTTGCCAATTGGAGTCTCACTCGTAACTAAAAGTCATGCGTGAGTCAGGGGTTTTAGCACATTGTGCCTTCAGGCGGTGGCTTTCCTTGGAATTAGTGACGGGCCAGTCACCAGTACTGTCTGCGATTGCAAGTGTGGGTGACACTGTCTGCGATTGCAAGTGTGGGCGACCTTTTGATTATGTGTGTACTCGGGTGGCCAGACTTGTAAATTAGAAATTTTTTTTTACTATTATACCATAGATATTAATAGACTTAGAAACTCTAAATTATTAAATAATAGTTAAATATAATGAGAACTAAAAGTAAGATATATCCTATATAATACCAAGGATTGAATAATAAAAGGATAGTAAAGGGATACATCTAACCCTGCCCAATAGCACAGCCCAAATTTCACATAAATATCCGTCTCGCTTTGCTTTCCAGCTTGAACCAATTCATCAGAAGAGAGGCTGAGGTTGTATAAACCCTAGAAATTCATACCTTCTTCCTTAATCAAAATCAAAATGTCAGACAATGTGCCTTTCGAAATTCAAGAGGAAATCATCAAAAGGCTTCCTATCAAATCATTGATCCGATTCCAATTGGTCTCCAAAGCCTGGAAGTCTCTCATTGGCAGTAGTCATTTTATTGCAGATTACAGCGCCCCACACCCACAGCTGCAACATCTCCTCGTGAGGTATGATCACGGACATACTTCTAAGCCAATATATTCTTCAGTTGTCGATGATCATACTTTAGTCAACCGGAGAGTTTCCCTCACTCCTCCCCCGTTGGTTAACTGGCTTAGAGATTCTATAATAATCGGCAGCTCTCATGGCTTGTTGTGTTTGCATTGTTTTTATGGCGATGATAACAGATTTGGTCTTGGAACCAGAATGGCTGTTATTTGGAATATTTCAATTAGAAAAGCTATTGCTGTTGTTGTGCCTAGTGTGCCAGATGGGGAAATATACATAACCTTTACAAGTTTTGGGGTTTGTCCAGAGACTAGTGACCCTAAGATTCTCAAGATCACAGAAATTAAAATGTGGAGTGATACGGAAAGTGTAACTCTCATCCCTTGGCAGGTTGAGGTTTTTACGGTAAGCTCAGGGGTTTGGAGATGTCCATATACCACCAATCTCCCTCGTAAATCAGTTCAATTTAGCTGTTCGCAGGTTGTTGTAGATGGGTTCTGTTATTGGCTTGCTACTGATAGGAGTACTATAGATCCTGGATTTAAGGCTTATAATCTGATTATTTCATTTCATATGACAAGTGAAGAATTTACAGAAGTAAACCTTCCAGATAGTTTAATATATGAGGGGTCTGTTGATTATTTGAACATCTCTAATCTAAGGGACTCTCTTGTTGTGCTTGATAGAAATACGGAAGAGAATGTTTGTTATGTTTGGTCAATGAAGGATGATGGTGTATCGAAGTCGTTTACAAAGCTATTCACTATTTACTCACCAGATGCAACGCTACTAAGTGTGCTAGAATTTAGGAGAAGTGGTGAACCTGTAATTGAAATTTTAGATAATGATGCTGACCCGCGTTATGTCCCATATGCCCCGTCATTGCTTGCCATTTATGAACCCAAATCAAAACACATCAGTAATCTTGGGATTAATGGAATAGGTTCATTTTTTGTGCATTCCTACAAGGAAACACTACTTCTGCTTGACCAACCAGATTTTACGGTTTATGACAAAGGTAAAGGCTACATCGTTAAGCAGAGAGCTGAGATTTTAAGCCTTTTGAAGCATACAAACAAGGTTGAAATGCAAGGCGCACATGAAATGAAATGAAATGAAATGTAATGGACTTTTTATTTAGTTCCTTTCACAAAATTTTGAAAGAACAAACCTCGTATTGTTGCAATGTTATTTTGATTGTGTTGTGCATTTGGTATTCTTCTATTGCTCAAAGGTTCTTTTTCATTTTTAAATTTTTGGAATTTTTATCCAATTTTGTTTGTTTTGAGACGATAATTTTATGAATTATGATTTGATTCCTTGTTGTTATGTTAAGGATGGCAAACTTGTTTTACATTTTCCATATGGTGTGGTGTGCAATGTCAAAAGCAAGCAGGGTTTATGGGGCTAATGCATCCCCTTGATAGAGACAACAACTAACAACAAGGTTTTCTTTGTGTTGTTTTTTGTACTGAAACAATATTAATGGTTTTGCTTCTCTAACGAAGATAGTGGTTTGAAACATAATGGAGGCGTTGAAACAATCCAAAATGACCATTCAATAGTGTGGTCAAAATATACGGATACTTGAATCCAGCGTATATGTGTGTGGTGTGCTTTAGCTTCTGTATGAAATAATCCTGCAAATAACTTTTGATAATTATTCCACCATGTAATGTGTGGTCTATGAAGGTGGCGAAATGACCCAAAGACTAACTTTTGGGTTAATTTGGACATTCATTTTAAGATGATGTGTTGTTTTGGGTTAGATATGAGTTTTAATGGGTCATAGTGGGCAAACCTGAAAAATAGGAAAAACTAAACTAAAACTTAAAAACGGGTCAGAATGGTTAAAGAAGAGAAAAGCACTAGTCAGGATGGATAGATGGTCTTCTCAATTACCTCTTTTAACGCGACAGATGCAAAATCCAGAACTGTTTGTCAACATCATCGTTCGATTTCTGTCCAGCAGTGGTTTGAGTTAGATATCGAATCTCAAGGTATGTGATTTTAGAACTTTCATTTTTAGTATAATTTTGTGTTACCTTTTAAAGTAGTCATCTTCGAGTTTGTAAACAACGGAGTTGGGGTTGTATTTCATGTGTATCTCAATTGAAAAAAACTAATTTGTTATATCTTCACTAGACTTTAATTTAGTATCCTTCAATATTTCGTATTATTGGTGTTTCCTTCTTTTCTATTATTAGCTCACTAGGTTGGTGCATGCATTTGTTTCCTGTAACACATGAAAAGGGATGGCAACTTTTATAATTAAATTAAATATTTTATTTATTTCTTTATTTGGGGGTTTGAGATTTGCACTGAAGATAATTTTGTGGGTAAGATTCTAACCAATTCACCCCATGATCTCCTAGATACATGATCTCCTAGATACATGGTCAAAACTCCCACTCTCCTTCATGGGTGGCAGCTTAGACGGTGTTACCGCAGCAGTGGGATGGCATACTATAGTCAACGGCGGCGGCAGGCAAATGAAGACGCCAAGACGGCTGGTAAGGCTGCCTTAGAGGTGTTTATGGGTGGTGGTGACCTGTGATCAATCTGTACAGAAGCAATGGAGCAACAGCGAGATGCCAAGGCAGTTCAACAGCGACGGTTCTGGCAACTTTGTACCCAATGAGCTACCAAGAGCAAGCTAAATGTTTTGATGACGTTCAAGGTGCGATCTATATGCCTTTAAATTTTTTACATGTTTTTGGTCTGATCATTCATTACCTGGTGGTGTTTTGAGACGGCTTTTGACATGGATTCCAAAAGGGAGGCTTTTAATACTTAATTAACATAATTTTGATGTTATCTTATGTCTAATTATGTGTATTAAATGGTAGAATAATCATATTGAGATTATATGCGAGTATGACGATTATGATGAGCTATGCCTAAAATTTTGATTATGTGCTTGATAATGTGGTATGTATCTGTATCTATATCTATATTTATATTATAAAACATTTCAGAAGGATGACGGTAAAATTTAAGTAATTACAATATTGTGTGTTTATGGTCATGGTTTTAAAAAACGTTTGAGGCGTGCGCCTCAAGGCACGCCTCGAGGCGAAACGGCCAAAAAACGAGTCTGAGGCGTGCCTCATGGTGTTTTTAATGTATATGCGTCTCAGAGGGGCTGAGGCGCTAAGAAATCTGCGCCTCAGGGCATTTTGATAGCTGTTTTTGATGTTTTTGACTTTTTGTGTCAATTTCTAGCATTTCATGTCTTTTTAAGTGTGTTTTTGATGATTTTGATGAATCTGATGATGAAATTAGTTAGTATTATTATTTTTATAATATATATAATTTTTATACTTATTTATTAATACCGCCTCGGCCTTACGCCTCGAGGCTTACGCCTCGTGAGGCGAAGGGAAAACGCCTCGAAACTCGTTTCCGTTCTTTTAAACCTTGCTTATGGTACAACAACTTAATTAAGTTTACTTGGATATCAAATTGTAATGATTTAGAGGGCAAAACATTTAAGAAGTTAACGTATCATTTATTTAAATATGGTCATTGGTTATGGTCACAATTCACTTTAAAAGACCTTGGCCTCATCATCTGCTGGTAACCTACCCCTTTACAACTTCATTTTCGTCTTGTGTATATTCAACAACTTTTACCGTTCTCCCCTAAATTCAATAACTTTACCATCTCTGAACCAATTTCAACTGCTTCAAAGGTACGTTTCATTTGCAGTGTCGAGATTGAATTCGTTTGTAAACTATTGTTTGTGTTTCCTCCATTAATTGTAATGGATCACGGATCGATTCGTTCCGTTCGATATTCGTGTTGACTTGTATCATTGACGATCATAGTTGTCAATAGCGAGCGTAGCGATCACTATAGCGCGCTACGTAGCGTATAGGTCTAGACTTGCTATATTAGGGTTGTCGCGATAGATAGGGACAATTAATTTATTTATTTGTATTTTTAATATAAATAGCAATTAAATATAGCTATAAAATAGCTGGATTTTAGGTTTTTTTTTAAATATACATGTAAAATAGTATATACACGAGGGTATTTTGATATAATATACGTACAAAATCTTTAAATTTTCTTTTCTTGTGCATCGCTATTTATCGCTATTCGCCATGTGGCATATAGGTACCTTATCGCTATTCGCTATTGACAACTATATTGACGATAGAAAAGTATGTTTTGATCGTATGCTTGATCAGGTGATATTGTATCTATCGACAGAGGGAACTTCAGGATTTCACAGAATAACGGGCGGTTTCTGATTTTGCACATGACAACCGTATTCAGGTTAGTTTTGTTTTTAATTTCCTCCTAAAGCCATATATAACCATGTTGGCATATCATTATATGATTTTAGTATGCTCCTAATGTCTAGCAAGTAGCAAGTTTTTGAACTATACATGAGTTTGAAGTTTGTTTATATTTTTCCAGTCATTATTGAGAGGCGGATTTTGAACAAGTAAAACACCTGTAGATGAAGAAAGGCCTTCCGAAATTGCAGCGAGTGAATTGGTTCCATTGAGTCAACGTCACACCGTTTCCTGTTTAAGGTATGCTTTATTGAAGCTTTTATCTTTGAAATCTTCATATTCAGTTTCAGTACATGCCTTTAAAGATTCAGTAGTTTTCTTTGTCTCTTTTATGACAGTTGACACTAAAATATTACAAATATATCGCTAATATATAGGTGGCAAATGGGCGGTTAGGTGAGCATAGATCGGGTCGGTGATGTGCCAAAACAGAAACTATAACCAATTTTTTGGCTTTTATATCTTCATAACGGATCGGTTATTTCTATCACCAGGAAAGATGGTTTTGTCAATTCTGTTAACTGCTGGTTCTGGAGTAGTCCACTACAAGCTCATTATATAAATCCAGTCAATTTTACAACATACTTTTGTTCTTTAGTCATTCTTTAACTTATGTAATATCTTCTTTCAAAATCTATTTGTGTAGACATGAATATGTGCGCACAATATCAAAATTAAGGATGGTGAAAGGAATGTCATGTGTACTCTTGATTCAGATTTCGTTCAATATTGTTAATATTGCGAAACAAATCTCGTAAAAGCAATCGCATTGTCAATATAAAGGGAATCTTTTTAAGCACTTGTGTTTTATGGTAAAAGTTTAGAGGGTGTTGATGCAGATTTTGTGTCCGATGCTTGTCGAATAGATTCGTTATTATTTTACGCTGAATTTGTAATAGTTAGTGAAACGGTCAAACGAACGTGTATTGACCCGCTCGTTTGAAGTGGTCAAACGAGAGGGTTATTTGTTTGACCATGTGTGTTTGCTAGACAAATGGGTGTGGGTATAAATACCAACCCTTTGTCTCATTTGCAAATAGAGAGAAGGGGAGCTCATTTGAGAGTTCCCTGTGAGCTTCATTGTGCGGGGGAGAGATCACCACTTGGTATCTCCCCGGATGTATACTCCTTTGGTATTAGTTCGGTTGTCTTGTAACCGGGCCGATTTGTAATGTTTATTACCGATTAATACAAAGAAGTGTTTGTTTATCACTCTAATCTCTCCCGTCTTGAACTTATATCACACTAATCACGGTTTCGGTCCAGAAACACGGTCCTACAGAGGGTAAGAAAAAGCCGGTGGGAAACCCACCGACTTTGTCTTTTAAGATAGTGTACAATAGTTAAATATAATGAGAATTAAAAGTAAGATATCCTAAATAATCGATATTAATAGACTTAGAAACTTTGAATTATTAAATAAGAGTTAAATATAATGAGAATTAAAAGTAAGATATCCTACATAATCGATATTAATAGACTTAGAAACTCTGAATTATTAAATAGTAGTTAAATATAATGAGAATTAAAAGTAAGATATCCTACATAATCCCAAGGATTGAATAAAAGGGTAATAAATGGATACGTCTAAGCCAACCTAATAGCACCGCCCAAATTCTATACAATCATAAAGGAGAAAGTCGGTGCTACAGTGCACCAACAAAATTACAAAAATGCCCTTCATATATTGTGAAATGACCAGCTTGTAAACTGACTGCGAATTGACTAGTTTGCCCTTTCTCCCACGAAGCACTCCGGGACTCAATATGGTTTTCCGGTGAAGGTGGTTTCAACACTAACAACCACGAGGGTTACTGCTTGGTGAACTGACAATGTGTGGTGGTTGCGCTGCGCGACAGTTTAGGGTTACGGTCAATCGTTGGCTAACCGGTCTTCCAACAATGCATGTAGCAGATCCGAGACGGACTCATCAGATCGACGACAACTTAGGGGAGAGGATCGGTACTTGTAAATGGGGCACCTAGTGGGGAATTCCAATATAAAAGAGGATTACGGCAAGGAGACCCACTTTCTCCGTTTCTTTTTATCGTAGCAATGGAAGCGCTGCACGTCATGATGACAAAGGCAACATCAACAGGCCAATTCTTGGGGGTGAAACTACTGGAAGAAAGCTTGATATTGACACATATGCTCTTCGCGGACGACTCAATCTTTGTTGGGGAATGGGAAGAAAACAACCTAAAAAATCTAAAAAGGATCCTAAGAATTTTTTACCTTGCTTCGGGTTTAAAATTAAACCCTAGCTAGGAAAAGTCAACTCTTTGGTATTGGGGTTAATGAAGATGAGGTGTCCAGTCTGGCAACGACATTTAATTTCAAAGTAGGGAGCTTTCCCTTTACATATTTAGGATTAAAGGTCGGGGCGAACATGAACCGAATAGTCAATTGGAAGGAGGTAATTGACACGTTTAATAAAAGATTGTCGAATTGTAAAACTAGACTCATATCCTTCGCGGGTCGGGTAGTGCTTGTGAAATCAGTTTTAGGAAATCTACCAAACTACTACTTATCTTTGTATAAGTGCCCGATAACAGTCATAAAAGTACTCGAAGGTATTAGGAGAAAATTCCTATGGGGGGTTGCAATTCAAATAAGAAACTAAGGTGGATTAAATGGGAGAAAATAGTGGCATCAAAAAAATTTGGCGGACTTGGGGTGGGAAGCATTAGAGATCTAAACCTGGCTCTAATAGTTAAATGGTGGTGGCGAATTAAAACAGAACCACACCAATTACAGGTCAAAGTTATATAAGCTATCCATAAGAATATGAGAAAAATACATATGGTTCCGAAAAACAACCATAGCGGTATTTGGAAGACCATCACGGAAGTGGAAAAAGATATGGGTAAACGAGGGATTAATTTGGCTAAAAGCTTGACAAGCAAAGGTGACAAAACAAGGTTTTGGATAGACGTATGGCTAGGTGAAGCACCACTACGGGAAGAATTTCCCTTGGTATATCAGTTAGTAAAAGATAAAAAAGCAAAAATTCAAAGTTGTTATTGGTTGAGTAGTAATGGCACATTATGGGACTGGGCCTGGACAAGAACGCCATCCTCAGACGAAGAAAAACAACAATTGGTGGACTTAAAGGATAGATTGATGCAGTTTCGAGTGTCGGGCGAACCAGACGTATGGGTATGGAGGAATGAAGGTGAACAAGGTTTTACGGTAAAAAGTGTCAGGAATACCCTAGCAAAACAGTTGAACCTCAACGAATTGGCGGACGATTTTCTCTGGAACAGATGGGCAGCGCGCAAATGCAGTATGTTTGTGTGGAGGGCATTACAGGGGCGGATCCCAAAGAGGCATACAGATCCCATCAATTACGTGCAAGGTATGCGGCCGAGCAAACGAGACACCGGACCACTTACTAGTAACATGTAATTATGCGGACTTGGTTTGGGATCAAATAGAGATGCGTGAAGATAACCGGAACATCAAAGCCAAAAACGCTAAAGGAATTGATTGATTGTATAAATGATTATCAATGGCCAAAAGTAAAGAAGAAAGCTGTACACGCAATATTTATATTAACAGCATGGTGCATTTGGAAAAATCTGAATGCAAGGATCTTTAAAGATAAAAGTGATGCCGTCTATATGCTAATCGAAGACATAAAAGAGGAGTCGTACCAATGGATGAGGCAAAGAACAACGGTGCAAATAACATCATGGGAGGAGTGGAGATTCTTCTCATGGTGCAAATAAATTTGTTTTTTCTTAAATGTAACTGATTTTGAAACATTGTTATAAGGTTTGGCTTCTGTAGTTTCTTGCTATTGGGCCGATGTATCTTTCTGATGGGTAATAAAATTCCGTTTGCTATTCAATATATATATATGCAGGTTAGTTAGTTTAAAACAAAAAACCTTTCAAAACACTTCCTTTTATTTATTTTTTTCTAAGACTCAAAATATCTTCAAACATTCGTTTTGAAAATCATTTCACAACACTTATTTACAGTTAATTTGCACAACAATATGGTAGGTCCAAGCATTATATGCTGAGCTTTCAGTACTGCCATGACCACATCATATGTTGCATTGTGATCCCAAGGGATCAGATCTTCTTGTTAGCAATAATGTGGTTCTTGATTTTGGTTCTGCTTCGTTCATGAGCAGCCAATGACCAATTTTGTGGCTACTTACTGGTACCGGGCCCCTGAGCTCCTATTCGCTTTCGGAACCGCCCAATTGTTCCAGAAGACTAGAAGAAAGTCGTTCTGCCAAAGTGATTCATTATATAACCCTACAAAAAGCAACTTTGGTTGCCTCTCTACAATGAAAAGTCATGACCTTTAAAAAACCACACATACATACCCTTTGCTTAGTTATTATATTATATAATATATAATACTTACTATAAGACACCACTCAAATTTGATTAACCAACGCGTCTTTATATAATAATTTAATTGAAACAATTACGTATCACAAAATTCAGTCTGTAGCGTTGGCAGTCCCACATATTTACATTGCGTTTGATGGCGGTTCAATTCATCTCCGGTTTGCCTCTTTTCATTTTTATGTTTACCGAACCATCGTCTTCTTTCATTTTTAATATTGTTAATTCTTTATCCTGTTAAAAAATCAAGCCGTTCAATCCATTTACGACGTCTTTTCTCTCATATAACCACCAATAACTTTACACCCACAAATCTCCTTTCCTCCGACATTCATTTCTCAGGCCGCATACCACAAATCTTCTAACTCCAATATAATCCAGTCACTGGCGCCGGCGCCGGCGGTTACCTTCTCAAAGAATCGACCCTTCTGGAGTTACGTTCCTTACGGACGGTTAGATTAATCTAAATCCCAAATACTTCAAGTTATATTTGAAGTCTCTGTTTCTTTTTGTTGTTGCAATTACATCCCGGATGATTAAATATTGTAGTCGAGAAGTCTCTGTTTCTTTTTGTTGTTCTGAGGGCATGTATGTGTAACAGTTTTGGGTGTTATATGTGTCTAGCAACTTTTTAGACATGTTGTACAGTTTTGGGTTTGTTTAATGAAATATTTCCCCAGCCGTTAAAAAAATATGTTTATGCGATTTGTTTTTCCATTTTGTTTGTGTAATTGTTGCTATTTGGATTAAGGATGAATATTTGGTACCGGTACCAAACCGGTTATATTCGGTAAACCGGTTATATTTGGTACCATTGCCAGTATTTTAGTCTATTTACCGGTAAATACTAATACCGAAAAACGGGAAACATGGATACCGGTACCAATATCGAATATACCGGTTCGGCTAACCATGGTAAAGTGCCTACAATGCATGAAATAGGTGTGAGAACCGGACTTCCATGTTTCACATTTGGAACATCCCCTTTAAAAGTTGTTTGAATGCCTGATGATTATATAATGTTTAGTTATTATATTTGGATCAGTTTTGAGTGCATCTTATAAGTTATAAAATGTTTAATGATCTCATGTTCAACATACTTGATTATTACTTCTGTTATTAGAAACAGATATGGTTTTTAAAGAAACACATTTTTTGTGAATTATGCATCTGACAATGTTGTTGGTTTGGATGGTTTTTTATTTGGGCTTTCAAGAAGGCGTATCCTTTTGATTATATTTTAAACTACTTATAGTTTAGGGGGTCGATCGGTTTGCCTTAAGGTTAAAAACTGCTTACAGTTTAGGTGTATCCTAATTACGCATTTGTGTACCATAAGAATGTGGATTCAAGGAGGACGAAGGATAATCTGCACGACGTTTTGCACGATCACGTATTGAATTTGATTTGGTGTTTATTGATGACTACGGTTAAATATGATATTTATAAATGTTTCTATACGTGTTTTTAAATCAGAACCATTAGATGTATATTTAGTGTTAAATAAATAGTAATCAAACGTAGTTATTTTTCTAACCTTTGGATCACATGATTGATGACAACGATTTTCCATGAGACACTTCCATCCTTTTTGCCAACATACTAGATTTATTTAAGTTACTATTGTATCAAGAGTAGTACACTTTCATGAGATTACGTATTCATAGAAACTTTCTTTTGTATGTTTACATGATGTTCTACTTGGATACATTTGGGTTGCATTATGGCATGTTTTATAGAACGATGGGGGGCGAAATTGCTTTTAAGCAAAGAAATCACTCACCTCAAAGCAATAAGTTGTAATTTAATTTGGTTTCGATTAGTATTAGTTTAACATACAATCAAACACTTTTTGTCTGTTTTATTATTTTATTATGCCCGCCGCAACGCGCGGGTTAGCGTCAACTCGTTAATATACATGAATGAACTTTACCTACGTCACAGCTATCTAGGTATGGAAACTAGATACCGTACGTACATTATAAAAAATGTAGATACATTAAATAACGAGGTAAAAACTAAGCCAAATATTATAGATGGAGAATTTTGTACATGACTAGAAGTAAAACTTCATATTCCATTACAAAACTAGAGTAGAGTCTTAGAGCCTAAGAATATCGCTGTAAGCACCAGGGACTTCAGTGAATGACCTGCAGTAAGCCACAGATTAATAAAGGCTGGATCTATTTGGACACCTTCTGCGCCTATTTTCACACTTTTTGAAACCTAGACGCCTCGTATAGCTCTATACGAGGCGTACATGCACTGAATTCGATGGGGTCTCAGAGGGTGTCAGGCACGTTGTTTAAGGAACCCTATACGCAGGGTATAGGGCTATACGAGGCGTCCATGTTTGGTTTTTTTTTTTGGCTGAAATGAGGGGTGTTTTGAGGGGTTTTGGTATGGTTTTTTGGATAGTTTTTGAAGATGTGTTTTTTTGTTGAAATTTTTTTTGGTTTTAAAAAAAGTTTTTTTTTCTTTTTTACACTATAAAAAGTTTTTGTTTTTTAAAAATTAACTATTTGCCTTTAAAAATCGTTCTTTTTTGGTTTTTAAAAAAGTTTTGTTTTTTTTTTTTTGTTTTTTACACTATAAAAAGTTTAAAAAAGTTTTTGTTTTATATCGATTAAATCAACTATTTTAAAAATCGGCTCTTTAAATATATTATATTGATTAAATATTATATTGTTTTTAACATTTTACTTTTTTTAAATATTATTCTTTCGATTAAAATTTTATTTCTTTCAAATATTGTTTTCGTATTATATTCAGGGGGTTATATTGTTTCCGTATTATCTAAATTTAAGACAACAATCATTAAGTAACCGAATAACTGAAAACAAACATAAATATGACATATATAAGATAACTGTTTACATCCATAACAAAAATATATAAGATAAGTTTGTACATCCATAATAACAATAAAAACAACAACAGGTCTATGCATCCAAATCCGAATCTGAATCCTGATGCTGCTGCTGCGGCTGGTGCTCCTGATGTGGTGCTCGAACCGGTGGAAGCGGTATCGGGGGTAATCCCTCTCTCTCTCGTCTATCCTGCTCCGCCCGTACCAGCCAACCTACCAAATCGTCGAGCCTGTCAAGCCTGGCTCGTACATCCGGATGTAGCGCAGCTCCTGGGGCACGACCTCGAATAACGTGACGTGGAAACTGAGGTGCCCCGGCAGGTGGCGGTGGCTGTGGCTCCGCTGCACCGTCTAGATCCTCCGGAGGGTCCTCCACGGGCACTACATCAGCAGGATCTGCAGGAGGATGAACGGGCTCGAAATGCTCTGGTAAGGCCTGCTCTGTCCATACGCCCCCTTCGCGGTTTTTAAACCGCGGGCCAACGGGGAACCTCTTGATAACCCTCATCCCCCATAGCGACTGCATACCCATCCGCGTCGGCATGATAGCCGGCGTCCGTAGATGTGGGTCCTGGTGTGGTACGAGGCCCAATGAACGGGCAATGACGGTCACGTACGCCCCGCCATACAAAAATCCGCGCTCCTGCCGGTGATGGCCGGAGGCGAAGTACTGGGCTAGACCGTGTGATAGCGCGCACGGCCTCCTACACAACAAACAGTAAAGGAAAAAAAGATCTGTGGTCGTACACCACTCACGGCTGTAGCCGCGCACTGAAATAGAAGTGGCGAGCAAATGGTGCAGATACCTGCAGATAGTGTTAGCGAAATACAAAAACAGAGATTAATAAACAGTGCATATAATCACAATAATTGCAATAATAAACGTACATACCTGTATAGTGGGTCCCTAACAAACGACACCCTCCCCTTCGACTTTTCGTGCTCCCAATGATCCGCCCCCGCAATCACCTGCCAAAACCCTACAAGAGTGGGTTTTTCAACCACCACTAGCCCCGCTGCGTAAATCTCAGTCTCGATCTCCTCCTGCATGTATAAACCACAATGCACCGCAAACTGTGCTAGCGTCATCGAACGCATAACGCCAGCAAGCCTGAAAGAAACCTCAGGCGGATGGGGAGCACCTGGGTACGGAAGCGGCACTGGCTCCCCAGGAGGGTGAAATGTGAATGACGAAAGGAACTCGACCAGCAGCTCCCTGTAGGTCGGCGTGTGCGCCAAATCAAAAAGACGATGCCACGGCGAATCGATAGGTATAAACCGACGCACTCTCGGCGTCTCAGCAATCTCCTCCATCGCATGCATGCGATCCAACGTGCATCCTCCTAAGCTTCTGGCAATGACGGGCGGCGTCAGTGCCGTCGGGAAACTCAAGATATGGATGCCCCTGCAGCGTATCCACAGGCGGTCGCTGTCTCCGTCGTGGACCCTGCTGAACCGGCTCTATGTGAATGTCATCGCCCGGTATCAGATCGTCCTCCATAATAAATACTGTATACGTATACAAACAATAATAAATAAAACAATAATAAATAAATAAATAAATAAATAAATAATAATAATAACAATAATATAATAATAATATAATAATAATATAATAATAATTAATAAATAATAAATAACAATAATAATAATGTTTTTAATAATAATAATTAATAAATAATAATAATAATAATATTTAATAACAATAATAATATTAATAATAATAATAATAATATAATAATAATATAATAATAATTAATAAATAATAAATAACAATAATAATAATGTTTTTAATAATAATAATTAATAAATAATAATAATAATAATATAATAATTAATAAATAATAATAATAATAATAATATTTAATAATATAATTAATAAATAATAATAACAATAATAATAACAATAATAATAATTAATAATAATAATAATAACAATAAACAATAATAACAATAATAATAAAAAAAAAATCAGACCCTCGTATAGCCCTCGTATAGGGCTATACTCGGCGTCCTGTTCTACAAGTTCATCATCATCCTCATACTCAAACCCCCAAAACCCAACAAAATTCAAATTTTAGGGCAAACCTACGGTCTAAAGGCATAAACGAGACAAAAATACTTAACTACGGGATGAAATACGTACCGGTGATGCTTCGATTCTTCAAAAATACGGTTGAAAATACGTCCGACGCGTATAGATCAAGCAGCAGCGTATGTGTGTGTTTTTTGTTTGGGTGTGTGATCTGTGTCGTCTAGGCCCCCCCCTGTGTTATACGAAGCCTAGACGCCTCGTATAGATCTATTCGAGGCGTCTATTTTTTTTTGTTAAATGACCATTTTGCCCCTGTTTAGCCCTCCGTATAGCCTTTTTTCAGGGGCAAAATGGTAATTAACCAAACCAAAAAGATATTTCTGGAATGGTTAATTACCATTTTGCCCCTGAAAAAAGGCTATACGGAGGGCTATACAGGGGCAAAATGGTCATTTAATAATTATTATTTAATAATTAAAAAAGGAAAAGGTGATAAAGTAACCGCCACAGTTGTACTCCTCGTACAGACCTGTACGCATCGTACAGGCTTGAAATTACCTTTGAGCCCCTGCTAAATGGCTATACTGGGGTCTAAACAGGGGTAAAATAGTAATTAACCAAAAATATTTTCAAAATTCAAATTTAAAAGAAAAGAATTGTTACCGCTCAAATAGACGCCTCGTACAGGTCTATACGAAGCGTCCATTTTCAAAAAATTCAAATTTTGAAATTCAGATATTCAAAATTTAAATTTTCAAAAACCCGCTCTAGTAGACGCTCAGTATAGCCCTATACGAGGCGTCTGGTTTAAGTGAAATTACTTTTTAGCCCCTGAAATAAGCCTAGATTGGGGGCATATCAGGGGCTAAATGGTCTTTTGTGCAACAATATACGAGGGGTCTAGTTCTGTACGAGTCGTACAGTTGTATTTTTTGTAGAAAATTATAGAAAAACACTATTAATTACAAAAAAATACTATTAATTACAAAAAAATAGTATTAATAACAAAAAAATACTATTAATTACAAAAAATAGTATTAATTACAAAAAAATACTATTAATTACAAAAAAATACTATTAATTACAAAAAAATACTATTAATTACAATAAAATACTATTAATTAAAATAAAATTCTATTAATTACAATAAAATACTATTAATTACAAAAATCATTCTTCCGTGTAACTATCTATGTAATTAAGACTGTGGTTTGATCTTGGTCGAGGATTCATTATCGATGTATACCATTCTAGACGTGGCAAGTACATATCTTCCCATTGTTCTGTATGGGGTCTTCGGTGGGTCAACCATAGCCCGTGTGCTGGTGGCATAGGATAATCCCCTTCCAGCTTAACATGTATGAAGTGGTTCTCGTTAACATGTGTAAGCGTTATGAATAATGGTTGTTGATTAGCCGGAGGACTTAGTATTGGGAAGTAAGTGGAACTCGCACCCATGGTTGTCGTTAACAGGTGCACCCCGATACCGTACGTTTGTGCAATAAGAAGTCCTGCAAAGGGGAAGTCCATCCAGTGATTCTCCCCACAACCGGCCACTGAATCCCAAATTAGGCCCTGACGATGCGTGTAAAAATAACCATCAGCCCATGCTTCAAATATTGGGAACCAGATCGATTCGTTCTGATCCATTTCTTGGACAAGGTCCCTCCTAATAAGCCCCCATGAACTCTGATCCATCCCTAAGCCCACAGCCACAGACCGAAACCCACAATGACCGTCCGGCATCACATCTCGTATGCACGAGACGTACGGATGGAACACTGGCGGAATGTCAGACTTAAACCGTTCGATGATTCCCACGTACTCGTCCCCAATGATTAAAGGAAAACCGTGATCATCTCGTGTCTCTTTCTTCTTAGAACTCTTTGAACGGCTTAGGGTCGCTTTGGGTTTTTGGGACCTTATAACCGACTGTTGTGAGGCCTGAGACGGAACGTACGAGCTGTGGCGAGGTTTATCGTACTTACTTTGTCGTGAACCTTCAAAGCACGTGTTTGCATCACCGAAGGAGCTTCTCCTCAATTCTTCATCTATACGAGAGGCCTCGTCCAACCTTTCTTGTACCTGCTTTGTTGTTGGTCGGCCACAAGTATTTTGTTGGACAACCGGTGGTTTCTTGGTAGATTTCGTTGGAGTCAACACCGCTTTAATCTTTGAAAGCAGGCTTTTTTGCTGAGCTGGGGGGTGCGACTGTAATTGTTGTCTAACAACATCTAGCTCTTCGACCACGTCAAGGGAGTCGTCTATCAATTTACAACTTTGGAAGTTAAGTTTCCGCCAGAAGACGTCTATGTCTTCGAGTTGAATCGGACGCTCTGCACGGTTAAAAACAATATTGTTTAAGTAAAATGAAAAAAGGAAATATATCACACAAGTGTTGTACGTTCAACAATTATTACCTTCACGCATGTACTTTTCTATCCTACAAGCACAGGGCAACCCACAGCTGTGCCACATTTGGCAACCACATGATGAATTAAAGCGCTCCAAGACATCTAGCTTCCTAATTGCCTCTCCATGCAACAAGTCAAGGGCTTTGTGGGATACTTTTCCAAGTAGGTGTTGAAACATCGGGTGTTTGTGGTGTTTCATTGTTTTTTCGATGCTTTCTCGAAAAGTCTTCCTTATTTCACCGAACTGTGTCTCAACTATATCCCGGACACAACCAACTATACGGTCCAGCGAGCTCCTATCTTCGACGTATCTCTTTAAGTTGGCATGTTGGCTCTCAACTCTGTTTGTAGTACGATTACCAAAGTTGCGCCTCTTATCAGTCCACGCAAAGGCAAACATCTCCTTATAGTCTTTTAGCCAGTTATCGTACACGTATTTGAAGACTCCTAAAAAGTAAAAATAATTTAATAAAATTTGCATAGGTGAGTCGTATGTTATTAGAAAAACTTACTAGCACGTTTGCACTCCACAAGTCGCTTTCGCATGTTGCGCAAGTGGTAGTCGTAGATGGGTATGGATGGAGACTCAATCAATGTCCCCCAGAATGACATAAATTTCTTCCAGTCGTCGTCTGTGAAGGCACCCTTGCAGTGCTTCATAACATTCTGTTGTATCTGCCACCTGCAAAGAAGCCTGGAGGCGTCTGGAAATACTTTAGCACACGCGCCCATAAGGGCTAGGTCTCTATCCGTTAAAATCACACGTGGCTCCATACATTCATCCAACATTGACTTAACCCTCTCAAGCACCCACACAAAGTTATCACCCCGTTCTTTACTAACAACGGCATGCGCGATAATAAACGATTTGTTGGTAGGCGTCATACCAACAATCTGGATAAAGGGCATATTGTATATGTTTGTCTTGTACGTTGCATCGATCATCATGACGTGGGGGAATGCACGCCACATGACTCTCGAGTCCTGATGAAGAAAGCAGATCTCTGTTACGATCTCTGTTCCGGGTTCTTCCCGTGTCTCGTAAATAAAGTCGTTGTTTATCAGCACATTTTCTAGTGACTGCATGGGAGTCAATCCTTGTCTTTGTTCGGCTCTAATCTTCGCTACAACGTTTTGAACGTCTTTCTGAACATGAAACCTGTCGGGGTCCTGCTTCCTTATCGTTTGAAATATTTTGCGCGGCTCCATGTTTTGAGCTGTCAGCTGCTCGATCAGTTTCATTTCGCTTGGAGTAAACCTTCGCACAAACGCGTGGGCCGACAGGTCCTCACAAAGTTCGTGGTTATGTTCAATTGTTCCGTCTTTTATCTCCCAGGTTTCATACGGGTGGTTTCGGACAGCCAGCAGGTAAAACGGGCAACCGGTTTTTTTGCTTCCAGCTTTTCTAAGTGTTGCTGTACTCTAGTGCTCACCACCACGATCACATTCAAGCCATACCCTCCCGGTTCTTCCCCCGATTTTCTTTGATCGACGGGTGACAATAACGAAACCATCCGCATTTGCTATTTCTTGTATCCGTTTCTTTAGTTCATCTAAGGAGTTGAAAACCTGTAACATCGACAATATTAATAATAATAATAATAATAATATAATAATAATAATAATAATAATAATAATAATAATAATAAAAATAATAAAAATATTAATAATAAAATAGTAATTTTACCGTCTTTTTTAAGTACAGACTGTCCAGAATGGGAGGTGCTTCACCACCATATCTACCATATCCACCATAACCACCATATCCTCCAACGTCCGAATTGTTTTGATGAACGTAAGGAGTGCCCGGGGAAATGAATTGCTGATGATCACCGTCTCCTCCGTATCCACCGTATCCCCCGTATCCACCGTATCCACCGTATCCACCATATCCACTGTCTCCTCCGTATCCACCGTCTCCTCCGTATCCACCGTCTCCTCCGTATCCACCGTCTCCTCCGTATCCACCGTCTCCTCCGTATCCACCGTCTCCTCCGTATCCACCGTCTCCTCCGTATCCACCGTCTCCTCCGTATCCACCGTCTCCTCCGTATCCACCGTCTCCTCCGTATCCACCGTCTCCTCCGTATACAGGGGCTGTTTCATCAACAGGAGGATGCTTGTTCAAATCTAGAAACGGGCTGTTTTGTTTTCCTTGTATACTAGACACAACCTCCTCTTGCTCATTAGAATCGGGAACGCCAGACTCCTCCAAAATAGACAACCGTATCATCATTAGTAAATAATAAACTAAAACAACAAGTAATTAAAACATTTACGCTAATAACTGTTACCGGAACGCTTTCGTGCCCCCACTTTTCGTTAGAATACTGCCCGAAGATATAGTTGCCGTCCCAATATGATGACATTTCAACACTCCGGGATGATAATAACGCAAAGACAAATAAAAGAAGAAACAGAATGTGAGTGTTTGTTTGTTGAATGCTCGGATGTGGACCAAGAACGAACTGTAGGTTGCATTTTATGTGAGCTAAAGACGCCTCGTATAGGTCTTTACTCCCCGTATGCCTTTAAGTCATGTCGGGCATAGTCTCATCATAGTCAAATCGGTCAGTCTAAGACGCCTCGTATAGACCTATACGAGGCGTCTAAGTACCTTCGTATTGACCCCTCGTACAGGGCTAGACTCCCCGTATAAGTTGACTGATGTGACGTTGTACGAGGTGCAGAAGCCGGTCGGGAAAAGCAAACCTATACGCCTCGTATAGGGCTATACGAGGCGTCTAGAAGGGTGTGGATTTAGGGAATAAGGTGTCTGAATATGTACACCCTTAATAAAACCGACACTAGATGTTATTCAACAAAATGCATACTTTAATGTTTGCCTCCACTTCCTTATTCTATTATAGCCTTCATCATAGTGAGTTGTTACTTGTTAGGAATAATCATCAAAAAAATCATTCAAACTTCCAAAAAGTGAAATATAGTAAAGAAAAAAGAAATAAAAAATATTTATACCTGGTTTGTATGTTTCAAAAGCTTTTTCTTCTTAGCTCTCCCATTCGAATTTTCAAAGCGGCAGTTACCATTGTCATAAACGATAAAATCTGGTTGATCAACCAGAAGTAGTGTTTCCATGTAGAAATCTACCAAAAAAGAACGAGCAAACTCAGAAATCCCAATATTCTTGCTCTGTTTTGAGTAGGGATTATATAGAGCAAACGATCTGGGAGCATATGAATCATCCCACTTGCTACAATCATGGTCTACAAATTCAATTATAGATTCATCATTCTTCCTAAATCCCCTAATCTTTACTGAAACATATGGTATGTTAACAATGAATAGCTTTGTAAACGACTTTGAAGCACCACCCTCCATCCTCCATGCAACAGAAACCATCTCATCCGCAACAAGTTCAAGCACAACAAGAGACTCCCTTAGCTTAGACATGGATAAATTTAGATAACATTGTTTTGCTAACGTAGCTGGAAGGTTTATTTCTCCAAATTCTTCGCTTGTCAAATTAAATGAAATAATCAGTTTATAGATCCGGAATCCACCATCCGTACAGGTAATCTTATCAACAGCTAACCAATAAAGATGCCCATTAACAGCTACCTGTAAACTAAAAAAGTCAATTGATGTACGAGGGAGACTGGTGCTATAAGGACGTCTCCACCCCGTGCTTAATGTAAAAACCTCAACTTGCCAAGGAATGCAATGTAAACTCTCAACATCTCTCCACCTCTCAATCTGTGTAATCTTGAGTATCTTAGGGTCCATAGTTTCACGACAAACCCCAAAACCTATTTTGGTTTCATCCATCCGAGTAGGCACAACAACAACAACCACTTTTCTAACTAAAGGATTCCAAAGAATAGCCCTGCTCCTTTTACCATCACGGTGCTTTCCATACAAACAAAACAAGCCGTGAGAGCCGCCGAACATGTTAAAATACTTAAGCATGTTAGGAAGAGCCAGATAAACTTTCTGTTGAGGAAAACTATCATTATCAACAACTGAAACATATTTTCGATCATGATAGTAACCTGAATACCCTAGAAGTAGATGTTGCTGTTGGCCACTATAATACTTAATAAAATCAGAGCCATCCATAAGAGACTTCCATGCTTTGCAGACGGATCGGAATTGAACTAACGATTTAACAGGAAGCCTTTTCATGATTTCCTCTTGGATTTCAATTGGTATGTCGTTTGACATTTTGATTTCGACTATGGAAGATGATGTATGGTATGATTTTTCTAGGGTTTTCTTATGCACGGGAGATAAAGGAAGGCTTTACGATGTTATATAACTTTTGTATTTGAAACGGCGTGCGATGTAAAATTAAAACATATATATTTTTTAAGGGTTATTCTAAAACTTTTGTGTTTGAAATGGCGTTGCTATGTAAAATTTAAACGTATATATTTTTTAAGGGTTATTCTAAATATACTATTACACCCTATTCTATGAAGTTAATTAAACTTAGGTAGACTCTCCAAGACCTGGAAAAAAAAAATTAAACTTAAGTAATTGGTTCAATAAAATTGATTCTCTTTCATATTAATTATAATTAATTGTAGTCTTTATTGTGTTGATAAATTATTATATCATTAGTTTAGGTTTTATTTAGTAAGATTATAAGGAGAGAAACAACCAATTACTTAGAAAAAATATTTTATAATTTTACTATTATACTGTCGAATCCTCAAATCTCTGGATGACGTTCAAAGGGTCTTCGCTGACGTTGTGATATTCCAGCCTTTGTTCTCTACAAAAAAAGGAAACCGTTAGCCTCGTCATGGAGGGCCCCGGGAAGGGGATCCGTGACCAAGCTCCGGCGTGAGAGTAAGTAAACTTGCCGGAATTCAAAGAGAAGCCTATTCCGACGAGAGTGATCGTCGGAACATCCTCTGTGGTGTGGATCTTGATAAATTAGCTGTTATGTGGGTATTTAATGTAGATGAATTATTGTCGGAATAAATGAGAGTGTGAAACATTAAGTGAGAGTTACCTTCTGCCTTAAGGCTCGTTATTCACCTTCCTTATATAAAGGAAAGGGCTTATCTTCCTCGGTAAATGGCTCTTGATCAATCTAACGGTATGCTGCCATCTTTGGGGAACTCAGAGACGTGTCTGAGCCCCAATGACTGGATTACTGGTCTTAATTAATGAAGCCAGCTTGATTGTACAAGATCGGCGACCTCTTTCTCTCCGTTAATCAAGCATTTAATGTTCTGCGATATTCTTGGATTCCTCTCTTCAACTTTCCCGCTCTTTCCATATGTGCAAGGCCCTGATAAAAAGGAGTATTTGACTTTGGACTTTATTGATTGGGCCCAGACGGTTAACGCCCAAGACGGGTTATGTTGGGCTCCCAACTGGCCCGTCGTCAAGTCATCTCTAGTCCCTAGTCCTGAGACTCAAGTCTCATGGGCCGGGGCTGTATCATGTCTGCTTGAGATGTTAAATCTCTTGGGCTGTAAATGTGGGCCCATCCCCCCTTAATGATCACACACCTTCTTCGCTTCCCGAGACTACTCAAGTGCTATAGATCTACGGCTGGGGTTATCGTCATTATACACGTGGTCAGAGCGGTTTTTAAATTTTTGAAAGGCGTTGATGTGACGGTTGTCACCCCCAGTGTCAGTTACTCTCTTTAAAAACCCTGTTGCCTTTTTCCTTTTTCTTCTAACTTCCATCACTTTCTTTTACAATTCTCCCCTTTCCCTTCTTTTCCACTATAATTCTCCGATCACCGTTCAAAACCTGCAATGAGCCGTACCGGCCGTTCTTCTATTCGCTTCGTCTTGACGGCGAAAGACTTAGAAGCTTTTGTTGATGCTTACAAGATCCCGAAGCAGTTTTCCCCAACTCTGCTCGGACCAGATGAGTCGGCTGAGTGCACTCCCGACAGAATCGTCATTTATACTCTTTCTTTCTCTTATTGTGGTGTTCGTTACCCACTATGGTCTTTCAAGGTGGACCTGTTACGGCATTTTGGAGTCCATTTCTCGCAGTTATACCCTCTAGGATTCATGAGGGTTGTACATTTCGAATTATCATGCGTGGCAGTTTCTGGTGAACCATCCATCCCCTTGTTCTGTATGTTTTACAAGTTGATTTCGGATGGAGATTGGTTCACTTTTGCCAAGCGGAAAGAGAGTGTGTCCCCTCCCTGTTACTCTTTCATGCCTACTTCTACTTATCCCAAGGAGTGGAAAAGCCGATTTATCTTTGTCTTTGCCGCTATGATACCGGAATCGCCGCCCCTGAGAGATGCAAAAGCAGTTATTGAAGAAAGTGTCCCGGTCTTATCTGCCGATGAGATCATCTGATGCGTGTGAAGTGTTATATATATTAGGTGTATATTTTAAGCCCTTTTTTACACTTTTTTTGCCAAGTTTTAAATTTATAAACACGATATTCACTAACATTAGACACACATATGGGCAAGTGCACCCATCGTGGACGTAGTATAGTGTTGGTAAGATACCGAGGTCGTCCAAGGACACAAGAGCTTTTAGTACCGGTTTATCCTCAACGTCTAATCAAATCAAAATGTTAGAAAAAGGTTTTTAAACTAGAAAAATAAAACTAACTAAAATGCTGAAAATAAAAATAAAAATAAAAACAGATAGACAAGATGAATCACTTGGATCCGACTCGTGTGTAGTGTAACCTTTGATTATTTTCACACTTTTGCACTTGTTTAAGAGATTATCTTAGTTATTGTAGTAGGCCCCTCTTTTGAAGGCGACGTTACCCTCAACCCAGTAGTTTGAGTCAGCAAGGATACAATCCTAAAGGGTCAGATTATTGAAAGATAATTAATTAAGTTATTAATGCATAATGTGGTAGGCCCCTCTTTTGAAGGCGACGTTACCCTAGGCTAAGTAGTTTGAGTCACCAAGGATACAGTCCTAAGTAGCCGGGTTAAAGTTTTAATAGTAGTTTAACTTATGAGGGGGTCAAAGAGTTTGGACCCCCGCCATCCAATACCGTTGGGTATTGAAGGAGGTCCTACTAAATTTGACCCAGGTCCTTTGCAGGATCTATACACTGAACAATGGCAAGACTCTTACCAAACCGTTCCCTTAACCCCCGACCAGGTAGCCAACATACCTCCATATAGACCATGGAGATATGAATCGTGAAAATCTTTTATTTTATATAGACAGTAAAATAATGCCAAGACACCACGGACAAACGATAAGGAAGAATCACCTTCAACATAAGAAACTAGTAATTAAAGTCATTAATACAAAACCAATTAAAAAGTGCAAAAGATTAAAAATAAAAAGTATTACACTAATCACTTGTCTTCACCAAGTGATGTAAGAGACTTAGGCAAACATGGCCTTTGATTGTCAAGAACTCTTACGATCAATCTTGGATCCCGAGACGACTCACACACTCTATGATGGACAATGGATGATGGTGGTGGATGATGGTGTTGTGATGGTGGTGGGTGAAGTGTGAGAGAGGTGGTGTGCCAAGGGATGAGTTGCAAGAGCTCCAAGCACTCCTATTTATAGGCTGAACAGAAGCTCGGGCACGGCCCCGTGTCCATTGGGCACGGCCCCGTGTCCATCCTACTATCTTTCTTCATTAAATGCAGTTTGTCTGCATTAGTTGACCATGCCCCCGTGTCCGCTGAGCACGACCCCGTGTGCAGAAGCATATCTGTACTATCAAGATTTGCTTGGATTTCGCGATTCTTATAGTTGACCACGGCCCCGTGTCCGCTGAGCACGGCCCCGTGGTGGGCAATGGAAGCTTCTACAACTTTGTCGTTTCTGCTGACACTTGGGCATGCCCCCGTGCTCACTGAGCACGGGGCATGTTCAGTCTTCTGTCTTCTTGTTTTGCTTGGGAAGATACTGTCGGGAGGTCGGGCATGCCACGTTTGTTCCTTTTCTTGTATTTATGTTAGATTTAGCTGTCTTTTTGCTTTTTTTGTCTATTTGAGCTCATTTAATCCTGAAAATACAAAAGGAAGACAAAAGCATACTTTTTCCAACATTAGTACTAAAAAATGGTTAGTTTTATGCCACAATTGATGTAATTTATATGTTGCATTTTGTGCACATCAAATACCCCCACACTTGAATCTTTGCTTTTCTCAAGCAAAACTCTTTATAATGTGGCTTTTTTCACTCCCAAATGGAATGGGTAGAAGAGAAGGTTTTTGGGCTTGTCATAGAGTGTCGGGATTTCCAAGATTCTTTATTAAGTTTTACTTTTATTTATTTACAAACCTATTCGTCATGATTTATTAAAAACGTTTCATAAGATAAATTACTTATTAGGGCATAACATGCCTTTTTAAAATTCCATTTATATACAAGTTCACATACCTCACGGGGGATCACTCAACACTCGACCAAAGGTGTATTTTTAGCGAATCACTCGAGAGGGGCATGGAAATCACTTCTATCATAAGCTTGCCAAGCAATCAATCCTCCTCCTTTTTAACTATATACCTTTGTAAATATCAAGAGGACTTTTTGGGTGAAGGGTTAGGCTTGGGCTAAAGGTGGGTGGTTGGGTTAGTGGTTAGTGAAAGGGCGAAAAGCGTAAAAAGCGTCGGTTTTTGAAAGACTTTTTATTTTTCATAATTTATTTTATTTTGATGAACCATTTCTTTTCAAACGAAGTTATTTTTGATGAACTCGTTTTTTTATTCGGTTTCATCATAATTTTTTTTTCAAGTCATAAGAAAAACCGAGATTTGTTTCTAAAAGAAAGGGTTAAAAAAAAATAAAAAGGTTTAGGTGGGTAAAAAGGGTGATTGTTTTGGGTTAAGAAATGCAAAGGTTTAGGCTCAAAGGGGTTAACTAGGGGGATTTTGGGTAGGAGGTAAAAAATGAAAAATAATGGTGTAGAAAGAAAAAGGGTTAGTCCTAATGCCTCCATCATTTACTTACTCGGGTTTAAGTTGGTAAGGACCGGGAATGCATTGTCGTGGCCAGTTCTAGAGTGGTAAGAACCAAGCGGCTATTCACACAAGAAACGAAAAATGAGCATTTAGTGTAAAGATATGTATTTGTATGCTCAATAAAGGCTCAAAACTCACTTTTGTGGGAATGGGTTTTTATGTGATCAAGTATATATAATCAAATTTTAACTAAGCTTGTCATGCTATTTCATAATTTTCTTATGTTGGTTCTTTTTATCACGACGCTATCGGTTGTAAATTTGTAAAAATATAACCTTTTTTTAGAAATTGAAATTCCCAACTTAAACCTAGACAAGTAAAAAAATGAAAAATTTTGAAAAAAATTGGGGTGATTAGCGGTTCCAATAGAGTTTTGTGTAAGGCTTGTTAATTAGGACTTGCAAGATTCAAAGTTTTAGCATCCCCCCACACTTAAATTACACATTGTCCTCAATGTGTCCCAAAAATAAGTTTTTAGGTTGATTGAATGTGTAAAAGGGTGTTAAAAGCAAAAATTTTATGTTACTGGTACTCTGGACACGACCCCGTGTCCGAAGGACACGACCCCGTGTTCAGGTGCCAGTAACGAAAACTTACAGAAGGTGGACACGGGGGCGTGTTGGCTGGACACGACCCCGTGTCTGTCAAAAATCTGCAGAAATTAAACAAACAGCAGGTCTGGGAGGTGGGCACGGGGGCGTGGCGGCCGGACACGACCCTGTGTAGACAGTCTGCAAGATTGAAAAACAGGTTTCTAGCTCCGGTTTTCCTTTCCCAGCTTTAGTAGTACTAATGTTTAGTACTCTAAGCCTTGTATGTACCTGTTTTATCAATAAATGCCACACCAAACAATACCAAACATCCTAGATTGCCAAGTTCAACATCCAAACCACTAAGTTAAAAATAAAAATAAAAGCAGAAAATAAAAAGAAGTTAGGGAAAGTAAATTGTTTAACCCTCGGCACGCAGGCCGGAAATTGTTTTGATAGAAAGGGGATTCTACTGCTGAAGGGAATGAAGAAGAGGGTTTTTCAAGCAGGAAAGAGGATTCCCCGGGTTCCCTTCGGGTGAAAGGTTCCGGTGATGATGATGATGATGAAGATTTGGAGATTTGTTTGGTTCCCTTCGGGTTTTTCAAGCCGCCTCTGAGCTTCCTCCTACTGGGGTCAAGGGTTCCTTATCCAAGCACCTGCGATCATCTAGCCTTGTAAGCGAGCCTCTGTTAGTAAGCTTTCCCTTTATGTTCTGTCTTGCTTAATGTGATTGCTTTTTTGGACCCTTGTTGATTTGATTGATCTTGATTTGGTTGACATTTGATTTTTCTATTTTTATGTGTTCGGAACCGGGGAGTTCTAAGGCTCCGATTGAGATTCCTACTGCCCCTTCCTCCTCTCTAGTCTGTGATAAGACTCCCGAGATCAGTGCTGCTCGTATTACCCCAGCCTTTGAGGTTTCCTCTTCATGCTACTGGGACTACAAGCCTTCCCATCCTGAAGGTCTCTCTCAGTCCCCTTCTGGCTCATGTTGTTCCTCCCTCTCACAAGTTCATGAATTCTGCTCTGAGGTCTGATTTATTTGATGATCAGTACAGCATGTCCCTTTGTGAGGGGTTCTTTAGGGGGGCTGGTATGCTGCAGCGAATGGATGAGTTGAGGAGAGAGAATGAGGGGTTGAAGGCTGATCTCAAAACTTCCCAAACCGTTGCTGCTGGGCTTCGGTGCTGGGTGACTAATGCTAAGCGGAAATTGCTGGAGGAGAAGGTGCCAATTCCTTCTTCTCTCCTCCCCCCTTTTCTTTTTATTTATTTATTTACCCCTCCTTTCTCTTTTTTTTTTTTTTTTTTTTGTTTCTGTACTTTATTCTCAGGGTGCTGGAGCCATGCTGGAGCAGAGGGAATGTGCTTGGGCGAGGGAGAGGATGGCTTTGGTTGAAGAGAAGGAAGAGCTGGCTACTGAGCTGAAACATCAAAAGGATCTTGACTCTGTGTCCTAAGGGAATCTGGACACCATGTATGCTGAATAGGGGATGGCCATAGATGATAACCAAAGATTGGCTAAGGAGAGGTACTGGCTGATCACTGAGGGTTTCGGGTCCTTCCTTACTTCTGTTTCTCAGTCTGAGGAATTTAAGAGCAGTCTTGAGCAGATTTACAGGGCCTACAGGGATGTGGGGTACCAATCAGGCCTAAGGACGGATATGCTTATTCTGCCCAAGGTTTGGGAAGGAAGGAAACTCCCCTTTACAACTCCAAGGCTAAGAAACGATTGTCCAAGTGGGACAAAGAGTTTGGAGAAAAGACCCCTGCCCTTCTCGAGAAGATCCTTGAGCGTCCTTTGATGTCCATTGACGAGCTCAAACCCTTGCTTGCCCTCGCTGGTCCTTCTTCGCCCAAGTCTTTATCTGGGGATGGTTCCAGTAATTTCAAAACAATAACTACTTCGATATGGTTGTAATTAAACACTTATGCACTTTGGATATTGTTGACTTTTGCTATTGGGGGAGGCCTTTGTGTTGGAGTCCTCCCAGTATCTAACTTATGCTCTTCTAGTTATCCTACAACTGTATGTTGTCGATATACTTTTTGTTTGTTGCTTTTGTTATGTTGTTGCTTGCAGGTGTTGCTACCAGTACCTTAGGGATTCTTTGAGCTTTTTTTTTCTGGGCCTCTTCTTCTTTCCGGTGGCTTATCAAGGCACAGGAGCTGGTTTGGGGTTTGTTTGAGAATCCTTAGTTATTTGTAGCTTGGTTACAAAACTTTCTAGTGCGTTGTTTGTACACTTCTTTTTCTTTTGTAGATAACAAAGTTCCCTATTGTGTTCGTGTACACTTATCCTCTTTTTTTGTAGCTTAATTACAAAAATTCCTTGGTGTGTATGTTTACACTTGTTTCTCTTTTGTGTTTTATTTACAAGAAAGGCTTTCTAGTTTTGTGGTCTGTTTTGTAAACCAGGATCGTTTGTGTGAAAATGATCCCTGGACAAGTTTATAATCGAAGATTATGTTTCCTAACTTGTTTGTCTGCTTTCTTTGGGCTAGCTAGGCCCTGCCTTGCCCCACAGCCGGGCATTTAGTGTGTTAAGTACACTCTTGTTACACGTGTGTTGATTGTTATTGGGTCTGTAGTTTCTAGGAACGTCTACCTTAATTCATTACCCGTAATTTGCCAAAAGGAACAAGTAGATCATTCGTTATCATATGTGTTTGGGGAGTCAGTCCTCCAGTACATGATTATACAAAATGTTTTTCTTGAGACAGACCTTAGCTAGTAGTTAGCTTTTACAAAAGTGGCTTCTAGGGCGTTTTTTACTAGTTCCTTCTTGAAGACGATCCTGCCTTTCACATGTAGTATTTTCCGGAGCTGCATGAGGTTCCAGGTAGGTTCTGGGAACTTCCTTCCCCTGAAGTGTCTCCAACTTGTAGCTTCCTTTGCCATTTGCCCAGGTGACTCGGTAGGGTCCCTCCCAGTTAGGCCCCAGCTTTCATGTACTTTCCTGCAAGCTGGCTTCATTTGCCCTCAGGACCAAGTCTCTGGGTGTCACATTGAGCTTCTCATATTTTATAATTTTACTATTATACATTTTTCTTTTATTTTTTCGTTGAGATCGGCCTTAGCAAAAATATTTCATTAACTTTTTCAGTTTTAATTTTTCATTAAGATCGGTCTTAGCAAAAATATTTCATTAATTTTTTTAGTTTGGATAAATTTTGAAGGTTGCTGATCACGTACAAGACAATTGATGCGTGCGAAGAATAGGTGACAATGTGAGCCATTGATCTCCCAAGATCAATGGCTCAAAACTAGAGATGACATTTTCGTAATTACTGGGTTCAAACAATTAAGAAAACAAATAGAGAAAGGGTATTTTGGTCCTTTCCCACTTGAACTCCTTTCCCCTTAATCTTCAAACGGCTATAACTTTTTCATACGTTAGTATATTTTTTTAAAAAGTTACGTCGTATTAACGAGCTTAAAAAAAGTTTACATGATTTTTGAATACCTATTACGTAATTACGTGTTTTTGAAAACCCAACATGACTACGTGATTTGAATACCCATTACGCGATTTCATTATAGTTTGTGAAACTCCACTAAGTGATTACGTAATTACATAAAAATAGCTGACTATGTATAACGTGACTACGTGATTTTGAATACTCATTTCGTGATTACGTGATTTCATTATAGTATTTTATGTGATACCACACTGAGTGATTACGTGATTACGTAACAACAAAAACATGTAATACATAATATTTCATATAGAAGACCTAATATTTCACGTTTAGTCACGTATTAAGAATTATTGTATAGAAAACATTAGCCAAATCAACCTATAATAAACACATAATAAGGATAAATTATATACAAAACATTAGCCAAATCAACCTATAATTAACACATAATGTCGTATATTAGAGATTTAATCACGTAATAAAGCATAAACAATCAAGTTCTTATTATTGAATGTGCAATCACGTAATAGCATAATCGTAATAACATTAGTTATAACAGATCATATTGACTGTGTAATCACGTAATGGTTTATATATATGTGTTCATATATATATGAGTACGGGATCAGGAGAAAACGCCCTAAAGTGTGAGAAAGGTGAGAACGGATCCTGGTTGAACACGTGGCGCGCGATATAATTAGGGCGGAGGAGTTTTTTTGTCATTCTATCTTCCGCTTTTCCAATTCGTTGTCACAATACTGCTTCGTTTTTGGTGTTTAAGGTTCTTTTGGCGTTAACCAAATTCAATAATTATATGGCGTTTTACCGGTCTTTTTTAGATCTGTCTCATTGTATTAATCTTTTTGTTTCACATAGATAATATTTTGGCGTTTATGGCGTTTCCAAATCGTCGGCCATTGGAACCCCAAGGGCTAGATATCTCTCTGAATGGCTTCATCCATACTAAGTATTGCCAGGACTTTTTAGGATGACGTCTCTCCAACCTCTCAAACCTCCATACAATGTATGGCGTTTTAGATAATGTGTGGAGTTTTAAATTTTGTTTACCTGTTTTACTTATATATTGACTTTTTCTCCCGCCATATAGGATGCAGTCCTATAACGTGATAGTTAATTATGGCATTTTTGAAAAGATAAATAAATTAAAGTACCCAAGAGTGGCTTTTTAATATAAGAAATGTTAGTAATAAAGTTTCCGTCGTTTTAGTTTTACTGCTTGTAGTTACTGTTTGTTCTTAGATTCAATGGCGTTTAGACAAGATGGCCCATTATTCTATTATTGTTTATAGATTTTTGGCGTTTGTGGTATCTTGGCGTTTTACAAACATTTATTAAGAGAAATAATGTATTTTTTTCATAGCCGAAAATTATATTACAATCACAGGGAAAAAATAGAAGCCAAAAAAATAATTAAACAATCCTAATCGGGTCTCTCTTCCCGATCTTCACTGTCATCGGTCTCTTTCTTCTTTAAAACTACAAGAACTATCATCAAATATATGGCGTTTTGGTTTTGGTGTGATTTATTGTTTGTTCGTTTGTTGAAGTGGCTTTGTGGATGCAGGGGACAGATCGATGTCGTGTGAGTGGGTTTTTCGCTTTGCTCTTCATCTTTATCTTCATCTTTATGTTCAACTTTATCGTTTAAAAACAAAGTTTGGCGTTTAGATTAGGAATGATGTTTGCTTTGTATTTTAAGGCGGGAAGTTAATGGCTTTTTAGTCATGATTTGGCGTTTTGGGTAGAGAAGTCAAAAGACCCTCTTAATGAAGCGCGTCCCACATAACAAAATTGATGTTATTTACGAAAACGCCACTGCGTAGTCTAGTCCATGGATTGTTTTGATCTGACGATCCATAGCCGTTCTCACTGTTCTCACACTTTTCATCGTTTTCCCTAAATCCTAACCGTATATATATAGGGTAGGAGTTGGCTACAAAGCCAACTTTTCCTACAAAGTGTAGGAAATCATATCATTATGACATGGGTAGTTAGTTATTTTAATCGAAAGGGCATCATGGTAATTTGATAATTATTTTAATTATGGAATATATTATATCCTAAACTAACTAATGAGAATTTTAAGGAAACTCTCTTTGATTGCAAATGCGACGGTTATCAATGATTATATAATCGCTGCAACATATTGACACTCAATTCGTATTTCATCTAGTTCGTCACATTGTGTTTTGCCACTAAAACACCCTACTATGAACACATCTACGTTGTGTTTTAGCAGCTAGTAACTAAGTCGTCACGTTGTGTTTTAGCAATCAGAGTAACTGTAACTGGTTCATCACATTGTGTTTTATCATAAACTAATTCTTGACGTTGTGTTTCAGCAGTCAGTCACTACTTCGTCAAATTGTGTTTTATTACTAAAACACACTACTATAAACACATGTAGATCTGAGTTATCATTATTTTTGGTATGATTTGGTGTTTTCGAATGTAATGGATTAGAGGAGAGAGAAAATTGCAACAATTATGGAGGTGGTTTTATGATTGGTAGTTATTTCCTTATTTAAAACAAGTTAAATGACACATTTACCCCCAATAAATTAAATTAGCCTATTTATAAGACACACATATTACCAAAATGCTACCAAAATGATCTCAACCATCAAACACACTCATCCAGTGGGCAAGATCACTTCCTATATTTTGTAGGAAAAACACATTTGTAGAGGAACCCGACCCTATATATATATATATATATATATATATATATATATATATATATATAGGACAAAGATCCGTTAGGAACCACCCCTTATTGCGAGAACCGCGAGAACCAGTGTGAACACAAACAGTAATTCCTAAAAAAATCTAAAAAACACCCAAAATTTTTTTTCTTATTTTTTTACTATTTTTTTTTTTGAAAAAATCGCTATATTTTGTTAATAAAAAAAATTTAAAAAAAAAATTTCGAGTAACAGTTATCCATGCACATGTGCATATGTGTCGTTTCTTTGTCAAATTCCGTAATTCATTACAAATAATAGTCAATTGCACTTTCATTTACACTACTACGTGTAATACACTATCTTTTACATTACCAATGTTAGAAATGCACATGTGCATCTATATGTATCAACATGAAATAAGGTGTTTTGTTACACTACTTTCTCTTTCATCTATCATTCCATCCATAATACACAAGCATGCACATGTGCATTTCTGTCATTTCTTTGACAAATTCCGTAATTCATTACATATATTAGACAATTGCACTTTCATTTACACTACCATATGTAATACATTACTTTTTACATTACCAATATTAGAAATGCACATGTGCATTATATGTATCAACATGAAATAAGGTGTTTTGGTACACCACTTTGAATACACTTTCCCTTTCATCTATCATACCATCCATAATACACTACCATTACCTCCTACCATCCATAATACAATACCATTACCTCCTACCATCCATAATACAATACCATTAACAATATTTTCACTTTATTACATGTATGTAAACACCATTTATACCATCCAATCAACATATTACATAAAAAATTGACAACTATAACCAAACCATCAACCACTAGATATAACTAACCAAAAAACATGTATATGGGTCTACTTCTCCATTCAAAATCACAAACTTTTTGTACCAAAACACGTTATATCATGGTTATACCTAATTATGCACATGTGCATTTTGAATATTGGTAATGTAAAAAGTAGTGTATTACTAATGGTATTGTAAATTAAAGTGCAATTGTCTATTCCTGATAATGTATTACCGAATTTGTTGAAGTAATGATACATATGCACATGTGCATGGATAACTGTTACTCGAAAAAAAAAAGTTTTTTTTTTTTTTTTTTTTTTTTTTTTTTTTTTATGGAACGAAATATAGCGATTTTTGGTTAAAAAATATTAAAAAAATAAAAAAAATTTTTTGAGTGCTTTTTTGATTTTTTTTAGATTTTATTTTGTGTTCACATTGGTTCTCGCGGTTCTCGCAATAAGGGTGGTTCTCGCATGAACCTTACCCTATATATATATATATATATATATATATATATATATATATAAGGATCTTTGCGACTTGAACGATTTTATTGGTGACCCTCATTATGTTATATCCGTTATCACACCAGTTTATGTACAATATCTCTATGATTTGCACTTCGTAACATATTTACACAAACGTTAACATATCATCAAATATCGTTATACACGTATTCCGTAAACTTATATATTTTATCATTTTTATAGCATTTATACATGAAATAACTTATCAAGTTAACCTATGTATTATTTTCATGCTCGACAAATAAGTTGCATATTAACGTGACTTTTTAACGAAATTACTGTTTTAACCGTACTAATGTACATGCATAGTCTTAACTGCTACTATCATGTCAACACTTAACATATCACATTACACATACTCATATCCACATATCTTATCATAACATCCAAAGTTCACATTTGAACAACCCATTTTCGTGTACGTCGAAATATGCGTATTTTAATGTTTCGGTAACGTTTTTAGGCGTCGGAAGTCACATATAACTAGCCTAACACCATAGATACTTAATATAAGTTAAGATACTTATATTTATCATAAAAATATTAGTTTATAACCTGATCTAAAATATTTTTGCAAAAATCACTTTAAAAGACGGTTTTTACCTTTTGTAACGCATAGTCTTGTACCGAACTTTACTATAATCATCCCAAGTCGTCACGACTTCATATTTTAACATAAGACATGTTATTTACTGAATAAAATGGTACTAATATCCATGTTAGTGCAGATTTCATGTAAGTCACGTAAATTGTAGAACCTCGCTTTTTAGAACTTTTCTTATTTAGAAAGTTTGTCTTATATGCTATTTACGAAAACTCGTATTCTCTTGTAATCGTATTCCATTCCCAATCCTTGTAATCTGAGGCTTTAATCGTCAAAAAACTTGGTCATTTACTTAAATTATGCATTTATTATACGTCTTCGTTTTAGATTTATCTTACATACATGTTCGATACATATTCATCTTTCACGCAAACTTGAACTTATTCTACCTACAAACTATCGTAACTATGCGTCTGTGATACTTTTTATACATACAAATACCATTACGTACATTCACAATATTCTAACTATACTTTTATACATGTTTACTACTTAGTTATATGTTAATTATACAAACTATACCTTAGATTATGCAAGAAAAAAACTACAGGGACTGAATGTGTAAAAAAACTGAACGTTTGCCAGAAGGTTAGCCCAGAGACACGCGGCACCCTCCCCTCACTCTCCCGCGTGTCGCCTACGGGTCTGATCCACAACAGCTCGTGATTTGTGCGCGGATTGGCTGATTTTTGCACCTTTAACTCCCACTTACTTGTCTTTGCACACAATTAACTCCTAACCTAACTCATCCACTATAGATACAACCTCCCTAACCCTCATTTCCACTTTCCAAACACTTCTAACGTCACACCCCAACCGATGACTGAAACATCAGGGCGCGACACTGAGCGAAACAGATTGTCCAGGAGAATCCATAACAACTATTAATTATAATATATTAAGGTTCATGTCCCATACCACATACATATAGGATAAAACAGTTATTACAGACGATGTTCTCAAAGACAATTATCCATTCCGACAACTCAAATTTTATTTAGTTTGTTTCTAGACTCTTCCTACTTGATTCCATAGCAGCAAACAAGCAAAGCATCCTAAACACCTGTCACATACATTAAAATAGAAGTCAATACACATAGTGTAAAGATGAGCATACAAGTTTAATAGTATAGTAGATTTCGAAATAGTTTACGCATAACCAGCATGTAACAAGTAGCAAAGTGAAGGCTAGTAGGTTATCGACAATGAAATATACAAGACGTGACTGCGAGTTGTAGAATGCGCAACACATATCCCCACTGGGACACGTGAAGTAAAGCCCTTAACAACCCCTGTCCACGACAGGTGCTGAGTCCAAAATATAGTACTATCGTTGCTAAGGTGTCAGGCAACAATCACTGTGTTAACATAACATACAAGCATTCATCGAATAACACGTAACATGCAATAACGGTCAGCGTATAAATAGTGCTTGCGTTGTGTGTTGATTGTGATTTGAATAAGTAACATATGTAACACCCAAAAGTGCGTAAACAAAAAGGGTTCGAGTACACTCACAGATTGTGTTTAAGTAAATTAACATTCTCTTGGATTGAAGGGAGCGCTAAGAGATTAGCCTGGACAGTTAACGATATAATAAGTGAAGAACGACGTGATAAACGGTGCAAAGTGATTGAGTGTCGAATGGTAATCCGATCGGATGGCAATCCGATCAGATGGTCATTCAATCGGATGTCAATCCATTCGGATGGTCATCCGATCGGATGGCTATTCGGTCGGATTAACATTCGGTTGGGAAGGATTGTGTTTGTGTATGATGGTGATGCGTGTGTAGTGTAATATATTTTAGATGTATATTTAAGCCCCTTTTTACACTTTTAGCCAAGTTTTAAATTTATAAAACACGATATTTACTAACACTAAACACACATATGGGCAAGTGCACCCATCGTGGACGTAGTATAGTGTTGGTAAGATACCGAGGTCGTCCAAGGACACAAGAGCTTTTAATACCGGTTTATCCTCAACGTCTAATCAAATCAAAAAGTGAGAAAAATGTTTTAAACTAAGAAAAATAAAAACTAACTAAATGCTGAAAAATAAAATAAAATAAAAACAGATAGACAAGATGAATCACTTGGATCCGACACGTGTGTTAGTATAACCTTTGATTATTTTCGCACTTTTGCACTTGTTTAAGAGATTATCTTAGTTATTGTAGTAGGCCCCTCTTTTGAAGGCGACGTTACCCTCAACCCAGTAGTTTGAGTCAGCAAGGATAGAATCCTAAAGGGTCGGATTATTGAAAGATAATGAATTAAGTTATTAATGCAAATTGTGGTAGGCCCCGCTTTCGGCGGTGACGTTACCCTCGGCTAAGTAGTCTGAGTCAGCAGGGATACAGTCCTAAATAGCCGGGTTATAGTATTAATAGTAGCTAACTTATGAGGGGGTCAAAGAGTTTGGATCCCCGCCATCCAATACCTATGGGCATTGAAGGAGATCCTACTAAATTTGACCCAGGTCCCAAGCAGGACCTCTAAACGCTGAACAAGGGCAAGACCCTTACCAAACCGTTTCCTTAACCGCCGACCAGGTAGCCAACATACCTCCATATAGACCGTGGAGATATGAATGGTGAAAATCTTTTATTTTATATAGACAGTAAAATAATGCCAAGACACCACGGACAAACGATAAGGAAAGATCACCTTCAACATAAGTAACTAGTTATTAAAGTCATTAATACAAAACCAAATAAAAAGTGCAAAAGATTAAAAATAAAAAGTATTATACTAAACACTTGTCTTCACCAAGTGATGTAAGAGACTTAGGCAAACATGGCCTTGATTGTCAAGAACTCTTACGATCAATCTTGGATCCCGAGACGACTCACACACTCTATGATGGACAATGGATGATGGTGGTGGATGATGGTGTTATGGTGGTGGTGGGTGGTGGATGAAGTGTGAGAGAGGTGGTGTGCCAAGGGATGAGATGGAATGAAACCAAGCACCCCTATTTATAGGCTGAACAGAAGGCTGGGCACGGCCCCGTGTCCGCTGGACACGCCCCCGTGCCCGTCTGACATTCTCTCTCTTCATTAATTGTAATTCGCAATTACAATTAATGCGCCTGCTGTACTTTCACCATGCCCCCGTGCCCGCTGGACACGGCCCCGTGATGGGAAACGGAAGCTTCTACTGGTTTGTCTTTTCTGCTGCTTCTTGGGCACGGCCCCGTGTTCGCTGGACACGGGGCGTGTTCAGTCTTCTGTTTTCTCTTCTTTGCCTTGGGAGGTGCCGTTGAGGATCCGGGCAGTCTACTTTTATTCCTTTTCTTGTATTTATGCTAGAATTAGTTGTCTTTTTGCTTCTTTTGTGATTTTGAGCTCATTTCATCCTAAAAATACAAAAGGAAGACAAAAACACTCTTTTTCCAACATTAGTACTTAAAAAGGGTTAGTTTTATGCCTTAATTGATGTGATTTATAGGTTGCATTTTACACACATCAAATACCCCCACACTTGAACTTTTGCTTGTCCTCAAGCAAAACTCTTTTAAATGTGGCTTACACTCCCAAATGGAATAGGTAGAAGAGAAAGTTTTTAGCTTGTCCTAGAGTGTCGGGAATCCAAGGTCTTTGTAAGTTTTATTTTTATTTATTTACAATCCTATTCGTTATGATTTATTTTGAACGTTTCATAAGATAAATTACTTATTTGGGCATAGCATGCCTTATTAAAATTCCATTTATATACAAGTTCACATACCTCGCGGGGGATCACTCAACACTCGGCCGAAGGTGTAGATTTTTAGTGAATCACTCGTGAGCGGCATGGAACTTACGCCTTCCATAGGCTTGCCGAGCAATCAATCCTCCTCCTTTTTAACTTTTTACCTTTGTAAATATCAAGAGGACTTTTGGGGTGAAGGGTTAGGCTTTGGTTAAAGGTGGTTGGTTGGGTTAGTTAGAAAAAAGGGCGAAAATCGTAAAAAGCGTCGGTTTTCGTGACATACCTTGTTTTTAGTGACTTTTTATTTTGAAGTATTTCTCCAAACAAGCTTTTATATAGCTTTTGTTTGTTTTTGACTTCATCATTGTTTTTTTTTTCATCACATAAAAAAAGGCGAGTTTACAAAAAAACCGAGCTTGTTACTAAAATAAAGGGTGAAAAATAAAAAGGGTTTTTGGTGGGTAAAAAGGGTTTTGGGGTAATGAAATGAAAGGTTTAGGCTCAAAGGGGCTATCTAGGGGGATTTTGGGTAGGTGGTAAAAAAAATGAAAAATAATGGTTTAGAAAGAAAAATATGGTTAGTCCTAATGCCTCCATCACTTACTTACTTGGGTTTAAGTTGGTAAGGACCGGGAATGTATTGTCGTGGCAAGTTCTAGAGTTGTAAGAACCAAGCGGCTATTCACACAAGAAACGAAAAATGAGCATTTAGTCTAAATATGTATATCTTTATGCTCAATAAAGGCTCAAAACTCACTTTTGTGGGAATGGGTTTTTAATGTGATCAAGTATATATAATCAAATTTTTAACTAGACTTGTTATGCCGTTTCGTAATTTTCTTATGTTGGTTCTTTGTTATCACGACGCTATCGGTTGTAAATTTGTAAAAATATAACCTTTTTAGAACTTGTTATTCCCAACTTAAACTAAGACAAGTAAATGATACAAAAAAATGAAAAAGTTTTTTGAAAAAATTTGGGGTGTTTAGCGGTTCCAATAGAGTTTTGTGTAAGGCTTGTATTTAGGATTTGCAAAATTCAAGGTTTTAGCATTCCCCCCACACTTAAATTACACATTGTCCTCAATGTGTCCAAAAATAAGGTTTTTGGTTGATTAGAATGTGTAAAAGTAGGTTAAAAAGCAAAGATTTATGTTACTGGCATCCTGGACACGGCCCCGTGGTGACTGGGCACGGCCCCGTGGTCAGGTGCCAGTAACGAAAATTAAAGAATTAAAACAGAAGCCTGGACACGGGGGCGTGTCCGCTGAACACGGCCCGTGTCCAGTTACCTGAACTGGGTGTTTTTCTGCAGGTGGCTCAGCACGGGGTCGTGTTGGTTGGGCACGGCCCGTGTTGAGCCTTCTGTGATGGAGATTTGTGTCGGGTTGCTCTGTTCTTCGTGCATGGGTCCATTTTTCTCGTTCCCCTTTTCATCCATTACCACCATGAGTGTGTTTTATTCGCTAAGCAACCATCAATCTTAAAAACCATCATAACATTGCAAACATAGAGAGATATTATATAAAGTTAAAGATGAAAGTACATAAATATTAAACCATGGAGTTCTAGCCCTATGTTTTATTCTAATATAGCAAAATTTCCAAGAAGCTACTAATCTTGGTTAGATAAGGCTTTTTAGAACTCCTTTTTCCGGGCGTGGTCCTCCTCATATATCCGCGAGCCACTCCTCTACCTCCCTTGGAAGGAGAAAAGAGGGCTCATTTGCATTAGTTTGAGGAGTTTCGACTTCCGCTAGAATTTCTTGTAGGTGTTCCATGGGAGGTTCTGCGGGAAAGTCGTCCCAACCGGTAGGGTTGTTAACCCCGAGTGCCAAGTTCCAGTCCTGTTGTGGAAGGACTGGCTCCATAGGAGGTGCTACAAGAATGTTTAACCTTTGGTGCAAAAGGTTAATTTCTTGGAAGCTACTTTCAAGTCCCATTGTAAGATCGTTAATACGGTCAATAAGGATCTCCTCTACTGACGTCATTTCGTCGAGAGCTTCCCTCAATGCTATCACATAGTGCACAAGTGTAGCTTCAACGGAGGGCCTTCTTCCCCTTCTGCTGTTTGAGGAATGAACGGATGATGTTTCGCTGTTTTCACTCGCCATTCTACGAAAAATAAACCAAAAGTAGTTTATATGACGAAACAGTTTCTGGACACGGCCCCGTGCTCAGTGAGCACGGCCCCGTGTTCATCTTTCTGCAGAATTTTGAAGCAAGGAATCTTGGGTTTCTAAGTTATTTTCTGAATTTATGTAGACTTTTTGGTCATAAATAACTTTAAACAATGTTACACAACATGTTTTCACCAAGATTCCATGATCAAAACTCCTTGTTTCCTACCACAAAGGTTGAAAAATTCAAACTTTTCATGGTAGTTCTTGAAGAAAGATGAAAAGAAGGAAATGTCTAGAAGAGGAAAGGACAAGATGGGTTGTTGGAACCTTCTTTTAGACTTACCTAGGATTGTTTGAGAGAAGATTCCTTCAAATCTCTGTCCCAAGTTGGTCCAAATGTGCAGGATTTTTGGCTGCATTTATAGAAAACGACAGCCTCCTGGACACGGCCCCGTGTTCGCTGGACACGGCCCCGTGTGCAGATAAAATTCTGACACAGTTTGTCCGTATTCTGACATTCTGATCAGAAGGGAATCTTTTGGTGGACACGGGGGCGTGTTGGCCGGGCACGACCCCGTGTCGGGTAGCTGTTTTATGAAGTTTGTCGCTACTAAGGAGTTTATTTATATCGGGTGGTTCTTGATTTGTTGGAACAACCCCAAAGTGCCTAAGATACCTTAATTGTCCTATACTAAGGCGAGAACGCATGAGGTTATCGGTGAGGGTAATTCCTATTTTCATTCTAGGTGGACAAGTCCAACCCTTTTCCGGGCTCTCGTTAAAGAAGGTGTATGCCGAATCGCTCAGGTCTATGTATGCACCGAACGAAGTCGATGGGGAGTCCTTCACGGCACAATCGACACAGGGACGACTATCGTCCAAGTCCTTTCTAGGTATGAAGGTATTTTCAGGAGCAACGAGGTTGTCGGAATGCGGTTCCAACATTTCCTCATGGTCATCATCTTGGGATGGATCTATAAAATCCATCCTAAGTTCTTTTGACCAATTGAGAATTAGCTCTTCTAGTTGAAATAACTCGTCAAGGAGCATTTCTCCTAGAATATCTGGCTGGGCGCATTCGAGGGAGAGATAGTGCTTATTTTTACTTTCGCCCCTCTTAAGGTTACAAGGAATCGGTGGGTCTATATAGTGGGGCCTATAATTGAGAAAATAACATTTTAATTCCTCAATTTCGCCTCCACATAATCGACACCACATACCATAAGAGTGCCGAAAGTAAAAAGAATTACTATCACTCAAGTTTGTGTCAGAAATTACCAACCGCCGGGATCTAACGGTTCTGTTTTCAGTAAGAGAATCTTGGGCACGGGGGCGTGTTGAGTGGACACGGCCCCGTGTTCAGCTTACTGTCTGACTTAAAACATGATTGCCAGTTCCAATGATTGAGCACGGGGGCGTGTTCAGCAGGCACGGCCCCGTGTTGAGCTCTGCAGAAGCTGAAAATCTAAGAAAAATCCTAAAAATCAAAGAAAATAATAAAAATATGATTAGGCCGTTGATTCCTAACTTTCTTAAAATCCTTGTGTCCCCGGCAACGGCGCCAAAAACTTGATGCGTGTGTAGTGTAATATATTTTAGATGTATATTTAAGCCCCTTTTTACACTTTTAGCCAAGTTTTAAATTTATAAAACACGATATTTACTAACACTAAACACACATATGGGCAAGTGCACCCATCGTGGACGTAGTATAGTGTTGGTAAGATACCGAGGTCGTCCAAGGACACAAGAGCTTTTAATACCGGTTTATCCTCAACGTCTAATCAAATCAAAAAGTGAGAAAAATGTTTTAAACTAAGAAAAATAAAAACTAACTAAATGCTGAAAAATAAAATAAAATAAAAACAGATAGACAAGATGAATCACTTGGATCCGACACGTGTGTTAGTATAACCTTTGATTATTTTCGCACTTTTGCACTTGTTTAAGAGATTATCTTAGTTATTGTAGTAGGCCCCTCTTTTGAAGGCGACGTTACCCTCAACCCAGTAGTTTGAGTCAGCAAGGATAGAATCCTAAAGGGTCGGATTATTGAAAGATAATGAATTAAGTTATTAATGCAAATTGTGGTAGGCCCCGCTTTCGGCGGTGACGTTACCCTCGGCTAAGTAGTCTGAGTCAGCAGGGATACAGTCCTAAATAGCCGGGTTATAGTATTAATAGTAGCTAACTTATGAGGGGGTCAAAGAGTTTGGATCCCCGCCATCCAATACCTATGGGCATTGAAGGAGATCCTACTAAATTTGACCCAGGTCCCAAGCAGGACCTCTAAACGCTGAACAAGGGCAAGACCCTTACCAAACCGTTCCCTTAACCGCCGACCAGGTAGCCAATATACCTCCATATAGACCGTGGAGATATGAATGGTGAAAATCTTTTATTTTATATAGACAGTAAAATAATGCCAAGACACCACGGACAAACGATAAGGAAAGATCACCTTCAACATAAGTAACTAGTTATTAAAGTCATTAATACAAAACCAAATAAAAAGTGCAAAAGATTAAAAATAAAAAGTATTATACTAAACACTTGTCTTCACCAAGTGATGTAAGAGACTTAGGCAAACATGGCCTTGATTGTCAAGAACTCTTACGATCAATCTTGGATCCCGAGACGACTCACACACTCTATGATGGACAATGGATGATGGTGTTATGGTGGTGGTGGGTGGTGGATGAAGTGTGAGAGAGGTGGTGTGCCAAGGGATGAGATGGAATGAAACCAAGCACCCCTATTTATAGGCTGAACAGAAGGCTGGGCACGGCCCCGTGTCCGCTGGACACGCCCCCGTGCCCGTCTGACATTCTCTCTCTTCATTAATTGTAATTCGCAATTACAATTAATGCGCCTGCTGTACTTTCACCACGCCCCCGTGCCCGCTGGACACGGCCCCGTGGTGGGCAATGGAAGCTTCTACTGGTTTGTCTTTTCTGCTGCTTCTTGGGCACGGCCCCGTGTTCGCTGGACACGGGGCGTGTTCAGTCTTCTGTTTTCTCTTCTTTGCCTTGGGAGGTGCCGTTGAGGATCCGGGCAGTCTACTTTTATTCCTTTTCTTGTATTTATGCTAGAATTAGTTGTCTTTTTGCTTCTTTTGTGATTTTGAGCTCATTTCATCCTGAAAATACAAAAGGAAGACAAAAACACTCTTTTTCCAACATTAGTACTTAAAAAGGGTTAGTTTTATGCCTTAATTGATGTGATTTATATGTTGCATTTTACACACATCAGATGGCTTTGAAGTTTTCGTTGTAGCATTTTGAAAATAGAGAAGTATCTCTACCCTTCAGGTTGATCGATCGAACGGTCGTTCAATCGGATTGCAATCAGATAGGCGAGACATTTCAGTTGAGAACAAGTTCACAGCAGGACGGTCACTTGATCGGATGGTCTTCCGATCAAATGGCAATCCGTTAGAAACTGATGATCTTTGAAAATTGAAAATGATTAAGTGTTGAAGATCCAAACATCAACCGATCGGATTGTCGTTCGATCTGATGGCAATCCGATCGGACGGCAATCCGTTCGACGTTCCGATCTTTGAAAGTTTGAAAAAAAATGTTTCAGTGTTAAACCCCAAGTGCAATCCGATCGGATTGTTGTTCGATCGGATGGTAATCCGATCAGACGGCAACCCGTCCCAATGAATTTGATCGTCTTGAAACTTGTTTATTTTGAAAGTTTCTGCGGTTTTCTTGAGACGTTATGACCTCGTACTAAACAACGAAAGCTCGTCAAGTCCCAAGTCGTCCGATCGAACAGGAATCACCCTAATCCGATCAGTTAACTGTTCCTGACGGTTGTTCATGTTCAATCCGAAATTGGTTGTCTCTTTGATAGAAATCAGATCTCAGACCGACACTTCACTAAGAAATGAGTAGAAGATCTGAACGAGCTCCGATTCTATCGGTTTTGAGTGCATTGAGTGTAAAAGAGTTGAAAGAAAGTTGGAAAAGTTTCTTTCAATCCTTTTAACTTTGAAAATGTTTAGATCTATGCGAAATTGTTGTGAAATCATGTGGAAATCCTTTAGATCTGAGTTGTTCTTGGTAGAATGAGGCTAAAACTTCAAGTTCATAAGAATTCCATGATGACATCATCCTAGAAAACCTCAAATCCGCTGATTTCACGGTTAAAAGTTAAGATTCAAAAGGAGAAAATGATGAAGTAGTGTGTGTAGATCATAAAAGTACAAGATTTGAGTTGAAAACTTACAAGAATCGCGAGAAATCGAGAGAAAGATGGCTTGAGCATGCTGGTCGAACAAGAGAGCTGTCACATCACTGTTGTGATGTGACAAGGGGGTATTTATAGGTTGCCAAAAGAGGAAAGGAGAGTGCAAGTGTCGGATGGTTCCCCGATCGGATGACACTTGATCGGATGGCCATTCGATCGAATGGTCATTCGATCGAGTGGCTCCGGCGAGTTGCGTTTCGACGTTTCGTTTCGCGTTTGAGCGTTGCGATGCGTTTAAGCGAGTGTGCGATGCGATAGATTAATATTAACCACACAAATACTATATCTAACATACAATCATCCTAAATAACTTGCGTTTAGCGTTTGCAATTAAGTTGCTTTGCGATAGAGTTGCGATTGCGTTTTGATTAATCACCACAACATAAAGTAAACATGCACAAGTAACACATAAATAACACACACGTAAAACAATATACAGAATAACACCCAGATTCACAGGTTCTGTACTACGATTGCGATTACGATGCGATTAGCGATAAAGCGATAAAACATGCGATAAACATCGATTAAACCTCGATTATTAATAGATACTCCACATAATACAACTAAGGCGATAAAATAAAAAGATTCGATTACAAGTCAAGGAAGTCAAATCAATAGTTAAGCAAGGAGTGACAGATCACAATTAGCAATCTTTTCTTCCTTTGACTTTGACTTTCGTAACACGGGGTGTTACAACCTCCCCTACTTAAGGGAATTTCCTCCCGAAATTAGGCTTTAGCCGTAACAAACAACTGTGGGTACTTCGCCTTCATGTCATTTTTGAGTTCCCAGGTGAACTCTGCGCCTCGTTGCGACCCAGATATGCTATCAGACGACGAGGACGACTTTCAGCCGTTCACGTTGCCTAACTTTGGAGATGACTTACCGCTTGCTGATGGTATTCCAGACGAGGATCCTTTTGTTGTTCCCATTCCAGTCCATGATCATCTTATCATCGGGCATCCTCATGGTGAGCATGTTGTGGCACTGATCCTCGCTCCTATTCCTCTAGTGGTCATCCCTCCTGAGGATTGGCCTTTTGATGATCTGTTTGATGATGATGTTGATATGTTTGTTGGTGGTCCTCCTGAAGATGCCCATGGTGATGGAGAGATAGATGAGGATGTTGTTGCTATTCCACTCTTGAGATTCCTGTTATCGAGTTATCCTCTGATACTAGTTTGCACTCTGTCTCAGATTCCTTTGAGTCTGTGACATCTTCAGCTTTGCAGGCAGTTGGATTACAGCGCAATGCCACTGATTCTGATGATGATACGGCCATGTCAGCTACACCATCTCCTCCACACGACCTCGAGCCTGGTCTTGAGCTAGATTTTGTTCCTGTTGATCAGCCTGATGTTGCACCTGCTGATCCTGATCCCTTACCTGATCATGACCCTATTCCTTTTGGCTTACCTGACATTGTACCCCTCATACCTGACCCAGTTCCTGCACCCGTTGACCCTCTTGTTATTGAGCCACTTATTCCTCCACCTGCACCCGCACCAACTGATGTTGCTCCTTTTCATCATGTGGAGTCCGATGTCCATCGTGTTGATTTACCTATTGTTTTCTAGCAGGACATACCCGCACGTCGTCCAGGGGAAGGTACTTCAGGCCAGCAGCCTAGTCATGATCCTTATGTCTCAGCAGCTTTTTCCAAGACCCCTCAGTCTGCACCTTTTGCTCCTTTCACTTCTTCGCCACTTGATGAGCCATTCCGATGGTTCCCACCGTACACCATACCGATTTCAGATCCCTACCATCCCTCTCATTTTGTTGGTTATACACGGGATGAGTTACTTTTATCACTTCAGCTCCAGTTTGAGGTTATGAGTCGTCGGATTTTGGAGCTCGTGCTGACTCCGCGTCCTTTACCATGTCCTTGTCAACCTGCTTTTGTTCCCCCTCGTTCGTCACCATCTCCATTTTCACATCCACCTGCTCCTCTTACTCCTTTTCCAGAGTTTGATGCTCGATTTTTCACCATCGAGCAGCAGATCAATTATCTGTTGCGTCATGTCTATGAGCTTGAGGAGGAGTTTGCGCATGTGCGTAGCTTGCTTTTCTTTCCTCCACCTCCTCCTCCACCACCATCAGCATAGTTGGTTTTTGGTTTTATGTAGGTTGCATTACTTTTGATGAGAGCACCACTATTGAGCTGAGCTTGTGAAGCCTTTTGGAGATCACCTTTTGATTCTATGACTTTTGTAGATTGGTAGACTTCTTGGACAAAGGTAGTGTGACGCTGTGTTTCTTTTGATATGATACACTTTGTAAAACATGTAACAATACATTGTGATCAATGATTTATGAAAGCTCAATCGTCATGTTCTCATTAAACACTTGTTGATTTACATGTTTGTGCTATAATTGGGATGCTATATGCTTGCTTGCTATGATAAATGCAATTATGTATACGTACTATTTATTATACGAATAAGACCTGATAACCAAGGTAGATGCCTCCTCGAAGGAACACTCAGTTACCCACAACCGAGGCAGAATTACAAGAACGAATTTCACAGGCAATCACACAACATGAGGCCCTACGCTCCGAACACAGGTGAGTGTTGGTGCATATTCGGTGACAACAGCTTAATAGTTTAAGTATTTAGTCTTTGGATATTTTGTAATGGGCTTAGCTTATTGGTTAGTGAGTTTATTGTTGTAATGGGCTTGGAGAATGGCCTAGCCCGGTAGGAAGCCCAATTCACAAACATGTGGTATATTAACATGTTTTGTGATTAGGGTTTTAAGTTAGAGGAATTAGAGAATTTTAGAGTGAGAAAGTATAGGGAGAGAAAGAATTTCGAAATTTAGGGTTTGAAGCAAGATCACAGATAGTGGCTGTGAGGTTGTGAGGTCTTGAATTGATTGTAAAACTGATGGTTTGGATAATCAATAGAAGACCGATTAATTGTGAATTCTGTGTTTCTACTCGTTTATCGTGATAATCTGGTCTAGAGGATTCCGCACTCTAGATTGGATATACAATTCTGTGACGATCCGTACGAACAAGGGGACCTACAATTGGTATCAGAGCATTAGGCTCTCGAAGAGGCTCGGTTCAGAATTGTGATTGGCAGAAACAGGAAGAATTTCGAAATTTTTGAAACCTGACAATTAGGGTTTCGAAATTTTTGTTGGTTTGATATAAATTTTCAAATTTTTTTTGCTGTTTTTGATCTTCTGCATTGTTAGTTTGTTATTTTGCAGGTTTTCGGGATAGTTCTGGTTGACTGGTTGAAGAATTTTTGGCTAGAAAGTCTTGAAGATTCGAAGACTGTTCTTCGTGTTCTTCATAATTTTCGAACTATTATTGCTGATTTGGTTCCTTGATTTTGTAGAAAATTGATAAGAGATAAGGATAAAATCTTCTGAAATTTTGTAAAGATTTGGTTCTAGCAAATTTGCTGATTTCGAATAAATACTTTGATAGACCAGCGATTTTGTGACCTAGCAACTCGGTGACTGGTGAAATTAAATCCAAAGGCGACTTTGGTAACCGTGTAATTGTCCTCAGCGACATTATTACGGTGATCGGCGAAGTTACTAGACGGCGTTCAACAAAATTAGCCAGCATAATTAACCAGCGAATTTGATCAGCTAGCATAATTAACCAGCGAATTTGATCAGCTAGCATAATTAATCAGCGAATTTAATGACCAGAGGAATTAACCAGCGAAAATAACCTGGAGGAATTAACCAGCATAATTAGTTTGGCTAAGTGGAGTATTTGCTGGAGGAATTAAAAGGTGGAGTATTTATTTTTGTGGAGGAATTAGATACGTATAGAGGATGAAACGTTTTCGTGAATAGAAAGTGATCCGTAGCTCATCTTGACAAACCGTTTGCACGGTTGGATTCGTTGGATTTTTAGGACAAAAAAAATAAAAAAAAAAACTCTGGAAATTCCCGAAATTGGTGTTTGACATTATATATCATTGGACTCATTTTTTCGAGACGATTCTAACGGTATAATTTGGTAATCACAGTTTTCGGACACAATTTGTACGGTTTTATCAGTACGGTTACGGTAAAACGTGTTTAAAGATGGTCAAAATGGATAAGGTCAGGGAGACCATTAAGAATTGGCCAAAGCTTATAAATGTTAAACAATATGCTATCTGGAAAGAGGAGTTTGAGGCATTTGTGAAAAGTGATGATATCAGAATGTGGAGCTGTATGATTGATGGATACATTGCTCCCACTCGTTGTGTTGAAGGAAGAGTTAAGGTGATTTCTTATGAGACGATGGATGAATCTGAGAAACTTATGGTTGATGCTGAGAAGAAAGCTGTAGCAGTGATAAAGAGGTCCCTGCCCAAGGGCATTAAACATATCTTTAAGAAGTATGGGACTTTTAAAGAGATGTGGGAAGGTTTAGACAAACGTTATCAGAGTTCATCTAGTCAAACTGTAAGAGCTTGTGCTTCAGATGTAGAAGCAGATGTTGTGGTAGAAGAGAAGAAGAAAGCTGACAAGGGGAATGTTGAGAAGAAGGCTGCAGAAGTTTCAAAGAGCTTGAATGATGTGATTGGACTTATAACAGAGGTGAAGGTATCATCAGAATCTGTAAGTCATACATGTCATAATTGCACTGAACTACTACAAATGTTCTTTTGATTAAACCAGAGTCAAATTGTTTAAACACACAAATCAAATGAACAGGAAATCAACAGTTTAACAAGCAAAGTTAATGAACTGTTACAGGTCATTGATTTGGCTCGTGAAACTCTAAAGGATAAAACTAATGAGTTTTCTGATAAGTGCAGGGAATTGGCCATTGCACAAGACCAAATTGTTGAACTTAAAGGAAAGTTAGACAAGTTTGGAAAATCTTCCTTAGTTAGGACTCAAATTCAAAAAGGGCTGAAAAAGAGTAATGATAGAACGGGAGTGGGGTTTAGTAAAGCTTCATCTTCTACAGATCAAGATTATTCTTTTCTGCCTGATGAGAATGAGTTAACTGATTTTGTGCCTACTACACCAGTTGTAGTGGATCCGATAGCTGTGGACTTGCCAAATAGTCCAGTTTCTTTGAAAGAATCTGTAGGGTCTAACAGTACACCTCATAAATCGGATGAGGATACTGCAAAAGAAAAGAAGGAAACATTTAAAAAGAGATTTCACAAAAAATAGAATTTATAAGATAAAATCTTGTTTTAAATGTCACACTAAAGGGCACGTGGCGAGTTGTTGTCCTTTGAAGAAAATAAGCAAAAAGTTGATGAAGTTAAGGAAGGGAATAGGGTTGGTTTGAATAATAATGTTCAACAACATTGTCAATATAATCAACCAAGATTTCAATCAAAGACTTCAACATCAGGAAGATTTGATAGACCAAGAAGCAATTATACACCATTTAGTCATTATAATGGTAAATCAAATCGGTTTCAAAATCAAAATAGAAATTTTGGATATCAAAATCGATACCAAACTTCTGGTAATCGAAATTTTCAAAGAAGAAACGAACATAGGGGTTTTAGTAACTCAAATGTTCAACAACATCCAAAATTTTTTCAAAATTCATGGTTTGATAATGGGACAAGAAGGTATCAAGATAATAATTTTCAAAGGTCAGAAAATCCGAGATTTTATTGGAACTCTCGTGATCAAAGACCTAGTGGAAGTTATAAATCTTGTTCAACAATAGGTAAAACATCCAAGACACCAGTAAGGTGTGATGGATATTGGTTAGAAGCATCGTATATGGATTTATATGGTCGACTCAAAACCAGTCAGGTTTGGGTTGTTAAGTCTAACTAAGTTGTTGAGAATGTGCATGATGACCAAGAAGGACTGTTGATGTGTTCAACAGTGGTTGTTCCTGTAAAGTGTCTGAGGTGAATAGTAGGTTAAAATTGGTAACTAACTATTTACTTTAGTGATTGATTGATGATTTATTGGTGAAAAACTTATTGTCAGATTAAAGTGGGAGTCTGTTTGTGTTTAAAATTTCTTTTTTTGAAACTTGCTCCATAAAAACAAAAAATTTAGGGGGAGAATTTTCCCTAAGCCAAAAAAAGTTTAGTTAGTGCGTGTGTTTAGGGAATTAAGTTATAATTTATAATTTAAAAAAAATACAAAAACATTGAAAAATAAAAAACATAAAAAAAAAGAAAATCAAAAAGAGATTTCATGGTGTGAAAAAGAAGAGATGATAGTACATCAGCGAATTAGACTGTCACACTGAAACTGAATAAAAATGCTTAAGTGTGATAGTAGCTTCATCATATGATGTACCAGTAGGCAAAAGCATGAAATAATCAACTTACCAATGTGATATAAACCTAAACGAACTGAATATGAGTGGGGAACACATCAGTGGTGTATGGTTTATCGACCTTAAATCTTGCGTTGATAGATTGCCAAAATATGAGGTTTTGGGTCTTTATACTGTTATTTCATTTGGGGATATCAAGGTTGTCCTTCTGCTGCATCCAGATACATGCTGACCTAGGCACAACCAGGATATCTTAAAAGAGCTAAAAATGCCAAAACCCATAAATGAAGAAGCTCTCCTAGAGAGTCATTCAAATATGCAAAATGCATAATTCGTACCAAAATGGTATTTGTCAAAGCCCTCGTTAGATATTTTGGTCTCTTTGTTGTACGGAAGTACTGACCTGATCACCAATTATCTATCGTTGAAAAACAAAAGGGATGAATTCAGTATACTCACCTACTACGATGAATTTTTGTGCATACCTTGATCGCGGGGGTACATCCTGAAGTGGCACACACTAGTATATCATTAACAAATTACCTTAAAGTATCATACGGTAATGGTACTTGAAATGTTCATGCATTTTGTTTAAGTGGACAAACATACTGGTAATCGTCTTTAACTGCTTTTCACGGAAAATAAATAAAGAATTAACTAAACAGTGTGAAAGCAGTTTGATTTTGTTAATATGATCTTCTTGCACATGATTCTCACAAAAAGATTTTTTTAAATAAATCAAAAATACTAAAAAGATTTGTCACACCCCGGCCGCGTTAAAACAACAAACCGCGGCGGAAACGCCGGGGAGTGAGGCGACAGAATTATTGTTCCACAACCATGGTAGTTAAAAGTTTTGTTTTATTGAAATATTATGAAATGTTCATTGTCATTAAACCAAACAAACAAACTACATATTGTTTATAATTGTTTTTAAGTCACTAAGGCCTTGTCCAGATCCTAAGTGAACTTGCTTCCTAGCAAGCAACATCAAGCAATACCACCTGAAACATATGTAAAAATAAAGTCAGCAAAGAAATGCTGGCGAGTACATAGGTTTTATGGGAGTATCGGATTCATGGCTCGTTTATATGTTGCAGTATCTCGTTAGACTACAAGAGTCAAAATACAAACCTCGTTTTGAAAAGCGTATTGCAACATAATTAACCAACACAAATCAAATTGGTTATAGTTTATAAAATCTCGTAGCCATGACTCTTAACTCAAAAATATTTGTTTTAGTATAACAACTTGTAAACAATCTCGTAAAAACTTGTTAATAAAACTCGTATGGTTTATATCGTTCGAAAACCTCGTGGTGTGACATCGTTTCAAAATCGTTTCCCCAGTGAACTAAATAATGACACGCAATGTAACATGATAGAAGCACTTATATATAAGATGTACCAACAGCGTATCTACCATGATTCTATCATAATACACCCGTCCCATTATCTAATCACTACCCAAAACCAATCGTTTAATTCGTTTAACTCGTTTCAAATCGTGTATCTCGTTTCAAATCGTTTAACTCGTCCCAAAATCGTATTCGTTTAAATAGTGAAACTACTTTCGGTCGTCTCGTTAACAACATTCAAACCTTCGTGACTCGTCTAACTCGTTTCTCGTTTCGTATTAACAAACCACCAAAGGGTAAGTTAACAATCATCAGGTTCGGTCGTTACCTACATAACCCCCACACATAACCATGGGTGTAGTCTGATAACGGGATTTGTCAGATCCTATGGTACCATAACCTAATACTGGTTGGCTCGGCCAAAGCTAATGAATGTCATTCGTTATGTAATCACAACCAACAAGTCTTGTTCACCTTATTGAAATCGTTATTAGTTTAGTATAAACCATCTTAATCGTTTTTGAAATCATCGTTTAAACCATGTAATTCGTTTTGTACATATGAATCACCCCAAAACAATTGAAAACAGTAAAATAGGGGAACTATGTACTCACTTGGGATTGCTAATTAGTCTTGAGAATAAGACCAATTTAAGCTCCAAGGGTCACGGAATCAACCGGCACCTAGTATAGTAACTATGTTAATAAATCGGCTCCTAAATCGGGAGATAGGATAGAATGAGGTTCTATAAATCAAATGAGTAATTGAACTCATATGGTATGATTTAATAGTCCCAACATTCTGATTAGAAAGCATACCTAAGTGCTTTTGACCCGTTTCGACACATTATGGTAACATGAGTCACTATAAGGCGTCATTAGCGTAAAACTATGTTCGGATGGTTAACTATGTGCTATGCCAAGTCTTACATGCCCAATTATCCCTAAACATGTTACTAAATCAGATTACTTGTCAAAAATATGTTCACATAGGCAAGATACGGATTTTAGCTTCAAAAGGGCATTTTGGTCATTTCCTATGGGCATACAAGCTAACTAGCAAACGACTAACCAATCCTATGTGATCATAAGGTATAACCTCAGTGGTTATTCCCTATGCATCTATGATCACTAACTAAGCTTGGTCGGATCCTAAAGATCGACCAAACGGGTCAGGTTCGAAAGTGTAAGCGGTTATTTAGACCGCTTACCTTACGACCCTAAACAAGCACAAACTAATAGTGTCGAGTTAAACATGTCAAAACATGTCTAACCTACTGATTTGGTATCAAAACAAAGTGTTTTGATACCCTAAAGTAGTTCCGAGGAAAAATGCGTGCTAAAATGCATTTTGACCGAAACTTTAACTCGACACTACAACTAGCTAACGTGGTAATCAGCAGCTATAACCGCGAAGGATTATAACTATCTGATTACAATCACGTTTCAAAGTTCAATTGAACTTTGACTTGACCAATTGATGGTCAAAACCGAAAGTCAAACTGTTGGCCAAACTGTTTGACTTTCTGCTTAAACATAAAGAACAAGCATGAAAGAAGACTTACAAAGGGTCCTAGCTATCTTTTCTACAAAGAATAAAGTTCCAAGCAGATTAGAAAGCTCCCAAATCAGATAAGAGATATGAAGAATGAGGAATGAGCAATGAACAAGTGAATGGAGTGTCCTATTTATACTTGTTGGTGATCAACAAGATCATGACAAGTGGTTTGTTTAGCCATTAAGCAATGAATCACAACCATACAAGTGTTAGGAGCAGGTGCAAAGCCTTGGAGAGGTGGTAACTTGGCTACCACACAAAGAAATTGCAAGATTGGCCCCTGAATTTACAAACTGATGCTGAAAACAAACTTTCTGCCCAGATGTGATCGTCGCGTAGCGCGACCACAACGCCTTATGGTCGTCGCGCAGCGCGACGGTGTAGGCTGAACTTTCAAAGTTTGGCAGAAATGGTCCCTACACGTGTTTAAGCTTGTTTTCGTCGTTTTTAACCTCCGTTAAGCCATTTTCAAGGCTCCACAAGGTCGTTAAAGTGTAGGGGACCTGAAATATGCTCAAAAACATCTCGGATGTCGGTTCGTTTGGTCGTACGGTCACGTTGTTCGATTATTTACGACGAAACTCGAACGGACGCGAAAACGATCCAAATTACGCGACGAATGGAATTTTTGCATGCCGATCACTAAAATAAAAATATTTTAGTGTGTACAAAAATTTTGGATGTCCAGATGTGGTCAGAACGTAAGATATGCGCGAAAATGCAAACTTACGTCGTTTTTGACACTTTTAGTCCCTGTAAGATCAAATAAGCATGTTTTCGCACACCGAACCCCTTAAAGCTTATTTCTAAGCTATGTTTAGGTTATTTATGGTATGTTTAGCTTATGATCAAGTTCTGGACTATTCGACATCATACGAATCGGTATAGTTTCGCATAAATAGTCCCTGCGATTGAACAAACTTGTTTTCGACACACCAAACCATCCAAAACTTATTTCTAAGTTATGTGAAGGTTATTTAAGGTATGTTAAGCCTATTTCACTATTCCGGAGTGTTTGTCGCGTTTTAACTGATTGCGTTCACGCACCAGTTTGCGTATAACTTTCCAGAAAGCGATTTAAAGCTTGAAATCGAATCGGATCGAATTGTAAAATCATCAAACACATAAAACACATATAATAACACCAAAACACATCGATTTATTGATAACTAACATTGTTTTGCATTGTTTATCGATTAAAGAGCACAGTTGTCACAGTCTCCCCTACTTTAGGAAATTTCGTCCCGAAATTTTAACTAGAGGAAACTTGTGAGAACAATTGCGGATATTTCGTCTTCATTTGGTCCTCACGTTCCCAAGTAAACTTTGGGCCACGTTTGGATACCCAACGAACTTTGACTAATTTAATCCGTATGTTCTTCAACTGTTCGAACGTACGGTCCATTATCTCCACAGGTTTCTCGAAAAAGTGCATCGTTTCATTGATTTGGATCTCGTCGAGAGGAATGTGAAGATCAGTGTCGGCTAAACACTTTCGCAAATTGGACATGTGAAAAGTCGGATGAATATTCCAAGCTCTGGAAGTAGCTCTAGTCGATAGGCAACCTTTCCAACTCTTTCAACAATCTTAAATGGTCCAACATATCGTGGTGCAAGTTTTCCTTTCCTTCCAAATCTCACCACTCCCTTCCAAGGTGACACCTTGAGTAGGACATGGTCTCCGACTTGAAACTCTAAGGACTTGCATCGTAAATCCGCATGACTCTTTTGACGGCTTCTAGCTGTCACAAGATTATCACGAATTTTCTTGACTTTGTCTGTCGTTTCCAGAATGAGTTCAGGTCCAGTAAGCTGAACCTCACCGATCTCATTCCAACAAACAGGTGAACGACATTTTCGACCGTAAAGAGCTTCAAATGGTGCCATAATAATGCTAGCATGATAACTATTGTTGTAAGAGAACTCGATCAATGGCAGATGAGAATCTCTATTACCACCAAAGTCGATCACACATGCTCTAAGCGTATCCTCCAAAGTTTGAATCGTCCTCTCGGATTGTCCATCTGTTTGGGGATGATACGCAGTGCTTAGATTTAGTTGGATTCCCATAGCAGATTGTATGGTTCAAAAAAATGAGATGAAAATCGAGCATCACGATCGGAAATGATATCCAAAGGAACACCATGTCGTGATACAATCTCATCAACATAATTCTTTGCAAGTTTATCAGCAGATAGATCCTCATGAATCGCAATCCTAGAGAAGTTCGTAATGAAACGACGATAATAACCAACGAGACCAAGAAAAGAACGAACTTCTGTGGGTGTCGTAGGTGTATTCCAATCGTTAATTGTTGCACTTTTGGATGAATACCCTGCTTGTTGACTATATGTCCCAAGAATTGAACTTTTTAAGCCAAAATTCACACTTGGAGAATTTAGCAAAAAGTTGTTCCTTCTTTAGGAGTTCAAGAGTCAAACGAAGGTGTTGCTCGTGCTCGGCTCGAGACTACGAATAAATAAGAATATCATCGATGAACACAATGATGAACTTGTCTAAATAAGGTTTACAGACCCTATTCATTAAGTTCATAAAGATAGCTGGAGCATTTGTCAAACCAAAGGCATGACAGTAAACTCATAGTGTCCATATCTCGTACGGAATGCAGTTTTAGGAATATCTTCTTCGTATACACGAAGTTGATGATACCCAGAACGCAGGTCGATCTTGGAAAAATAGGTAGCACCTTGCAGCTGATCAAAAAGATCATCGATTCGAGGTAGGGACTATCGATTCTTGATGGTAAGCTTATCAAGCTCACAAAAATTGATACACATTCGAAAAGATCGTTTAAGGTTTTTAGGGAAGATCACAAGTGATCATGGAAATGACAGAACCACACGAGCAGTTTGTCTTTGTGTTGACATTACAAGGTTGCATCAAACATTCACACAATTGCAGTAGTTTAAAATAAAATCACAAATTTTATTTATATAACAACCGCATTGTCTTTAAATGTTAAAAGATAACAACCAAAAGAAATACAAAATACTAATTGTTTATTGCTGCATCATCGATCGCCTCGTTGATGTTAAACACTCGTCCACGAGCGGGATTCATATTCACGTTCGTGTTCGGATTTGGGTTAACATTCGCATTCGCGTTTACCAATCTCGGGCAATTGTTGCGGAAATGACCCATTTCTTCGCAATTGAAACACGAACTAGGTGGGAATCTCGCAACATTCCCTTGAGCTTGAGCTGGAACCTGGGCAGCCTGATTTTGACCAAAACGGCAAGTATTGGCCAAATGCCCAAGCCTACCACACGTAGCACACTGTTTACAGGCCTGTTGGGCAACATGGTGACCATTACATCGAGTGCAGTGAGGTGCGGTACCAGCATATGCTTTCTTCGCAGGAGGTTGAGTCGGTGGGTTCTGAGGGTTCTAAGCAGTTTGATTGGTGACAGCAAAGTTTTGGGAAGCCTTGCGCTTCCTTGACTTTTTCGAAGACTCACCCTGCTTACCCTTACCCTTTTCCTTGTCAGAATCGGTTGACTTCTTTTCATCACCCTTGCGGGTGAGTTTACCCTTCCTGACTTGAGACTCGGTCAGAGTAGCAGACAACTCGATTGCTTGACGAACTGTAGTAGGATTAACGCCAGTCAGGATGTCCTGAATGGAGTCGGGTAAACCATCGATATACCTCTCGATTGCCTTATCCAGCGGGGTAACCATCGTGGGACACAACAAACTAAGATCCTCAAATCGATCCGTATAAGCACGGTGTTCTCCCCCGACTTGTTTCAAATCGTCAAATTCTCGTTCCAACACTCGAATCTCATGACGGTGACAGAACTCTCTCATCATGAGAGCTCGGAGCTCTTCCCAAGTTTGTGCTAGTGCCACTTCGGCACCCCTATCACGCATCACTCCGTTCCACCATGTAAGAGCTCGCTTCTCGAACATACTTGAAGCAAACTCAACTTTGCACGCATTCGGACATTGCACATGTCTGAATGTGCTCTCGATACTCTCAAACCATTGCAGGAGCGCTGTTGCTCCTTGTGACCCAGAAAACTTAAGCGGCTTCGCAGAATTGAAATTCTTGAAATTACACGGTGCATTGTTGTTGTTGTTATTGTTATTGTTGTATAATTCGTGGATTTGGGTCACAATGCCTGGAAGTACAGCAGCCATTTGCTGAGAGACAAGGGCTGCGACTTCCTCAGCAGTAAAAGTTTGAGCATCACGTCGAGGAGGCATTGTCTAACAAGGAAACATGGGAAACGAGTGAGGTTGACAATTGGAGGAACAAAAGAGGCAATGAAAACACCGACAAAACACAAGGAAGGCGATCATTCGTTCGTTACCTCGAACAAACAAATGACACGCAGTGACAAATCATAGTAAATAGGTCATAATAATGTATCACCGAAGACATGCTCGCCTATAAGTGAATACTCACCCCAAGAGTTCCCAGGTAAGAGTGACTGGTCCGATAATGCGGATTTGTACGAACACTCTAGCCTTAGACAGAAAACTCAGGGTACATGCATTCACTCTTCCAGTTTGCACATGTTCACATTATTTAGACCCAAACTTTGACGGGATTTGGAAAACTCAAAAGGCACTAAGCCAAAGATGGATCAAACCAGAAGGGTTCAAAACCATATAACAAAGGGTTCAAAACCTTATAACAGGAGGTTCAAAACCTAGTAATCAATCATCCAAGGATAGATGATTAATTTTCGAAGCGGATTCGTTATTGTGTTCTCGTTGTGGTTATCACCTAAGGATAGGTGACGGTATTGTTTTAAAATCTAAACACAAGTAAACTTGTGTTGGGGTCCTAGAAAGTTATAGTCTAGGTCAAAGCATTGGTAATAACCTAATTCCCTATAACCATTGGCTCTGATACCAACTCTTCTGTCACACCCCGGCCGCGTTAAAACAACAAACCGCGGCGGAAACGCCGGGGAGTGAGGCGACAGAATTATTATTCCACAACCATGGTAGTTAAAAGTTTTGTTTTATTGAAATATTATGAAATGTTCATTGTTATTAAACCAAACAAACAAACTACATATTGTTTATAATTGTTTTTAAGTCACTAAGGCCTTGTCCAGATCCTAAGTGAACTTGCTTCCTAGCAAGCAACATCAAGCAATACCACCTGAAACATATGTAAAAATAAAGTCAGAAAAAGAAATGCTGGCGAGTACATAGGTTTTATGGGAGTATCGGATTCATGGCTCGTTTATATGTTGCAGTATCTCGTTAGACTACAAGAGTCAAAATACAAACCTCGTTTTGAAAAGCGTATTGCAACATAATTGACCAACACAAATCAAATTGGTTATAGTTTATAAAATCTCGTAGCCATGACTCTTAACTCAAAAATATTTGTTTTAGTATAACAACTTGTAAACAATCTCGTAAAAACTCGTTAATAAAACTCGTATGGTTTATATCGTTTCGAAAACCTCGTGGTGTGACATCGTTTCAAAATCGTTTCCCCAGTGAACTAAATAATGACACGCAATGTAACATGATAGAAGCACTTATATATAAGATGTACCAATGGCGTATCTACCATGATTCTATCATAATACACCCGTCCCATTATCTAATCACTACCCAAAACCAATCGTTTAATTCGTTTAACTCGTTTTAAATCGTGTATCTCGTTTCAAATCGTTTAACTCGTCCCAAAATCGTATTCGTTTTAATAGTGAAACTACTTTTGGTCGTCTCGTTAACAACATTCAAACCTTCGTGACTCGTCTAACTCGTTTCTCGTTTCGTATTAACAAACCACCAAAGGGTAAGTTAACAATCATCAGGTTCGGTCGTTACCTACATAACCCCCACACATAACCATGGGTGTAGTCTGATAACGGGATATGTCAGATCCTATGGTACCATAACCTAATACTGGTCGGCTCGGCCAAATCTAATGAATGTCATTCGTTATGTAATCACAACCAACAAGTCTTGTTCATCTTATTGAAATCGTTATTAGTTTAGTATAAACCATCTTAATCGTTTTTGAAATCATCGTTTAAACCATGTAATTCGTTTTGTACATATGAATCACCCCAAAACAATTGAAAACAGTAAAATAGGGGAACTATGTACTCACTTGGGATTGCTAATTAGTCTTGAGAATAAGACCAATTTAAGTTCCAAGGGTCACGGAATCAACCGGCACCTAGTATAGTAACTATTTTAATAAATTGGCTCCTAAATCGGGAGATAGGATAGAATGAGGTTCTATAAATCAAATGAGTAATTGAACTCATATGGTATGATTTAATAGTCCCAACATTCTGATTAGAAAGCATACCTAAGTGCTTTTGACCCGTTTCGACACATTATGGTAACATGAGTCACTATAAGGCGTCATTAGCGTAAAACTATGTTCGGATGGTTAACTATGTGCTATGCCAAGTCTTACATGCCCAATTATCCCTAAACATGTTACTAAATCAGATTACTTGTCAAAAATATGTTCACATAGGCAAGATACGGATTTTAGCTATAAAAGGGCATTTTGGTCATTTCCTATGGGCATACAAGCTAACTAGCAAATGACTAACCAATCCTATGTGATCATAAGGTATAACCTCAGTGGTTATTCCCTATGCATCTATGATCACTAACTAAGCTTGGTCGGATCCTAAAGATCGACCAAACGGGTCGGGTTCGAAAGTGTAAGCGGTTATTTAGACCGCTTACCTTACGACCCTAAACAAGCACAAACTAATAGTGTCGAGTTAAACATGTCAAAACATGTCTAACCTACTGATTTGGTATCAAAACAAAGTGTTTTGATACCCTAAAGTAGTTCCGAGGAAAAATGCGTGCGAAAACGCATTTTGACCGAAACTTTGACTCGACACTACAACTAGCTAACGTGGTAATCAGCAGCTATAACCGCGAAGGATTATAACTATCGTGATTACAATCACGTTTCAAAGTTCAATTGAACTTTGACTTGACCAATTGATGGTCAAAACCGAAAGTCAAACTGTTGGCCAAACTGTTTGACTTTCTGTTTAAACATAAAGAACAAGCATGAAAGAAGACTTACAAAGGGTCCTAGCTATCTTTTCTACAAAGAATAAAGTTCCAAGCAGATTAGAAAGCTCCCAAATCAGATAAGAGATGTGAAGAATGAGGAATGAGCAATGAACAAGTGAATGGAGTGGCCTATTTATACTTGTTGGTGATCAATAAGATCATGACAAGTGGTTTGTTTAGCCATTAAGCAATGAATCACAACCATACAAGTGTTAGGAGCAGGTGCAAAGCCTTGGAGAGGTGGTAACTTGGCTACCACACAAAGAAATTGCAAGATTGGCCCCTGAATTTACAAACTGATGCTGAAAACAAACTTTCTGCCCAGATGTGATCGTCGCGTAGCGCGACCACAAGGCCTTATGGTCGTCGCGCAGCGCGACGGTGTAGGCTGAACTTTCAAAGTTTGGCAGAAATGGTCCCTACACGTGTTTAAGCTTGTTTTCGACGTTTTTAACCTCCGTTAAGCCATTTTCAAGGCTCCACAAGGTCGTTAAAGTGTAGGGGACCTGAAATATGCTCAAAAACATCTCGGATGTCGGTTCGTTTGGTCGTACGGTCACGTTGTTCGGTTATTTACGACGAAACTCGAACGGACGCGAAAACGATCCAAATTACGCGACGAATGGAATTTTTGCATGCCGATCACTAAAATAAAAATATTTTAGTGTGTACAAAAATTTTGGATGTCCAGATGTGGTCAGAATGTAAGATATGCGCGAAAATGCAAACTTACGTCGTTTTTGACACTTTTAGTCCCTGTAAGATCAAATAAGCATGTTTTCGCACATCGAACCCCTCAAAGCTTATTTCTAAGCTATGTTTAGGTTATTTATGGTATGTTTAGCTTATGATCAAGTTCTGGACTATTCGACATCATACGAATCGGTATAGTTTCGCAGTTTGACACAAATAGTCCCTGCGATCGAACAAACTTGTTTTCGACACACCAAACCATCCAAAACTTATTTCTAAGTTATGTGAAGGTTATTTAAGGTATGTTAAGCCTATTTCACTATTCCGGAGTGTTTGTCGCGTTTTAACTGATTGCGTTCACGCACCAGTTTGCGTATAACTTTCCAGAAAGCGATTTAAAGCTTGAAATCGAATCGGATCGAATTGTAAAATCATCAAACACATAAAACACATATAATAACACCAAAACACATCGATTTATTGATAACTAACATTGTTTTGCATTGTTTATCGATTAAAGAGCACAGTTGTCACAAGATTTTTTTTAAAGACTTCTATTTTGAATTGACAAGTAGTTGTTTTTGCATGATAAGATAAAATATTGGTTTATCTTTAAATGTGAAAAAGACTAATGGTTTTTCGAGATACTTGCTTGTGTTTCTAAAAAGATTGATGCAATTATCAAAATGAAGTGCAGAACACAAGTGAAGTACATGTCACACCCCGAAATTATCAGAGCTGGCGTGACTGGACTGGTATCTTCATTGCACAGCGGAAGCAAATATAGCTAAGACTTCTTGAAATTGAACGCCACTAAGTACTCGTCTCCACATGGTTCTCCTATTCCAACCTTTCCATTGTTTGAAAAGTAACATGAGAAAAAACATGCGAAAAAGTCAACATAAAGTTGAGCAAGTTCATAGTTTGTTTGTAAAAGATTTGAAATAAATCTTTTTGGATAACCGGTTTTTGAAGTATTGTTGAGAAAACAAATTTAAAATCATTTTCTTGTCATGTTGTATGGAAACTTTGTACGAAAACATGGTACGTATCTTGTATAAATCAAGTGTTCTTGTATAAATCAAGTATTCTTGTATAAATCATGTATTCTTGTATAAATCAAGTATTCTCGTATAAATCAAGTATTCTTGTGGTATGAATCTTGTATAAATAAGGTATTCTTGTATGTATCAGGGTTGTTAATGGGTTGCAAGGCTATTAACATGTGACACGACATAGGAAGTCACCAAACCATAGGCATTTTTCTAGTTGTCGATTCACGACTGAGACACAAAAGCACTACTCGGTACTCGTTCTCACCGAGAGTGTGGCTGCCCTGACACCCGTTAGATCTAACCTTTTGTTCTGCGGTCTAAGTATGTACACAATTAATGGTGCTTATGGTACCCTATTCGTGACACGATTTCTCGTATCATTCCTCAAAACACATCATACTTGGTACTAGTTATCACTAAGAGTGATTCTTGTTTTTGTATTCATCATACCATAGTTTAATGTACCTCTTGGTACTTGTATTTTTCCGTATTTTAGAAAACTAGAATTCGTGTGTATGCATATTTCGAAAAATACGCTTGTTTGAAAACCGGTATAAAACATAAGCTTTCCGTAAACCATTTGTGTCAGTTAAAACTTGCTTGTAAAATGGTTTAGAAATATGTAATTCTTGTATGCTTTGCAAAAAGTGCATGTCTTTCCACCCCAAAAACATTTATAAAAATGTAACACCGTAAAAAGGTGGGGTTATGAACTCACCTGAATATTCCTGTGCAAAACTAGCTAATTACGACTTCGTGATGTCGTTTCCAAGACTTGACTTGCTAGTGTGCGTTCTACAATATTCCTAACACGGAATATCTAATAAGTTTCTAAATAAAAGCGGTAACTAACTACGTGGCACCGAGCTCTACCGAATCGTGGACCGAACGATTTGACGGTTTGTTGTTATCTTAAAAGAAACGAAGAAGTTATACTTGCTAAGTTTCGTTTATTGTCACGATAATTTACTAAGTCTATACATACTTAGTTTTCGAAAGATTTTAGAGTGTATAAATATTTATAAAAATGTATAAATATATTGTTGTAATCGTGTTAACTGTCTCGTGAAGTCGTACGCATGTTTCATGAAAAGAATATATATAATAAACTCGTTTTATATATCGTAAGCCGTTTAGGCGTTTGAAATAAATATAAAAGTTAAATTTATTTTATAAAAGGATCGTCGACTTGTCGTGTTTGAAAATAAATATGTAACTATATTTATTTTTATAAAAGAATCGATTCGTTTGCATCGGAAATAAATATGTAACGATATTTATTTGTAAAGAGGATTCGAATTTAACGTTTGAAATATAAATATAAAAAAAATTATATTTATTTTGTAAAATAGTTTGCGTCATCGACGCCTTTTGTAAGTTATAAAGTGTCATCGAAAGAACATGCATTTGTATCTAGTTTTATAAAAGTCGTTTGAATCCGATTGGTTTTCGTTATATAGTAAAACTTGTGTTGTTTTTACAGATTTTCTCAAAAAACAGGCAGAGTTTCCTCTGTTTTTGGAATAACCCGACAATAAAAAGTTGTCGTATTTTATCAAACTCAACAATAATTCAATCCATTCAAACAATATATATCATAAAGTTTTATCAATACGACCAAAATAAAAGGTAACTGAATTATAAACGAAACGGTTCGAGCTCGTTCACAAAATCATTAAAATTACGTAAATATTAAACGTGTCGTCAATCTTTACCAAATCTCTCGCGTCGAACCGCAAATTGAGTTGACCGGGTCTGAGTTGACCGAGTTGACTGAGTTGACTCGGTGAGTTGACCGAGTCAACCGAACCGAGCCATCTGACCGAACCGGAACCAAAACCATGTTGTCTTGTTGACTTCGTAACTCGAACATGAGACTGAGCTGACCCATTTGACTTGAAATCAAACCTGTTGAACCGAACCAAAACTGAAATCACGAGGTCAGAACCGAGCCCAAACTGAATCATGTTTACCCGAACTCGAAATGAAACCGAACCTGAACTGAATAACCATCACCACTGCCGCCGTCGCCGGTTCTGGTGACTCCGGTGGTCACGCCGTCGTCGCCCACCACCATATTCATCATCATCATCGCCGGTAAACCCATCGTCACCGCTGTCTCCTCCACTGCCGCCGCCGTGAGCGGCGGCGCCGCTCCCTTCTCCGCCGCTCTTTCTCTCTCTCTCTCTCTCTCATCACCCCTCTCTCTCTCTCTCGGTCTCTCTCTCTCGTCTTCCTCTGTATAGCGCCGCCGTACGCCACCACCATCTGGTGGTGGCAGCCGATAATTTGAGAGGGGGGTGTTGTCAGATCGTTTAGGGGGCTCCACCGCCGGAATATTAGCTCCGGTTGCCGGCGGTTTTATTAGAGAGGGAGTAGAGAAGATGAAGTTCTCCATATTTTTGTTTGTGTTTATTTTGTGGGTATTTGTGTGTTTGGTTTGAGTTTGTCTAATGGGAGCTCTGATCTCCATTTTGTGTTTTGAGTAGACGAATTCCTTGTGTGCGTGTGTTAATATGCAGACAAAGAAATTGAGAGGAGTAAGATGTGTGTGTTGTGGGTTTAGATGAGGAGGAGAGGATAGGTTCTGTGTATTAATAGAGTGGACAGTTTTTATTATCTTTTATGTTTTCAAATTGTATTCAGGTTAGATGTTATATCTTATGAAACAAGATCTCTTGTAGAGATTTGTTAAGATTTGTATAGATTTGTAAAGATATGTAGAGATTTTAAGATCTTGATAAGGTTTTTAGGGACACGATTTAATATATTTTGTGCAGGTTTAGGCTTATGGGTTTTGGGCTTGGGCCCAGGGCCCATAAGCCCATCTCATGTATAAGTGGCCCGTAATTTCTATGAGACTCGATATCACGACCCAAACTCCATAAGCATAAAATATTCGTGTAACATCCATATTTGTCGGCGTCGTCAGTATTTCGTACGGTTTCAGTTCGTTGTCGTTTGATGTTTCGCAGATTCCACGCGAATCCTCACACGCGTACTGTAGAGTCGGATAAGCGTTCCTAGGCACTCCAAATGCCTAATTAAATTAATTTTCATGGTAAACACTATTTAATGTCGCGTAAATCGCCTGTTAATCACGTAATTAAGGGCGTAAATTACCGGTTGTCACATTCTCCCCCTGTTAATAAAATTTCGTCCTCGAAATTTAGACTACGTCAACTCCTTAGAGTTACGTTATATGTAAGTAATTATGAATAATGTCAAAGGAAACGAGACATACTGATATAATCACCAGTGTGACCAAGTTAACAGGGGTCCAATAAAAGAGGAAGTTCAACCAATAGAATTCCAAGTGGACGTTTACAATATGCAAATGAATGTTAGAAACGATGACATCCGTTAAATGGAACTTAGAGTTAACAAGTTCAATGAAATAGTTTTGCATGAAATGATCGTTCATTATCAGCCCAAGCTGCAAGTTCTACCGACGCCACAAGGTGTCCTAGTGAATGAAACAATTCAATAATAGCGGTGATCAAACAAATTCACCGTGTTTGAAGTCAAATGGAAGCGTAATAATAAATCGAAGCGGATTTAATCTTAATCAATAAATAAATAATTAAATCCGTGCGTGAGATATGTAAACGAGATTAGCGCAAGCTTCAATTTAGTGAAACGCCACCACAAGGTGTCGAAGTTAACAAACGACTTAATGGAGTCGTAGACCAAACAAAGCTACTACGGCTCAGAACAATGAAACGCTTGTTAAAACGAATTCGAATATGATGTTTTCAATACATCATATGGTGTCTTGAATTGAATATTTGTAATGAATAAGTTCAAACAATTGAATTTGATTTCGGCGCAAGCCAACAATAAATACATGTATCGACAAGAAAATTTTCGGCATGGTCACAACGAAAAACCATGTATATAACATGAAAAGAAAAGAAATTTCAAGAAAATGTGTTGACTTGATAACAAAGGAGCCAACAATTATAGTAATGCGAGTCATTCGAATCATAAATCAATAATTAGATTTAGCGACATGATATTTGAATTTTAATGAAACGCTTTATTCGAAACGAAACCTCATGCGTCACAAACGATGCATGCGTAACATATAAGTTTTCAAGAAATGAAGCAATGCGTATTCGCTATAATGGAAGAAATGATCGTGATACAATGACCATGTAAAGGAGTAGAGATGCGAAAATCTACTCACTAGATGCAAAAGTCGGAATTTCAATAAAAAAATTTAAGGACTTTACCTAGGGTTTCATGTGACGACCAGGTGTTAGGTAACATTATCATTGGTTTTCGCACATAGCGTACTCATCATTATTGAGTCAGGGGGAATGCGGAGACATACGTCTTCTCCTGGGAGTGATTCGTATCGTTGCAGGATTGCGTGCCAAGCCGCCGCTTCCTGATCGATAGTTCTCCTGCTGACAGGAATCTAACATCGTCGTTGAATTGCGCCAGCGTGTCTTTTCCAAGGCCTCGCCTCAATAGTCGTATGTGTCGTACTTCAACTTCCGTTGATGTATGTAATTTGCACGTCCGTGTTTTGTTTTGCGTAGGTTGCCTGCTCGATTAAGTAAAATAGCATAGACGACATAATAGTGGCGTTTACCCGAGTTAATAGACGTGGTATCTACGTGATTACCTTTAAAGAACTTAGACATAAGTTTCCGAAGGTCTTAAAAGCATGTTTCCTAAACTCTCAGAGTTTGTGTACTGTATGCGACTGTCTTGTGTACCGTGTGTAAAACACCACAATAGCGTATGTTTGAAAACAAAATTTTGACAGTTTGTTTTTCGGCAACGGTTGGAGACCATATTCGAGTACTACGCGTTCTGTATGTTTTCAACGTCTTAATAGTCTAAGTCCCAGAGAAAAGTGAGGTTAGAGCCTAGGTATTCCTTAAGAAAACCTTATTCGCTGTAACCTATAGCTCTGATACCAATCTGTCACACCCCGAAATTATCAGAGCTAGCGTGACTGGACTGGTATCTTCATTGCACAGCGGAAGCAAATATAGCTAAGACTTCTAGAAATTGAACGCCACTAAGTACTCGTCTCCATATGGTTCTCCTATTCCAACCGTTCCATTGTTTGAAAAGTAACCTGAGAAAGAAACAGGCAGAAATGTCAGCATAAAGTTGAGCGAGTTCATAGTTTGTTTGTAAAAGATTTGAAATAAATCTTTTTGGATAACCGGTTTTTGAAGTATTGTTGAGAAAACGAATTTAAAATCATTTTCTTGTCATGTTATATGGAAACTTTGTATGAAAACATGATACGTATCTTGTATAAATCAAGTGTTCTTGTATAAATCAAGTATTCTTGTATAAATCATGTATTCTTGTATAAATCAAGTATTCTTGTATAAATCAAGTATTCTTGTATAAATCAAGTATTCTTGTGGTATGAATCTTGTATAAATAAGGTATTCTTGTATGTATCAGGGTTGTTAATGGGTTGCAAGGCCATTAACATTGGACACGACATAGGAAGTCACCAAACCATAAGCATTTTTCTAGTTGTCGATTCACGACTGAGACACAAAAGCACTACTCGGTACTCGTTCTCACCGAGAGTGTGGCTGCCCTGACACCCGTTAGATCTAACCTTTTGTTCTGCGGTCTAAGTATGTACACGATTAATGGTGCTTATGGTACCCTATTCGTGACACGATTTCTTGTATCATTCCTCAAAACACATCATACTTGGTACTAGTTATCACTAAGAGTGATTCTTGTTTTTGTATTCATCATACCATAGTTTAATGTACCTCTTGGTACTTGTATTTTTCCGTATTTTAGAAAACTAGAATTCGTGTGTATGCATATTTCGAAAAATACGCTTGTTTGAAAATCGGTATAAAACATAAGCTTTCCGTAAACCATTTGTGTCAGTTAAAACTTGCTTGTAAAATGGTTTATAAATATGTAATTCTTGTATGCTTTGCAAAAAGTGCATGTCTTTCCACCCTGAAAACATTTATAAAAATGTAAAACCGTAAAAAGGTGGGGTTATGAACTCACCTGAATATTCCTGTGCAAAGCTAGCTAATTACGACTTCGTGATGTCGTTTCCAAGACTTGACTTGCTAGTGTGCGTACTACAATATTCGTAACACGGAATATCTAAGAAGTTTCTAAATAAAAGCGGTAACTAACTACGTGTCACCGAGCTCTACCGAGTCGTGGACCGAACGATTCGACAGTTTGTTGTTAACTTAAAAGAAACGAAGAAGTTATACTTGCTAAGTTTCGTTTATTGTCACGATAATTTACTAAGTCTATACATACTTAGTTTTTGAAAGATTTTAGAGTGTATAAATATTTATAAAAATATATAAATATATTGTTGTAATCTTGTTAACTGTTTCGTGAAGTCGTACGAATGTTTCATGAAAAGAATATATATAATAAACTCGTATTATAGTATTATATATCGTAAGCCGTTTAGGCGTTTGAAATAAATATAAAAGTTATATTTATTTTATAAAAGGATCGTCGACTTGTCGTGTTTGAAAATAAATATGTAACTATATTTATTTTTATAAAAGAATCGACTCGTTTGCATCGGAAATAGATATGTAACGATATTTATTTGTAAAGAGGATTCGAGTTTAACGTTTGAAATATAAATATAAAAAAAATTATATTTATTTTGTAAAATAGTTTGCGTCATCGACGCCTTTTGTAAGTCATAAAGTGTCGTCGAAATAACATGCATTTGTATCTAGTTTTATAAAAGTCGTTTGAATCCGATTGGTTTTCGTTAAATAGTAAAACGTGTGTTGTTTTTACGGATTTTCTCGAAAAA